>NW_017732015.1:101805-113740 GCF_001890085.2 Hipposideros armiger
GTGTGAATTCTGATGTATGAGTATAGCAACGTAGAGCAGATCTATGAACAAATCTTGTTTTAGAGATTCTGGCTCTACTGTTTCTTCAACGTGGAACAGTGGAGCTTTCTCTCTCCTCCATTTGTTGTCTTATTAATATCTTCTGTCTTTCCAGATGCAGCGTGTTGACTTAGTTGACAAGTGCTTACTGAGGTCAGACCACATGCCAGGCATTAGGGCTGAAGCATGCTGCTGGGTCCACAAATCCTTTTTGATCAGCCTCCTTGATTGCACAGTGGGAATCAAGTCCCCTTCCTCCGTACACCTGAGCCCATCACCATTCTAGATTACACTACATTACATTTTAAATTAATTTAAGTGTCTTTTGTCCCCCACTGGACTGTGACTTTTGTTGTCCAGATACATTAGAGAAAATCAAGTTTAATAGTAAAGGACATGACTTAATCATCAAGATCAGGTCAGATTATTGGAAAGCCTCAAATACCAATAAGTGAACAAAAAGGCCTGTTGAACCGCTGGGAAAAGCAGAAGGGCTTGGGTCTATGAGTCAGACAGACAGGTTCAAAATTCACCTCTTCTTATTCTGTGACCCTGGACAACTTCTTAATTTTGTCTCATACGTAGGAGAAAGTGTATTAGTTATTTATAGCTATGTAACAAATTATACTAAAATTTAGTGGTTGAAAACATTGATCATGTCTCAGTTTCTAAGAACCAGGAATCCAGGGCCACTTTGGCTGTGTAACTCTGGCTGGATGCAGTCATCTCAATGTTCGAGTGGGGTAGATCTCCTTCCAAGTACACTCGTGGGGCTGTTGGCAGGCCTCAGAAGATCTGCTTCCAAGCTTAACCCCATGGTCTCCCCAGGAGGCTGCCTCATGAAATGACAGCCCTAACCCCAGAGTGAGTGATCCACAAGACACTGGGACAAAAGCCAGTCTTTGTCATGTTGTGCTCATTAGAAACAAGCAAATTAAGCCAAGAAAATTATAGAAGGGTATGATATTAGAAGCCATCAATCATTGGGGACGCTCTTAGAATCTACCTATAGCATGAGATGAAAAGTTAAATTCTTACATCACAAGACTCTAATGGCGATTAAATGAACTAGTGGATCTAAAATCCTTAGTGCAGTGTTGGAAAGCTAGTTGACATTTTTTTCCCTTCCATTCTGATTCAAGACCTATATCTAGAAAAGGTTTCACTCCATAGAGTCATAAAAACTGAGTGAATTTGTGTAGTCACAGTACTTTTCAGAAATGCATAAGATTCCTTTTAATGGAGGTGAGTTAATAACTTAGAAACATAATATTTTTCATGCACAGAGTTATAAAAGTTAACGCTGCACTTGAAGAAGAAAAACATAAGCCGACATTGGGCTATTTCCATGTAATTGGTGACATTTTTGAGCACAGGGTCTTGTGGGCTTCAGGTAAAAAATGCAGCTTTAACACAGTGCAAACCCTGCCAGAACTTTGCTCTAAAACATCCAGGCGCTGTGCTGCCTGGATTATTAGCCCATGTCAGCCCATTAAAACCTGTTTACAAGGGAGAGGGTGGCTGAAAAGCTGCCATGTTACCCAGCTACCAAAAGAGAAAAAAAACCATCAGTTATTTCAGGCCTGGCTCTCAAAAAAAACAAGTAAAAGGAGGTCTTTAAAATGTGCTGACTGAGTTCCTGAAGTCTGTCTCAGAAGTCTCTTGCTTGATTCTTTCCTCAGTTTTGGAAAAAATTGAGCTTATTTCATTTTTCTTCAAAACAAATCAAGGCTTGTGCCTGCTGGCATTTTTCTACCTGGGGGAAAAAAAGACAGAAAATAAACAAAAACAGCCTTCCTTTCCCTTACATTAATGAGGAAACTTGTTTCCCAGCTACTAGAGATCATAGTAGCATTACAAAAGATGAAAAAAATCTTTTTCATATAAGAAACTAGAAAATAATGACCATTGTCCCAATAATTTGTAAGGGTCAGTGGGGTAAACTTTGACACAGGGTACATCATGGAAAACAGAAAATAGCACCACATATTATTCATTGGACAGGAAATCCAAATATTTCAAGATTTATTTCAGACTAGTTCAGGTGTTTCTAACATCCTAGGTCAGAAAAAGAAGATAATCCCTGTAGAAAAGCAGGGCATCAATGCCAGACTCATCCACTCTTGTTCCCAGAGCTTTGTGCGGTGCACATAGCTTGGGGACACGGTGGAGGGTGGTTATTTGGGGTTTTTTGCAAGGAGATCAGGAAGAGAAGTGCAAATTGAATGCATCCTCAAATTAGAAGGCATCTAATTTTACTTCTAGGGGATGAAGTTTCCAGAAGATGAAGGGCAACAGTGTGATCCCTCTATTTTCTTTATTTTCTATCTTTGCCATGTTTTTTCTTAAAAGCCTTGTACATGTGCATACAAGGACTAGCCGAGGACAGTATTTCACTGGACATAATGTGAGAGTAGAATCAACAACGATGTGGCTCTCTTGAGGGTAAGGCATTGAGCTAGGACCTGTCACATAATAATGCAGAAAAAAAATGAACTCGTAAAACTTAGGAAGTGGTTACTATTTTGGCAACATGCATAGGAGGAAATTGAGAATCAGAAATTAAGTTAAAATGACCAAGACAGTGTTCAACATCAGGCCTTTCCTTTGGATTTTCAAGTTCATGGTGTTTACACTGTATCTTGCTGCCAACCATGTTCGTGTTTTTATATTGTGAGTTGTTTAAATAATTCAAAGTAAATTCTTCTTTAGATAAAAGATCTACAGACAAATGTACAATAGACTATTAAGGAAAATAGATTTAAGATCTAAAGTTTGGTTTCCCAAATCATTTTACTTGGTGGTCCTGTCATTGACAGATTCTTAAGTAGAATTGACACAAGGTGGTGAATCCAGTGTCTTTATAGACTTGTGATCTACTTTAGCTAAGGTTGCATGTATCATATTGCAAAGTAAATCATATATATATCTGTATATCAACAAACACTCATACATACACACACACACACAGACACACACACCAATATTCATTGAGTATACATGACATACTTTTTTCAGACCTTTAAAAAAGCTCAGTGCCTATTACTTAGTAAGATTATCATCTAAATAGCTAAGCACTAGGGTACTAAGTGACATGAGGTACTAGTAAGAGCCTGTCTGCTTTTGAACACTTTGCTCTGTGTTGCACAACTGTTCCCATTCTAGTTGCCCCTGTACTGCAACCCCACATGGAAAGCTGGGGGCTGCACAGGAGCAGCGAGAATACCATCAAAATGTCCTGCTATGTGGAGAGCCTTGCCATTTCCTCTTTCAGGAATCAGAACAGCCACTTCAGCGAATCTTCAATGAGTGAACAAATACCTGGTTTTCCTACTTCATGCATTTCAAACCCCAGTTCTTTAGCACTTCTCCTCTTTTGAGGTACTGGTGTCATGGGGACCACTCTCTCTCTCAAGTCCTCACCTGTTCATTGAACAATAGAGACCGTGTTCTATTTTTTAATGAAGGAAATGGTTGCTGTTTAAAAAACCTCTTAAAACGATGCTTAGAATGGAGACTGGTATTGTTGAAACCAACCTGAATTCCTAAGAAAACAGGAAATTGTATAAAAGTAAAGGTGACCACCTGGTTTCCTTCTTTGGAGAATCAGGACAGAATGTTTTAAATTTTGTGTGACATTAAGTAATCTAAAGAAACAGCTGGTACCACTGTAGTCATTTTGAAAGTGATCTGACATTTTCAAAGTTATTTTTATTGTTGTGTTGGGGTAGTGCTGGGGAATGAAAATAGGATGAAAGAGATCTGGGGGCATCAGTCATTAAAATTTGAAGTCTGCCTTTTCTACTGTAGCCCTTCTCGAAGTATCAGCTCTCCATTGAAGAGTGAATCTGGGCCAAGAGCTTGAACTCAGGCCACAGGGTTTAGGACTGCAACCCAGCTGTGCTCTGTGTAGATGTAGAATGTGGGTATGCTTTTTTCTGTTAAACCTCATTGTCCTCCATTACAAAAGGAGAGAGCTGGTCTAGAATTGCTCAAGTTCCTTCTAGACCTTTATATGAGTTCTTGAAGGAAAACAGTAAGTCAACACTGCCCCTTATGATAAATCATCAACCCCAGAGTCTTCTTTGGAAAATAGGGTAAGTGGGCTTGACTAGGGGGTATTTGGAGCCCTGTCCCTTGCCAGAGGTCATGTTTCACAACTCCCAAAATTGTGGTGCATTTTATGGAGTAAGAAATGTGGACTTGGCCTCTTTCTTACAATGATTGTGTGAATCAGATGCTTGGATGTCCCAGAAAGGTTATGCACATGACTCTCAGAGACCCATACAGAGTTTGGTGCCAAAGATTCAAATCTATTTATTATTATTTTGTTTTGCTTTGGTAACCTTTTTAAAATCACACTAGAATACTGTGTGTGTGTGTGTGTGTGTGTGTGTGTGTGTGTGTTAGTAACAGGGTTATTAGAATAGTAAGGCATTCAAACTACATTAATAGAGGAACTTGTAGGTACTGGAGCTATTTCATGTGGAGTGAAAACAAGACAGAAACATGATAAGGGTCTTTGCATATGGTATAAGCTTTCTCACAGATGAGGGTTTTTATGTGTTTATGTCACTGCAGGAAGTACAACAAGCACAGTAAGACCAAATGGCAGAGAAACCACTTTTGGTTTTTCACTAGAGAATATTCTATTCAGAGCTTTCCAGCTTCAAAGTATATACTGCTTTGCTATCACTAGAAGCATCAATCCCAGAGTGAAATTGTCAAGATTAAGGAGTGAGACTCAGCACTACTGAATGGAAACCTGAAAATAGAGGAGGAAGTCTCCAGACTTCTTATCCAGCAGCTGGGCACTGCTAATGAATATAAGAAATTGAAAGCCAATCACCAAGCACAGAACGGGATTCCTGGGCAAAAGGAAACACAATCAGCAAAGATCCAGAAATCAACCAGATGCCTTGGAAAAGTTTTCAGTTGAGGCAAATGGCTTATTGAAGGGGCCATCTCAGGTCATCCCATTTAATTCTTAGCTAAAAGCAATAGTGTTCATCTTATTTCCTCAACCACATTATAATTTCTCAGTATTTCTATAGTTCCTTGAATAGTAAGAATTAGAGAGAAGGCATTCTGAAAATACCAATTAAGCAATCTATTTTAATCAGTTGTTAATTTTCTATACTTAGTAAACGGCTGTGATTGACTTTTTCTTTCTCTGGCTGAAGAGCTGATGAAATTCTAGCAGCATAACCTTGATCAGCAGCCATAAAGGATGTTTATTTGATGATTATTTAACATCATGTTTACATTAAATATTATCTCAGAGCTATGGTCAACACCATCCCACTTATCTGTTAGAACTTATCTCAATGGTTAGTTTCTTAAGAAACCTTTCCATAGCAGGTCAAATGCCCTGTGATCCAGTCTTCTAGGTTTTTGTTTGCTTGTTTGTTTGTTTTCCTTTGTAGCAATGCCCTAAGTATGTGTTTATATGTATGTATTAATTTTCTAGGACTGCCATAACAAACTGCCACAGATTAGGTGATGTAGAAATTTATCTTCCTACAGTTTTTGAGGCTAGAAGTTTGGGATCAAGGTGTCAGGATGGTTAATTTCTTCTGAGGGTCTCTTACCTGGCTTAGAGATGGCTGTCTTCTCCTTATGTCTTCACATGGTGTTCCCTCTGTGCCCATCTGTGTACTAATATTTTATTTTTGTAAGGACACCAATCATATCGGATATGGGCTCACTTATATGACCTCATTTTACCTTACTTACCTCTTTAAAGGCCCTGTCTCCAAACACAGATATCTCCTCAGGTACTGGGGGCTAGGACTTCAGCATATGAACTGGGGTGGGGAACAATTTGGCCCATAACTATGTATATTAAACATATGTCTGTTTAATTGACTGTTTGGTGCTCCTTTCACCATGAGAATGCACAGATCAGTAGGAACAAGAACACTGTCTTTCTTGCCAAGGTCTAGTGCAGCACCTTGCTTATAGCAGGTTTTCCATAACTTATTTGTTTCATGCTTGAGCAACTGTCTGAATGAAGTAACTGGTGGAATTGACCTCCAAAACATTTCTAAAAGATATCATTTTAAAAGTAAAAAAGAGTTAATAGTGATTTTTTTCAAACATTCATGTTACAATAATTATATGCTGCAGAATCTGTCAAACTCAAGAAAGAGCTATATGCAGGGCAAGTACTAATTAGATAAAGGCCAGTGGAGCTCCCAGAGGTGGGGGGGAGGGTGTCTGGGAGAGCTGCATCGTGAAGGATTGAAGTGTTCACTCTGATTAATACTTGTAGCCAGATGGTTTTAGGCTACAGCCCTGCAATTAACAGAGCTGCTCCCCAAATATTGCCCTCTTTCAGATAAGCCATTTGTATCTAGCCACCATCTGCACATCAAATAAACATGATAACTTAGTGAACTTCATCCTCTGCTTCAATTAAGTTGTCATCAATGTCTCTGTGCTTTAGCTAAGATAAAGTTGATGAGAAAATCCTATTAGCAAGGGCAAAAAACTAGATAGCCATGAGACCAGCACTGTCACAACAAGCCGTCTAGATTAGCACAGATTTCGAGTTTCAGAAGACAGAAATATAATGAGGCATTCCGTTTTATGGGAAACTGAGAAATGCAATTGCCTGAGCTTCAAGATATTAAGCAAAGGTTGGAAATGTTTATCCCAGTAGTTACCTCTTGGGCATGTTTAACATTCTCAGGTCTGAGTAATAATAAAGGAAGCACTTTATTTCTTTTTCTTTTAATTAGAGTTTATTGGGGTGAGAATGGTTAGTAAAGTTATATAGTTTTCAGGTGTACAATTATGTAAACATCATCGATATATCACATTGTGTGTTCACTACCCAGAATCAGTTCTTTCATCACCATATATTTGATCCCTTTTACCCTCATAAATCATCTCTCTCCCCTCTTACCTTAACTTACACTTTCTTCTTCACCACACACTCAAAAGGAGAAGAGAGGAAGCTAGACTGTTGTGATTACATCAAAATAATGGAATAGTCAAATCTGCTATCACTGCCTTTGCTCTTTCATATTTTCTACTTTAATGATTTTCTCCTATAATTCACTTTGCCTCCATTTAATTCAGGAGGCTGTTGAAGTGTCTAGTCTGGGGCTGGTTCTATACTCAGACCTGAGGATGGAGGCATTGCCCTGTGGGAGCTCACAGGCACTATTGGGAGGGGTGGTATTGGGACATTTATCATGTAATAGGACACACACTCAGGATGTCGGGATAGCTTAGAGGAGAGGCACCAGGATGGGTGAGAAAGAGAAGGCTTCCTAGGGGCAGGAACATCACAGCTTGGTTTTCAAGAGTGAATAGAATTTGGCTGAGCAAGGAAGAACAGAAAGGATGCTCCAATTAAGGGAGAGAAATAAAAAGAAGTCGAGATCTAGAAGTGTAGACTCACAGGTGCTTAGGGTGCCCAGGTCACAGAAGGAAAGGAGGACAGACCAAAGATGCCACAACATTTTTGTCAGGGACCCTGAGTTTGAGCTGTATCACGAAGGTGATAGAGAACTGTCTGTCTCTGGAGTTGAGCTTCATTTTTATCAGGTGGATGTTTGAGCTGAAGATTCAAGTATACACTAGAGAAACCACACCTTCACCATCCACACAAACATGTCTTATTTCCTGTCTGACTCTAGAGAATGGCAAACCCAACAGTTTTCCTCTCTTATGCTGACCAAGGGTTTTGAGGATACAGGTTACCTTGATATGTGAGTCCGGCTTTAAAGACTAGGAAAGGTTTACCTGTGATTTGTAGCCCAGGCTCCAGAGAGGGCTCTGTTGCTCACAGTTGGCAGTGGAATTCAGCTGGTCTGATGCTCAATCAATCAACAAGCACTTGGAGAGGGCAGAATGTGCCCTGTTGATGCTGGGGGCAGGACATCAAAGCATTACTCAGACTCCAACCCCTGGAACTTCTAATCTCATTGGGGAGATCAGACTTACACAGATGAATCATTAATTAATACTTCAAGGCAGTAAATAATATGAACTAAATGAATGGATCAAACAGCAGATGTTACAAAGAATTTGGAAGGAGGAATCACTATATGCTGGTCTTGTCAAGAAAAGTCTCCTTCATTCATTTCCTGGTTTGTTAACTTATCCATTTAATCATTCAGCACTTTTTATATGCTCTTTACCGTGCTAGATGACTATGCTAGAAAGTAAAAAATATATATGTTTTCTGTCCCTATAGTTTAGGAGTGGAAGCACTAGGACCAAACCTGGGCATTGGAGAAGAATTTGGATAGTGGGGGAACTGGGAAGATAACATAAGGTGCAGAGAGGCTGGGAGTGGAAGTGACAATTAGTTAAGTACTTTCCCTTAGAGAACAATACACTAGCCCAGCGGTTCTCAACCTGTGGGTCGCGATTCCTTTGGGGTTTGAACGACCCTTCCACAGGGGTCACCTAAGACCATCGGAAAACAAAAAGATATTTACATTAAGATTCATAACAGTAGCAAAATTACAGTTATAGAGTAGCAACGAAAATAATTTTATGGTTGGGGGTCACCACAACATGAGGAACTGTATTAAGGGGTCACGGCATTAGGAAGGTTGAGAACCGCTGCACTAGCCTCACTAGAGTAGGGAACTTGTGGAGGAATATCAGGAATTAAGACTGAGAGTACAGGTGGAGACTTGATTGCAGAAGGCACAGACTATAAAAATAAGTAGTATGAGTTTCACTCTCAGGGCTCCATGACTCACCAGAGAGATATTTGCTGTGAGGTTGACAATAACTTTGTCTTCAGGTAGTTCAATCTAATAAAGTGTCCTGCATCAGAAAGAGGTCAGAGGCAGAGAAAAGAGGAAGGCCATCACAAAAATTCCCAGCTGCTATGGTAAGGGATAGAATAAGTGTTGGCGAGGGGATGTAAGAAATGAGTGAATTCAATCTAATGTATGAGTAGGTGGGGAAGGGTTAATAGATTTTGATAATTGATGGAAAAATGGTATCCAACAAAACAAAACTCAGGATCTATAATAAATTATAGTGTAATGGTACCAACAATTGTGATCTGCTCTTTTATGACGTGATTGACATTTTAAGACTGCCTTATTCAATTATTTATATAACCCCACTTTGTTCTCTCAAAGATTGAAACTACCTTTGAACTATAAAGTAAAGCTGTAGGTATGGCAGGATATGGAAAAACAGCTGAATTGGGTTTTGTGGGGGAGATAAAGCCTTAAAACTTCCAAATCATACCAGGTAATTCTTTCTCTATTTTACAGATGAGGAAGCAGGTGTAGAGAGATTAAGAAATTTGTCTAAATTGCTAAAAATTATAAGTGGCAGGGTCTTGAGCAAGAAGTAAAGGGTGAATAAAGATGTCAAGGAAATTTGTTTCAAGTGATTTCCAGGGTTAGAATGGGAGGCTTTAATGATTCTGCACTGGCTTAGGCTGGAACTTTGAGCGTCCAATGTGTGATATAACGACTGATGCTTAGAGGTCCTGGGACAGCCACTTGGTTCCAAAGGTTCTGTCTTCAAATCATAAAGCGAGACACTGGAATAAGATGAAGGTTGAAATGAAAAGATGTGTTAGACACTTGAGAATGAGAGAGATGGGGGTTGGGGAGGGGTGGGGCAAGGCTCTGCAATGTTCAAATTATTCCCTTAACCCAGTGGTTCTCAACCAAGGGAAATTTTTCATTCCCACCCACCTCAACCTTCCATTGCCCCACCCGACTTCCCACTCAGGGGACATTTGGTAATGTCTGGTGACATTTTTGTTGCTGGGGATGGGAACCTGTTACTAGGGTAGCTTCTAGTGAGCTAAAGATGCTGCTAAGCATTCTGCCCAAGAGGTGTACTGCAGAACATCTTATCACCAACAAAAGAATTAACTTGTCCAAAACATTCAGGAACTCTGAAAAACATTGAGAAACTCTGCTTTAAGGGAAAACCTTGCTGTTTTAAGAAAGTTTAGGGCTTCATAATATTAGTGAGTCTCATTTACTCTTAGTCTCAGTTTCATCAAACGTGAACTGTAAGTTGTAACGGTCTCATTACAAAAAGTATAAAAACAACAAATGCTCAATAATATTATTTATGTAGAAAAATAAAATCAAAGTAATAATATTTAGCTAGAATTCCAGCTTCAAACCCAAGTAGACATTCTGAGAAACACAGGTTGAATCATACTTTAATTCTTCGGACAATCTAGAAAGCACGCAAAAGGACAGGACCAAAGTTTGAACTCAGTGTTGTCAAAAAGGAAGTTGCCTTGTGAGAGTGGAAACTGGTGCAGCCACTTTGGAATCCCTGTGGCAGTTGCTCAGGTCAATGGAGTTCCCATATGACTAGGTGCACACCTAAGAGAACTGAAAACCTAGGTCCATATGAAAATGTGTACAGAAGTGTTCATAGCAGCATTGTCCATCATAACTCCAAAGTGCAAAAAACCCAAACGTCCACCAACTCATGAATGGATAAACTATTGTGGTCTACCCATACAATGGAATATCATTCAGCCATAAACATGTGCTGATACAAGAAACAACATACATGAATCCTGAAAACATGATGCTAAGCAATGGAAGCTAGTCACAAAAGGGAACATAAGGTCTGATTTCATTTACATGAAATGCCCAGAATACGCAAATCCATGGAGACAAAAGTAGATTAGTGGTTGATGAGGACTGAAGGTGGGAGGAGGATAGCTACATGTGATAGCATTTCTTTGGGGGTTTATAAAGTATTTTAAAATTAATTATAGTGGTGGTTGTCTAACTTTGTGAATATACTAAAAATCATTAAAATAATGGATTGTATGGTATGTGAATTTGATCTCAGTAAAGCTGTTCCATAAGTAAATAAATAAACAAAATAAAGCAAGCGAATCCAAGAGCAGAAAATAGCACTCGGCAGAGGTAATTGCACATCAAGTGATTGCCAGAGCAGGGCTGGGCTGGCTTCGGAAGAATGGCGAGATGGAGCTCAGTCAGGGTGCCTGACACCTCCCTTTGAATTCAGGCTCTGCCTCAGAGTAGCCATATGACCCTGGGCAGCCTCTCTGACTTTCTGTTTTAGCTTCTGTGATAGGAGGACAATACAATTTGGCCTCCAGTACTATTGTGAGAATTAAGAACTATATATTTAAAGTGCCCGGCACATTGTAGATATTCAAACTGGTAGCGTGCATCATTAGCTATTTTTACAATCGGGCTGTGTTTCAAAAGGTCATTTGCAAGTTCAGTTGCAATGATGAAAACTGTCGATTTTTCAAAGTCTGGATTTGGTTCCTGAGCAAGCACAAAGTGGCCTATTTAACCCTGTCTGTAAGGGGCTTTTTACAGGAATGCCTTAGGATGAATTTTGGAACCTGGGAGCTGCTGCTTTAAGCATTGAGGGCAAGAAGTGGAAAAGAATAAAAGTGTTTCCTATTATTTTCTCAGCTTAAACAGTTTGTTAGTTTTTTAAAAACACAATTATGAAAGTTGCACATTTTCTTTTTAGAAACTTTGAAAATTCTAGCACTCTGTATAAGGAAAACCAAAAATAATCTGTGATTCTATCATTCAATGTCATTCCAGTATTTTCTGGTTGAAATAAGTTTTAGCAAAATGAGAACCATACTACATGTACTAATTACTGAGAATTTTCCATTTATCAGGGTATCACTAGCATTCTTGGACATTATGATTTTTAATGACTATATTATATCATGTTATTAAATATACCATATTTGATTTAACTCACATAGTATTGTTGGAAATATTGGTAGTTGTAAACTTTTGCTATTATAAATAATGATGCCATGAACTCTCTTCACCATAAATCTTGGCTGTAGCTCTGTTACTATTTCAGGAGTAATTCTTCAGAATAAAATTTATGACAAATGAGGTATGACATTTTTATGGTCTTTGACACT
>NW_017732015.1:113816-145543 GCF_001890085.2 Hipposideros armiger
ATATTGAGTATAATGGGTTTTTATTCTTTGCTGGTCTGGGAGATGGCAAATATTATTTGACATCATTTTAAAGTTTAGAAGTTTTATGTTTGTCATCATCCATCAGTCTTTCCAGAACCCAAGCCCCCCTTCCATCCTCAGCTCTGAAATCGTATAAGTGCTTAACACTGCAAAGTGGCCCCAAATACCCTGTTCTTCTCCCCCCACCCCTTTACCCCCATCACCAGCACCAGAGACTTTGACCTGTGAAGATGTTTCCTGTTCTTCCCACTGAAAACTTATTTTTTCCATAGCTGTTTGTCACAGGGAAGTTTTGAAGGAAAGCACCCTGATAGAATTTATTTTCCCTAATCAATAATTAATAGCACTTAAACATGTACTTTCAAAAGAGTGTTCTTCAAAACTAAGCCTTTATGAACCTCTAGGCTTGTTTGGATGGATTAACAGAATACAGTGGACAGGAGTTCCGGGTAGAAAGCCGGTTTTCAGAGGAAGTATGCCGCGTGGCTTGCTCTGGAATCTATTCCCAGGTCAGCTCCTCTAAAGCTAGTCTTGATTTTCCCAGCTTCTTTCCTTCCTCTTCTGAAAGCTTAATGGAGTAGTTCTCAACTCAGGCTGCACAATTAAATCTCTGGGGATCTTTGTAACTTGCAGGGCCTGGGGCCACCCCAGCAGCCTGTCTTAATTAGCCTGGTGTGTGGCCCAGGACCTGTCTTTTCAAAAGTTCCCCAGGTGACCCCTTTGTGTGGTCAGCATCAAGAACTACTCTTCTAATAATTCTCCTCTAAAGGAAGCTAAGACTTCACACAGGCTCCCCCTGCAGGGACTCGGGACAATGCAGGGACAGCGCAAAAGAGATCAAATCAGATGGAAAAGTAGATCAAAAAGAAACACACAATGAAGCAAACCCTCATTAAGTGATGATTTTAAAGACAGAAACATGGATAGTGATGTTGGAGGGGGAAGGAACCAGAATCAGAAGACAAAGCTAATGGTCTGGCCCTGTCAACTCACATTCAGAACTCTTAAAAGATAAGTGATGTATCTCTCATTAAACAGCAAACTCACTGTGGCCTCCACGTGTACTTCCTTCTCTGCTGTACCTGATGCCTAGCAGGGTGCTGGGCCCTTAGGGGCTATTTACACCCTACGTATTGAACTCTTCACTGACTCCCAGCCTAGTCTATAGTCTGTCTGCAAATGTTGTCTCATATATTATGCAGATGTATTTAGAGTACTATGCAAATGAAAGTAACAGAAGTGAGGACTTGCAGCTGGCTTTGTCCTCCAGCTGCCCCTGACAGAAGTAAAATGTTCATCACCAGGAGGCACCTGACAGAGCCTCTACCTCATTAGTAGAATCCCTGTGGTTAAAACTCCAACACCGGTCTTTGGAAGAAGGTAGGGTGGCCAGGCTGAGCAGCCCCTGGGTTCCCGCTCCACCCCAAGCAGATGTTCAGGGCTGAAGGGAAGACTGCCTGCAAGGGACCTGGCTGCGAACACAGGAGGGGTCCCTCCATCTGGGCTGTTCTGGGCAGATGGGGCAAGGCTGCCCAGTGCTATGCAGCTGGGCCACAGCCTGGTGCTGAGCTCTCCCTGGGCAGCACCTCCAGCCATCCAAGGGCTCGAGCACATGCACTTCAGTAGCTTTTCTCAGGAGCCAGGCAGAGCTCTGCTCTGTTTCTGAATGCATTCTTCCCTGGGTTCTCAGGGACTGTCCAGGAAGGTCTACCAAGTCTGATCTATTTTACCTCCAGAAATAGATCTTAACCTACGCTTACTGTCCATTTTCACTGCTGTTACTCTGGCTGAGAACTTCATCATTCTGTCTTCTGGGGCTATGACCGCAATAGTCCCCCGATTCTGCTTCCCCTGTCTCCTCCCAGCTCCCATCACCTGCCTCTGCTGCAAGAATCTTTGAATATTCATGCTAAGACCCCTCACAGATGTCCATGTTCCAAAACAGTGATTGTCCTTCCTGGCTGCACAGTAGAATCACCCAGGGAGCCTTCTGAACATGCAAATGCCTGGGGCCCCATCCTGAGATTCTGATAAACTGATGTAGATAAAGTACTCTCCAGAGTCATGTGTCAGAGGACACAGTTGAAACCCCTTTCTTAGCATGGGCATCCGAGGCCCTGGGTGAGTGGCACCTCTTCCTGCCCACCTTCCTATTCTTTCCTGCTTCTCACTCCAAACCTTTGCTTCGTTTACAGGTTCTCTGTCTCCTGGAACTCTTGCTCTAGGAGTAGCGAACTCTTGCTCATTTTTCAAAACTTTCCTAAACTGTCATCACCTCTTCTGTGAAGCATTTTTGGGATCCTCACATGGAGTTAATTTAGGCCTCCTTTCTTCTCTGCTCTCACATTTACTCTTCCCCCCAGAATTGCATGTGGTGTTTACCTGCTTCACTGTCTATCCCACTAGCCTGAAATACTTAAAGGACAGAATTTTAATCCACTTTGCATGTGTCTCTTCCACTTAACTATGGCCTACCCAAGGATTGAGACCATGTGATATTAATATCCAAACTGCACAGGGCAGGGGTTGTCTTATAGTTGCCATTATGTCCATCTGCTTTAGTAAACATTTTCTACCTTTCTACACACTCTTTCTACACACTTTCTACACACTTTTTCTACTTGTGATATTTCTACACACCTTTCTACACACTCTGCAGTGTTAACTGGTATAATTCTCACAATAGCCTATAAGTATAATCATTGTCCCCATTTTGTAGGGGAGGAAACTGAGGCCATGAGAAGGAAGACAAGTCAGTACATAGCAAAGTAGAATACATGCCTGCTAAGTACAGAAATGTGTGGCTTTCTGCTCTTGTCACACACAAATCTTTGTGACTGGACCGTCTTCTTCAGCAAGAACTTTGCACCAACAGAGCCTTCACAGATGACAAAATTTTGGAGGAAACAGTTTAAGTTTATACCCTCATGACTAATTCCCAATATAGTTTCCTCAATAAAGTAGGCCAGCAGTGGATTGTACACCAAAGACATCAGGGGCAAAAGAATGAGGGAAGAATGAACTTTTCACAAACACCCACGATGCCCCCAACTGCTCTAGGGAATTTCTTGCCTGACCTGAACTGATCCCCTGAACAATAATACAGAGAAATTATGATATTGTAGATGATAAAACCAGAGCTCAGTGAAGGCAGGTCACTCAGCCAGTGTCATATGAGTTAAGGGAAAGGTTGGAATTGAACTAGTCTGTTATCTCTCTTTAACAGGAGACTGCCTCTGCCTGGCGTGTCATTGGCCTCAAGCCTTCCTCTTCTACTTTTGCCTTTAAAAATAGTTTATTTTTACTAAAATAGAGATATAAGCCATTAGTAAAAAAAATGAGAAAACTAAAATTGCCTGTAATCTCACTGCCCAGAGATAAAACCACCAGGAACATTTTGAGCACGTCCTTTTCAGCCTTTTACTCTGAGTTTATATCGCAGTAGGTCAATTAATGTGTTGCTTACCTTTGGTTGTAGTATACATACCAATCTGTGCTGTGCCATTTTGTTTTTAAACCAACTATCCCAAATTGTTCAGCCACTTTAAAAAAAGGGATAGAATGAAGTGGTAAAAAGAGAAAAATGACTCTTGGGAAGCAGCTGCGGGGTTGGTTTAAGCAAAGTGATGAGTGGGGACCACTCTGAGAAAGCACAGGGACCACAGGAGGCCAGGAAAATGGGCCCCACTCTCCCCAAAGCTCCCCGAGTCACTCACCCCTATGTGTGCCCTTCCTGTTTCTTTTCCAGGCAACGGCTTGAATGACGGCCTATGGCATTCAGTCAGCGTCAACGCCAGAAGGAACCGCATCACTCTCACCCTGGATAACGACGCAGCGTCCCCTGCTCAAGACGCCACCCGGATACAGATTTATTCCGGAAGTAGCTACTACTTTGGAGGTCAGTTCCCCAGCTTTGGAGGTGGAAAATAAAGGTGCAAGAGAGACTATAGTGGACAGTTATTTCATTCTGATGATTCTTTGTCAATTAGACCATTCTTTCAACACGCGCGCACCCACCCCCAAGCCCAAAATGCGAAGCAAACTCACAGCTGTGCAGATATAAATTATCTAGGTCAGTGCTGAGGGAAAAAAAAAGAACTTTAGCTATAAGAGCCGGCATTACATAACATGTCCAAAGGAGATTTTTATAGCCATGCACAGCTCTGTGATCACACTCGAAAGGGGAAACTCAGCCGAAAACTTGGAGAAAAGTACCCACAGTCAGCAGTGCCTAAAAGAGGAAATATCCGGGTGGGAGGGAACAGCCAGCTCGCTCAGCCATCCGGGCCATTTCTCTGCCGCTTTGCTATCTCAATCCCCTGTCTCTTCCTTCCCCATATCCCTGGCGGTCATGCCAGGAGAGGGGCAGCTAAAAATGGGGAAGACATAGAAGGCCCATGAACTTGTAGCTCCACCAGGGCAGCCAGTACAGATCCTGCCCTCGCCAGTGCTGGGTGAAACCTGGGAACCTTTCCTAAGACAAAGACACAGGGCAAACTGGTAAAGATGAAAAATATATGATTAGGCATCCACTACATTTTCCAAATGTATATATTTCTTTATTTAGTTTTTTATTTTGCAAGGTGTTTCTTTCATTAAAATATTAATATACAATTTCTTAATCAGTTGCTTATATTTTAGAAACAATCTCTAAAGAGTAATTAGTCTAAAGCTTAATTAATCTCAATAGCTGTCTAATCCTGAGCAGGATACTTATAGCCCCTTACCTTCCATGTAGGCCACAGAGAAACAAAGCAGAATTGCTTGGAGAGTTCAGTGAGATTAACGTTTACATGTAAGGTACAGAACTTCCTACCCGGCAGGGAATGGACAAACTGACTTCAACATTTGTGCATACACATGTGTAGACTGAACCTGGTCTACCGTCTCCCATTCTTTTTCCATGAAAAAACTGAAGAGAAGTTTTGGGTAAAATCATAAAGTGCAGTCTCTTTAATGGAATTTACAAATCCTTCCTCTTAGACCCGTGACATGTGGACAAGCTTTGAAATACAAAAGGGACTTTGCACAGATGAGGTATACACCGTGGGGTGCCCTACAAGGGAAGCAGTATGGAACAGTGTATGTGTGGTTTGATTGCAGGGCCTCAGGAGGGGCCTCTGTGCTTCATCCCCAATATTCCCCATGTGTGCGTGGATAGCACATTCTCTTAAGAAGGAAATACTTCCGTTCTCTGTCAATGTTTTATGGGTCTTACCTCATTTAATTCATGCAGTAACTATGTGAGGTAGGTAATAGCAGCCCCGGTTCACAGCAAATAAGACTGGCGTTTGCTGAGATGAAATAATCTGTGGGAGTAGTAGAATGGGGATTCCCCCTCAGATCTGTGTTCTCTACAACCCACTAGTGACAGCAAAGGGACAGCAACTAATGAAGCACAAAGGCTGTCGAAGGAGGGTCTTGGGGCCCCAAAGATATACTTCACACGTTGTGTAATTTTGGATCATATGCAATGTTTCCAACAGAGAGAGAGAAAGCAATCTTGTATTTATTCAATATTTTGTGAAAAAAATGTAGAAGAATTATGACGTGTAAGTGCTTGAATGCCTCAAAATCAAAATGACCTCCTTCCACCAGGTTGTTCTTAGAGGTGGGCCTTAAGGGCAATGGGCCCAGAAGGTGGAGATTTATCTGTGATTTGAGCAGTGTTTAAACAAGGGCCCCATACGTACACTGTAAACTTAAGGAAGGTGAAAAATGAGTTTCAGTAATAATAGCCAACTTACATAAATTCTCTCTACAGCTTCAATTAGAAGTCCTAACATTTCTCTTCATTTTATGGTGTGTGTGCCTGTGAGCTGTTAACTAGCTGCCGGGTGTCAGCCCAGCAGTGACTGTCTATTAGAGATGGCTGAAATAATTCCCAATTATTTATGGGTTATTGCTGTGTTTCCAAGCTTGTATTCCCATATGGTCTGAACCTACTAAAACAATTGAGATGGAGCTTATAAATAGCTCAAGCGCTCATACACCTACATTGCTCTCTACCTGTGTTCACGAGAAGTATCTACTTCTCATATGCCATGGTTTCAAGCTATGCTAAATATATATCATGTTTTTCTTTTTAAAGAACATCCTTTAAAAAGGTATAGTGTTAGCCTTTCACATGTGCTATTACAACCCTATAACTATGTGCATTTAAACCTTTAATTATTTTAGCATCTGGACTTCGATTGCACATCACATTAAAATTCCAGTTATGTTAGTACCTATACATTTGTCAAGAACTAAACCTATTAATGCTAACAATTAACCAGATAATTACTCTGCTGCCATCCTTACCCAAAGCATAATTTCCTTTAAAAGTGTAATTAAAAATTGAGTTGTGTATTTAAAAATGTGTTTCAAGACAGAACTGACCTTCCCAAGTAGTTATGACATGTTGCTTCCTTGGAATGAGTGAGGTGCACCATGCAGAAGAGGGGCACATGGCTTGCCACGAGGAAAAGTGAAGTAAGAATGAGATTCATGTTGTAGCATTGGTATTCCTTTTAATATATTTGTTTTTCTTCTATACAGTAATTGAGTATGCCTTATTTTGTACCAATTCTGTCCCCTCTCTGAAAATGCTAGGATTTACTACAAAAAAATGTGTGCACTGCTGTGACTGAAAAAGCACCACAATAATTAGACCTCAAGGTCTTCTCCTGATAGGTCGCCAAAGCACTGACTGATCATTTCAGGATTCTTCATTTTTTTCTCTGTCTCACAGGGTGCCCTGACAATCTCACCGCTTCCCAATGCTTAAATCCCATTAAGGCTTTCCAAGGCTGCATGAGGCTCATCTTTATTGATAACCAGCCCAAGGACCTCATTTCAGTTCAGCAAGGTTCCCTGGGGAATTTTAGTGATTTACACATTGATCTGTGTAGCATCAAAGACAGGTAATTATTGTCTGTTCTCCTGTGTTCCCCCGTCCCCTTCCTATTCTCACTGTTCTAAATATGAGTTTCTTTAAGCAAAATTCAAATCCACTGACATTAGACACATTTGATATAATTGAGTTGCCTAATGGAAAATATTTCTGAAAGGATTTCAGACCCAGAGAAAAATGGTTTAAATTAGTTGAGTCTCTCTTCAGGTTGACTTGCAGTAAATGGGATATGCAAATTAAATCAAACTATACATTTCTGAAAGGATTAAAATTTGGTGCATAAACACTATTTGATTACTTTGAAGTTAACTGTAAAGCATAAAGGAGGGAGGAATGACTTTTCTCCTACACTATTTCATTCTTCACTGCAGTGTGTGTCTTCTCTAGGAGAAAGTGTAAGCGTCAGGCCTGCTGGGAACCCCATAGCAGAGGACTGAGCAGTTCTCAGCTGTACACAGGGTCTCCTGGGGTAACTCGCCTTTGCTGTCACTGCCCCTGACCCATTGCTTCTTTGGCCTAGAATAGAGCAGGCCCTGGACAGAGAGAAAGAACCAGCACTTTCTGCATCTTGCAAATCTAGAAAAGCTCATTGTATCTCTTTGCATCTCCTGGGATTTGGCTCTTCTTATATGGGAAGTTTCTAGATTCAAAGACACACTGGTGAACATTAAAGAGAATCGATTATAAATTTTCAGCAAGGTTCATCATGTTCCCCATGTTTCTTCTCTAGTATTTACCTCCTTTATGTCTCAGATTCTACTCCCTTTGGTTACAATATCATTTATTAAGTGGGTAAATCATATGTGTTAAGTGCTAGCCTATGTGCTGGTGAAATAGGGTCTTTGGTGAAATTTCATCAGGGAATATACTAGCCGTTACGATAAAGTACAATACATGACCAAGACGTGCACCCTTATTGGTAGGACATATGGCAGCAGCAACTTAGCCCAACAGAGAGAAAGTGACATCAAGGAGGTTTTCAGGGAGTGGTGCTGAGCTGCAGCTTACAGGATGGAGAGACCCGGCTGAGGGGTGGGAGGTGTGCCTGTGGGATGAGATGACAGGATGCTGCAAGTGAAATGGCACAGAAACAGGAGGCATCGTGCTTGCAAGCACTTCACCAATACAAGATACCTGTTTTTCATTCTGAAATCTGTAATATTTGGACACATTTCACAGTTGATGTTAATAGTTTAATTGGCAGCATTTATTTATCTATCTTAGTGGCATCTAAAACAGTGGTATGTCTTACAATGAATAGTGTCTTAGATTTGATAAAAGACTGTTCCGTGGCTATAGTAGGTCACTCAGGTGGAGCATGTGATGTGAAAATGTGGTTAGAGATGTGGCCCCGTATTAATCATGAAGAATTTTATCTGCCTGTGGAGTTTGTCTTCGTGCTCTAGGCAAGAGTCAGAAAGCAAGGTGGTCAGATCTGCCTACTAGTAAGAAGGGTCCTTGGGAAATACTGAGAAAGATGGATTGAGAGAGAACCCACCCAGAGCTGTAGGTGACTGCCCCAGTCAAGAGTAGCAGTGAGAAGTAGCAGGTGTCTCTCCTGAGTGGCACAGAAATCAGCTACACAGATGTGAGTCTCCTCTAATGCTTGGAATGAGTGATGTCATTGGTGGAACTTTATGAGCATGCTTCTCTGTTAATACAACTGCACACGTGATAGTCAATACATCATACTGACTCCTGGCTCTCCTCCTTTATCTTTTTATTCCATTTGAGAAGCTGGGCATGTGGGTAATAACATGGGTGCTTCATTAGAATGTGCTAGTTTGGAGACCTCAGAATAGAAGATGCTGCTCCGAGTGGTTGCTGCCCCTGGAGTCTTTGTGAATGATGATGGGGAAGTGTCGGAAATCGTCAGCCAGCACAGCCTCTGCAAAGTGTAGATCAATAGAGGGAACACTGATCAATAGGGATGGTCTGCCATGCCTTCATGCCTAATCAAGGACACGTTCATTTTTGATTACATGAAAGTCATTGCCATCTACACTGCATCATTACTTTTGTGTAATTGTAGTCTGTGTAAATTGTATTATATACAATTGTGTTTTGGTTAACTGTATAATAATAAGGGATTGTGCTTAGTTTTGTGGGTAAATGGTGTGTTTTTTCTTGATTTACCAGACAGTGTCTCTCACAGAAGGGAAGACTGTGATAAAAGGCTTTGCTTAATTATTTCTTGAACTTACATTTAACATTTCTTGGAGAAGGGTAAGGATTAGAAAAGCAAGTGGTTTCTGAGTTTTGTGTTTCATTTTTAATGTGTTGATGTAAATGTGATTTAAGAGGGGCAAGGGGAAAGTCTTTGCCTTAAGGAGCTTGCCACTTGAGGGTGTGGGTGGGTGGTGGGAGAGGTAGGGGTGGAGAAGAGCCTGACTGGGTTTTCTTACCTGTGCTCCTGTCTGGAGGGTTCAGGGAGGGAAGCCCTTGATCTGGCCTGAGTCTCTTCTCTCCCAGACCAGCCTCCTCTCTGCCCCTTCCTCAGAGGCTCTGGAGACCCAGGCCTCCTTTTGGGCCTCACAGCAGCTGTCCTGCCCCACCCCTGCCTTTCCTCTCTCAGAGTAATCTGACTTGTCTGTGAAGAGGGATCTAGTCCTCCCAGCTTTCTTTCTATGCAGGCCATCTTACACATTTAAAACCTCTAGTTACTCTGGGAAAACCAGATATGGCAAAACCAAGGTCGCATTCGCAGAAGAGGCACATGTGTTTCGAAATCCTAAGAGCTTTCTCCAGTGGAAGCACTTTAAGGATGTTTGCTTTGAGACCATGCCTGGGACTGCTGCTCAGTCCTTCCAAGCTCACAAACCCTTCTTTGTACAAGGCTATGAGTAAAACATGAGAGGGTCCCTTCCCAGAGACTAAGGAACCTCAGCTAACAATTTGCATTTCAATGATTAGCAAATTCCAAATCTTCTGGCTGCAAGGAAGAAAATACTCCATGTAACTGTCCTGGTCCATGGCTCTGGCTGCAGGGACAGTGCTGGCAAAGGAAGCTTCATCTATGGCACTGCCACATGCCTGACACTTTGAGGACAGGTTGGAGAAGGGGATAGAGCACCTTGTAGGAGTTGCACTGGGGGCCAGAATGGAGAACTCCCCACAGACCCCATGCTTTTTCAATAGTCTTTCTAAACCTTAAGAAAACAATGTGTAGCTGTCCTCCCTACTCTGTAGGCTGGCTCTCCAACCTCATGGTCTCTACACCCCCAAACCCTGTTGCCCAGAAGCCACACTTATCCCTTGCAATCCCTTGGACTTGAGGTAGGCAGGGCATGATAATCTAAATTATCACAGAGCCAAGTCACCCTCAATAAACGTTTCATGCCTTGACCAACAGTTTATCACACCCTCAGTTATTCAGCCTCATTGATGGGCGGGGTGAATGAGTGAGGCAGACTCTTGCAAAGACCGGAGTAGGATATGATGTGCTGAGGGCCGCTTAAGCCATGGGAGCACAGGGCATCCATATCCCCAGTTTAGTTTTGAAAGAGGGTAAACTAAGACCTGGAGACATATGTCAGCTTTCTCATGGTTACAGGATTAAAGTTGCAGTGCAGAGGTGAACAATGTACTATCTACCCAAAATTTCAGTCATTGTGTGTCTGTGGCTCTAAATGTGGAAGCCCATCTTCTGCCCAACCACAGAACAGTTTTTAAAGGCATGCACTCTATTAAATTATTTGTAAACCTTAGGTGCCTTGAATGAGATTCCATTTAAAAAGATGACATTCATAGTGATGTGCAATGTCAGGCAGGGTCTGAGTGAAGTAAGGGTGGTATAGTCCTGGCAGCCCGGGTCAAGAATGCTTCTTCCTAGGACTTTTCTCAAAGGATCCAACAAGTCAATTCCAGGAGTCATGTCCAGTCCTCCAGGGTTCAAAGTCCAGGGCAGAAGAAAAATAATCATCAAATGCTCTCTAGGAATTTGAATAGGAGACAGTGGAGGAGCAAACCAGGGTGCTGAGCAGTCAGCTGTCTGAGATAGGGGAATGGAAGTCATACCCGTGGATATTCATTAACCCCAGTGCAAGTGGCAACAAATTTGAGAGGTAGTAAATAAAGCGTGTCGAATTTTCAGTCCACTACTCATCAGCTTGAGATATACCACATATTATTTAATCATTTTGTCTGTGTTTTTTCTTTTGCAAAACCAGGATCATAAAACTTACCTTTGCACTGAGAATTCAATGAGAGAGTGTGAGACATGGGGGGCTCAGTTACATGTCTAGTAAATAGGAGATAGTAAATATTGCCATGCTGATTCCCATAGCCAAAAGTTTGCTAACTCTCAGTTTCCATGGGGAGAGGAGAAGCCCAGGTCTCCCTCTGAAGCTCCTCCAACCCCCACCACGGCCATGAGATCCCCAGTGGTTTCTGGGATGGTTCTCCACAGGTATGCCTCACACACTCTCTAATCAGTCTGCTCCATGGCTCCCTTGGGCTTTGTTCCCACTTGTTCACAGGAGCTGCCCCTCTGAGTGACCAGTCACCCACTGCCCATTAGGGAAAGGCCCATCCATTTGGTGCCAATGTTGCGGTTATTGGAGTCTCCTAAAGCATTGGTCTCAGGGCGTGGATAGGGTGACAAAAACAAGTGATGTGCCTAGGGCACAAAATTCAAGGTTTTTCTTATTTGTACGTTCATGCATGTGCAGACCCTGAATTTACACGAACCTGGGAGTGGATGGCTTCTTAAATTGTGCAGTTCAAATCCAGCATGTCTGCATCAGAATCATTAAGGGGGCTTGTTAAAACCCAGATTGCTAGGCACCACTTTACAGTTTCTGATATTACTGTAGCGGGCCAGAAAATTGGTATTTCTATGCAATTCCAGTGTGCTGCTGGTGTTGCTGGTTTGGTCTTGGGACCAGATTTGAAAACTACTGCCCTGAAGCTTGTAATCCTGGAGTCCTTCGGGTTGTGTGGATTCTGTACAAAAGGGGTGGGGTGTAGGGAGAGGAATGGCTTCTTCTCCAGCTGGGACCCCAAGCAGCTGTTCTCCTGATCAGGGGCTTACAGGTCTCCAAGAAGTGCCGGTAGCTGTGTCTCAGTGCCTCTCCCCAAAGGGGTGCTGAATTCAGTCCAAGGATGCTGTGGGGTCAACCGAATTCCACCTCTCTCCAGACATCCTTGGTCTTTGTCACTCAGCTTCTCCCCTGCTTCCCACTACAAAGAAAACTTTTGTGAATATAAATAAACAAAGATCCTCAGATGGGCCTGAGTGAAGAGATATTTTGATTGGAAGGAAGTATGGTCTTAGAATAGCTGCAGCTGCCAACAAACATGACTTGTCTTTTTGTTATTTTCAGGATAGTTGACTTGCTGGCACCACTGAAACACACAGCTGGATCTTTCTAGACAAGCCTCACATCCTGTGTGTGTGTGTGTGGGGGGAGTGCCATTGTAATGCCAGTGACTCTACGCACCAAAAAATATTGCTCCACACCTTCGTAAAGATTGATAGAGACTGATTTCCTCTGGTTTTCTGGTGCTAGCAAAGGATTTCTGTGGTCACCTGTCTCATTTCCTGGGTCTCTTCCTCATAGAGTGATGGCATTGGGGAAGGTTCTCAGAGATCATGTAGCTCTGGTTTTGCACAGAAAGAAATGAAAGTCGCACAGTGTGGCAAAGCTGGGTCCTGAAGCAGAGCCTTTGCTCCTGTGGCCTTCGCTATTATTGCATCCTGTGGAGGCCTTTTTTACTCTAATCCTTTCTAAAATTAAACAGTTCTTTTGTTCCAATGAGTGAATCACATGTGGAACCCTGCTTTAAAATCTTGTAGCCAACTAAATTATGAAATGTCCTTTTCACTCCATAACCACTTCCCTGCCCCTCTTTTAAGAAAAGCATCTGCTAAACTCTCTGGTCAAGATTCTTATCTTCTTTGTTCAGAATGTGGAGTATTGTAAATACTGTGAGTGGGGAAGCATTATGTTAGATGACCTCCCACAGACAGACTCATGCTAAAAACTCACCCATATGTGGGAGTTGGTTGAAAACAGTATGTTACATAAAAATATTACATTGCAGGATAATACATATGTTTATTTCCTCTCTAAAATTGAAAACCTTTTATTGGGTGCCAGAAAAGTTATTGTAAGGGCAAGGCCCACACAATCTGAGCTTCTAACTCTAAAGTGAGAAATGTGACAGGATGGTGTTCTCTCTTAACTTATGGAATGGGGCCCAAATCAAAACAAGAACACTTAGGCTATTTTTATTTATTTTTAATCTATTTCATGGAGGAAAGGCAAGGGTTGTATTTTATATAACAGTACTGAACAAACATTCTCTAAATATTATTTCATTTACTTCTGTCCACAGCCCTGTAAGACCCACAAAAGAGTTCTAAAGCCTGGCTCTCAGACCAGCAGCACCAGCATTACCTAACAACTTGTTAGGAATGCATATATTGAGGCCCCAGCCCATACTTACTGGACCGGAACATTGGGGAAGGGGAGCCATGGGAGTTTGAACAAGTCTCCAGGAGATTCTGTTGCACACTCAAATGTGGGAGCCCTCAGTTTGCTCCATTATTGTTATTTTACAGATAAGACCAGGGATGCTCTCGGAAGTTCAGTGAGCTCCTGAGGTTACTTGGCAGTGTTTGGGGGGGTGGGTCAGGATTCAAATAAAAAATTGGCTGATTCCTCTAACCATATAAATGCCTAAAATCCATAGGTAGGGGACCGATGGCTTGGGGAGCCAGAGCAGGTCAAGGGAGTGTCAATAAGGAAGTAAGATTGCAAGAGGAACTGGAACACTGGGCTGCATTTAGGGAGGTCACACTGGGGTATTCCAGGTGGGTTAGAAAGCATCATGATGGGACTGAGATAAATGGAGTGCTGGGCATCTGTGTGCCTCGATGGGAGAGACTCTGCTGACAGCAGTGGGTAAAAGAGAACTTAAAGTCAAGCTAATAGGGAACTTGGCAACATACAACAGTTTAAAATCTGAGGAACAGGCTATATTAATAGCTCCTCTTTAAAATTGTTTACTGGCTGCCAGGGTATCTTATAAGTGTGTAGAGGGGTGTGTGTGTGTATGTGTGTGTGTGTGTGTGTGTGTGTGTGTGTGTGTGTGTAACATATCATATATCCTTACAACAACCTTGTAATTTAAGTAATGTTTTTAACTACATTTTACAGAATGAGATGCTTAAGTACAGTGGCACCAAGTAACGTAACTCATCCAAGGTCACACAGTGAATACGTAGCCGAGCCTGGCTACAAACCAGAGTCTGGTTGAAGACATTACACCTGTCTTTGCATTTTGTACTGTTTCTAACTTTGCAGTTAGGAGGCATCCTACATGGTTTGCAAAGCAGGATTGCAAAGCAAAAATGATGTGTTTTCATCTTGTGATGTGTTCAAATCATGAAGCTGGTTGTATTAATACAGGAAGAGAAGGTTGTATTAATACAAGAAGGTCCACAGTTTATGGACCACCACAGACACCAGAGGGGTTATCATCTATGCAGTTCATTGTCATAACCATGTGACATGCCCACTGAGAGAGACTCAGAGAGAGCCAAAGTCTCTGTCTACCAAGAGATGCCCTTGCCTATTTCTTTGGGTAAATGAAGAGAGGAACCTCAAACTAACTTGGAAGGATTGTCCTGAGGAGGTGATTCTGAGCTGATTTTGTAAGGGCCTTCCACCTCTAACTGCACAGAAAATGTATTAATTTATTTGCCTGCTCATTAAATGAGGGCTACTCCTTATCACCTACCTCATGCCTCTTCAAATGTCAATAGGGAAAAGGGGCTTTGCAGGAAGCTGGCAACTGGATTTCATCTGAGTAAGCGAGCTTGAATGAGTGCATCTGTGTTCTGAAACCAACCTCATCTCTCTTATCATTTGTTTTCACAAGAAAAGTGAATCATTATCTCTATGAAATGGTACTTCTCTATCTGGGCATATAAAGAAGAGCACCAAGGAATCCCTGATTCGTGGAAAACACAGAACACTGACAAAGCCAAGGGTGGCACTTCATCCTGTCCAGTCAGAGGCAGTGAGACTCTTCCCCAATAACTAGTAATCTGAAATTTTGATGCTGAAAACAGATCCAGAACAAATGAGCTGCATGAATTATCACAAGCACTTCCCAAGCTGAGGGATTCATTCTAAGAGCTATGGTTATGAGGATGAGGTGAGATGTGCATGTTCACAGAGCAGTGAGGAAATGTATGTCAAATAAGTATTGCTTGGATCATCTCTCCTGAGAAATATTAGCTATGAAATTTGGATGTTTTAGACGACATAGAAGCTAAGGCAAACTTTTGATCTTGATGAAAACATGAAAAGAATGGTATTATAGATTCTCAAGTCACTTCTGTGAGCCAATGCTTATATTTAACTCTAGAAAACTTTTATAAATTAATAATCAGAAGACAGAGGCTCTTCCTTATTACTCCCTTCACACAATCAATATCTCAATTTAGCCTTCATCCCACACACCGACAAGGGTCTTCCTTCTGTTTTTCACATACTCCAACATGTCTTTCCTTCTACATGGCCAATGTCACATTTGGTTTCTCCTCATCTGCATTGATGTACACTGATTGGGCTGCTGAGGCAAAGAAACTGCGGCCTTTTGCCACTGTTTTTCTCTAGTCCAAAAGAATTCATTGGTGGCCCATTGGTCAGCACCATTTATACACACAGCTAGAAGAGAAAAAAGAGCATAATAAGTTTTGAGTTGGGGAAAAAGTAGGACTGACCTGTGATAAAATGTCCTCACCTGTTTCTGCAGTGAAACCTAAATTTAAAACTAGCTCTATGCTATATTTACCTTGAATTAAGTTATCTCATAGGAAATTCATAGATCTGGAACCTTGCCTCCTGGGTTTTCCTGTGAGTGGGCTTCTGAATGCTTAGGTAGACCCAACTGCACCTTGTATCACATGTGTGGTCAACAGTATAATATACCATTCACTTTAGCTCTCAAGTACCCAAAGGGACTGTTGGCTTCCCTGACTCGCAGATGAGGAAACATACTCTGGCAGAAGTTTAATAATTTACCTCAAAACAGAATCAAACTCAGGAATTTGAGGTGGGAAGCCCCTGCTGTTTACATTTCAGTGCAACTCTGGACATAACTGGTCACGTAGCCTCTTCTACCTCAGCTCCCTCAGCTGTCAAATGGGGGCAATGTGCACATTTCCTCACCGAGGGTGTTTGTTAAACAAGAGCAAGGGGCTATTATCACTCCCTTCACTAGGAGCTGTGACAAGGGTTGACTGAGAGCAGGGAGATGAAATTTCCGAATGTTTAAAGCAAGAGGGACAGAAATGGATGGGGCACCATGTATCTCAGCAGGCCAGATTTTAGAAAACTCAGACACAGGCAGAAAAAAAGATGATGCTTTTCTGAATAATTTACCTATATACATGGTCTATTTTATTTTTGGAAGTGATCAGTGTTTTACCTTGGTTCAAGTTACAGGTTTGAAATTTTCCCTTTAGGTGTAGCTTCACCTTTAAAAGATCTCTTTGACATGATTTACTGGGCCAACTGCAGGCCCCTTCTTTCCTGAAGCCAAGCAGTGGAGGTCTCAATGCCTGGAAAATGCAGAGGGAGACAGACAGACCTGGAGCACATGGCCGTGTGAGACAGCTTCACATTGCAACTCACAGTCTCCAAGCTCGGTGACACCCAGTGCATCCTGGCACTGTTAGCTTTATGACGAGCCCAGAATTCTCATCACCTTGCTACCTGCTTTTAGCCATGCTGAAAAACCTGATTTTCAATGTAATACTTAGGTAGGGGGCTATCCCTGCTTTAAATATGAAAATAATCCCAAATGTAGCTCTTAAACAACTCAAGGTTTACAAATTAAAGCAAAGAATCATGTTGAGAATTACAGAAGCTCACACTCTGAAATGAAAATCATATGTGTCAGTGTCAGCATGTGTGTGCACACAGGTGTGTATTTACACACACAGCACACATGGGATGATATTACCCAGTGAGCCCAGATGGACTTCTGTTCCTCTTGCTGAGAGATAGCCCCATGTGATGCTAATCTTCCTGTGACCCAACCACTCACTCAACAGCTCTTTTCAAAGGGCCTACTGTGTGCTGGTACAATTCCAATGAGCAAGAGAGAGAGTCACTGGTTTGTTTCTCCCCTGCTCTGGTCTTTCTCATGTCCCTGAATCCAGGGCCTGTCTTTTTTTTTTTCTCCTGTTATGGGTCATTCATTCATTCATTCATTCATCTGTCTCTTGTATTTGGAGCATCTCTGCTGTGCCAAGTGCTGGGTAGCAGCTGAGTGCTGAATATAGCAGACTATGTCTGACTTCCAAAAGTTCCATGGAGGGATACCGATTTTGACCAAATAATGATGGAAATAGACGTGTAAGTTCTCAAATGCCAGCATGAAACAAATAAAATGTGTACTAGGAGAGAGCGAGGCTGGTTTAATAATAGGAGTTGGAGGTAGTGTGCCGAGAAAGAGAGATGTGGCCTCATTCTCTGCGCAGGTAACTGTTCCCAGGTCACTGCCAATGCTGACAGGTAAATTTCTCAGAGGATTGCACTTTCCAGTGCCTCCTACGCACCTCTGGCTGCTAATTACAATCTCAGCTTCCTGCCTATGTGTCTTCTGCTGAAATCACTGTCTGCTGTGGGGGCTATGGAGAGAAGGAACAATTCTGCTTTCTTTAGTGGGAAGAGACTTTCTAACTGGGGTTTTAGGTAAAGACAAATTCCCTACTTTTTCCTAAAACATGAGTATGCTGGGATCCTTCTGTCTGCCATTAACAACATCCCCTTACTGAACTTTCCCCCACCCACACCCCAGGCTTCCATGGGTAAAGGGTTTGCTTCTAGTAATGCATTTCCTAATATTATATAGGCTGCAAGTACATTTAGCAAAGTAGAATTCTACCTGCCCAAAATAAACACCAGTATAAAGGTGGGAGTGATATTTCAGTTGGCAGCATGTTAAATTCTGAGAAACTGCAAGTGACAGGAGGAAGAAGCGTTTTAAAGGTCACTCCAATTACTATACTTACTCATGTTAAGCAGCTGGCACCCTGCAGTTTATGTGTGAAGACCCGCACATGGCGAAAATGATAAAATGTGTTTGGCAAGGACTTGGGCAAATAGCAAAGAGAGTTATACAAATTACTATTGTTTCCAGTGATATGAAATAATTCTTTAACACCCAAGATATCTGAGAAGTACAGGGTGACCAAGTCTTGAGAAAGAGCGGGGCACATCCTCACATCTCTAAAAGCCTAGGTAGGATTCCATGATGGATTTTCTCTGAATCCAAATTTTGCAGGGTCCTGCAGGGACCCATACGAAGAGGCCCCAAGAAAGAGCTCCTGACTGCTTTAAAATTTCCATTTGTCACCATTTCATTCTTCACAATATAGTGAATTCATAACACAACTTTTCTTGATAGAACTATCCTGAATGTAAAACGACTTTCTAGATAGGGAAATAAAAGAGCTGAGAACGATTCTCTTAGTGACAATTTGCCCCATACCACTTCCCCACTTCCCAAAATATATATTTTATTATAGCTCTAGTTATGGTGAAATTCAGATTCTGCACATGCATTTCAAATGCCCTCCAGCACATGATGGGGCCTGAGGCATTAACCGCAAGGAATCAAATCCTTCAGCTTTCCTTTTGAGGTCTCCTGTGACCTGGCCTCTTCCTTTCTATCCACCTTTATTATCCACCTTTATCACGTACTATATTAATTCATTCTGTCTATATGCATTTGCTGGGTATCTCTCTCTCTCTCTCTCTCTCTCTCTCTCTCTCTCTCTCTCTCTATATATATATATATATATATATATATATATATATATATATATATATATATATATATAGGTGAGTGTTTAAATAAAAAAGAATTTATTACAGTGAAAGACCCATTACCATTAATCCCCCTCAAAATACTCCCCCTCACCTCAAACACACTTATCCCATTGTTCTTGCCACTTTCTGAAGCAGTTCTGGAAGTCCTCTTTCGTGAGTGTCTTTAGTTGCACTTTTGTGGTTGCCTCGGTGTCCTGAATTGATTAAAAACATTTACCTTTCATGATCATTTTGACTTTGGGTAAGAGCCAGAAGTCCACGGTACCAGATCCAGTGAATAAGGTAGACGAGGACACACCATAATATTTTTATTTGACAGAAATTGCTCTACCAGAAGTGATGTGTGACATGGAGCCTTTCCGTTGTGATCACAAAATATGATGAATGCTACTGCCGAGTGCCATCCAACGGAAAGGCAGGGATCCTCAATATGGGAAGTGGCATGCTGAACCTTAGTAACAGTGTGTGACCACAAGTTTCAACTTGTTTGGGGCAGTCAGTCGGGTGTGAGCTATGGTTGGAGAAGGTGTGTTTTAAAGTGTGCCGTAAAATCATCCTCCATCATGACAAAGCTCCATGTCACGCATCTCTTCTGGTATATGGCAATTTCTGTCAAATAAAAACATTACGGTGTGTCCTCATCCACTTATTCATTGTATCTGGCACCGTGCAACTTCTGGCTCTTCCCCAAAGTCAAAATGATTCAGGACATCGAGGCAGCCATGACAGCACGACTAAAGACACTCACGAAAGAGGACTTCCAGAACTGCTTCAGAAAGTGGCAAGAACGATGGGATAAGTGTGTTCAAAGAGAAGGGGAGTATTTTGAGAGGGATTAATGGCAATGTGTCTTTCACTGTAATATTTTTTTTTATGATTTAAACATTCACCATATTGTTTGATCACACCTCATGTATATATATTCTCTGCTTTTAAGAAGCTCAAAAGCAAGTGAGCCAGACAAGAAACCAGATATTATACAAAAAGCAGCTCATGGCATTGAGGAAGCAGACATGGCAGGCAAGCAGACATGGGAATAGGAGTGGGAGAATTGTCCCCAAAGTGGACCACAGCCTGCCTCACAGCAGCCAGTTTCATTCCAGCCCTCAGACACTTGCTGCTTTCACTGTGTGTAGTTCTCCTCTCAGTACTCTTTTGCCTGAATTCTGCCTATCTTTCAGAGTCTAGTTAAAATCCTACCCACTTTGTGAACTCTCCTGACTGCTCCTGATGTTCACAATTATCTTTCCTTATTTGAATGTTTCTGACACTTTCCTTCTCTATTTCATTTTGCTCCCAATCATGATGTTGTCTGCTTTGTATCTGTATTTTGCCTTCCCAGAGAAAGTTCTTGATGCCTACTGATGCATTCATTTGAGACATGTGCTTTGCAATTATTTGTTGAATAATTTGAACCTTAACAGCATTTGCTCTTAGTAACTGGTGATGAACTGCATGTAAAACTTGTGAAACTCAACACACCTCTTGGAGTTGGATACAGAAATGCCATGAAATAGGGAATGGACTTGATAATATTTAATATTTTTGCACATTCCAAACTCTGTTGACTGTTCTCCAAGATTTGGGAATTAAAGCTCTTCACCTCTTTCTCATCTTGAAAACTTCCCAATGTGGTTCACACCAAGTAGCTCTCTATTTAAATAGCAAGAGTGCCTAATAAAAGCAGCTTGTGCCACCTGTCATCATCCACATGGTGTTAAGTGCTCCTTCTGTAAGCACTAGTGAGTGAGAGTACTTTTGTTTAGAAAAGCCATCATAAAATTAGACAAGCAAACCATAGCAATGTATTTAAGCTGTGTGGTCTATAAATATTGCAGTGGGAGGAAGCATGCAAACACATTATTCTTATTATAATCTTGTGCTTTAAGGGAAAACGAGGTAGTTCTGCAAAAGAAGGCAAATCTGAATAGAGAGAAGTTCTAGAGAGGCATACAGGATATCTTTGGTGATTGCCAAGGGTGTCACCAGTCTCCTGGTTACAGGATCTGGGGTGTGCATCCTCAGATTCAGGGAACTCTAAGCAGCTCCTGGAGGATAAGTTGGGAAAACTTGTGAAATTGTCACTGTTTACCTATTGGGAGTGGAACAACAACAACTAAAAACACTGCTGAAGGGTGCCAATGCATTGGTAACCCTGTCAGCTATTTATCTGAAAGTAAAGTTATTGAAGAAGAATAAAGGTTTCCCATGAATCCAGAGAGCGGCATTGGAATTATATATGATCCACACTGTCACTGTCTTTATATTTTCTTTCTTTCTTTTTCAAAAGTGCCTGGCAGTTTAAGTCTTTAACAGCACTGGTATTATTCATTTGGCTATGTCACATTCTCTAGTGCCTTCTAACATAGAGTGCTACCTCCAGTTTTTCCTAGACACAATCTAAAGCCTCTTTGTTAAAAAAAAAAAAAAGCATACAGAAGAGGTATTTTTTTTCCTTTTCCATGATGTTTTGCCTTACTGTTTCTCCACTACACATCAACAGAGTCACCTACATTAGGTAAAATTCAGCAGTGGTCCAGGGGCCATGCTGGGGTTTTCATCTACTAATGAAAATCTATGGAGAGCTATATTAAAATGTTTAAAATAAAATATTCCCATTTTACAAATGAGTGAATTGAGGTGTGTGGGTGTTAAATGAGTTTCCCCAAACTATACAGTTATCAAGTGTTTTCATGAGAAGTTAATGGGCCCCCACACAACTTGTAGATAAAAGAAATAATGTGTTTTTTTCTGTTTACATTTCTCGTTTATTTAGTTTTTTAGAATCCCAAGACGTTAATCCAAAAAAAAGAAATAATGTTATTCTTTGAAAGTTAAACTCAACATCTAATAGGTCTAAATGGATTATCTTGAAGATACACACAGCACCTATGCCAGGCTGGACTATGCCTGGATTAATGCTGACATTTCTAAAGGAAGAATGTGTCAAATAAAAGTAGTTTGGTAAGAAACTGAATCTTAAATAATGAAAATCAAATAGCTAATGCTAATCGTAGCTGAAGAACTAAATTAAGACCCCTTTAACCTCAGACACATTAACAAAGAAGCCCATTTCTCCAGGGGAACATCAAGTGGGGAGGGATGGCAGTGACATTGAATTCATACCCTACGTTCCTGTTCTCGTGACATCAGAGTGGAGGATTGCCGTGGATCCGAATCTTCCTCTGTAGAAATGGATGAAGCCTATGGGATTGTAATATAAATGTTTGCTTCAGTGAACCAAATCCTAATTGGACTAGACCAGCCCTGTCCAATGGAACATTGTGCACTGATGGAAATGATCTCTGTTCTGCTGTCTAACACCTAGCCACTAGCAGCTCCTGAGAACTTGAAATGGGTATATTATGAAAGACTGAGAAAGCTTTTATTTTAATAAATTTAGATTCAGATGGTCATGTGTGGCTAGTGATGATCTTATGAGATAATGGACATTGTACATGGGCCAGTCCTCATGGAGCTGATCTGATATTTTCGTCCTAGTTCAGCATCCTGGAGTTGCATCTGAGATAATTCTGAAGATTAGGTTGGGCCTCAGAATTAAGACCTGGTGAGTGGATATAATGCCACCCCCAGCAGCATGGGCTATGGATGACCATGGTCTCTGCCTTTCATAGTTCTTCTTCCCCAAAGACATTCACATCAGAAGAGAAAAGCTTACTGCTGCCTTAATTTCTCCCAAGATCCTGGCAAACAAGTGGTGTAACTGTCAAAGTGAGTTCCAAAGCTAGTATGGAAGGGAACTAGAGGGTCCTTAGCCTTCTCTTTCCCCTTTTCTCAACAAAACAGACATTTCCCATTAAGATGATTCTTTGTGTATTTTTTGTTTTCCTTATAATTCTTTTTTTTTTAAGATTTTTATTGGGGAATTGGGAACAGTGCTGGGGAATTGGGGGAAGGGGAACAGACAAGTTGCTGTCGTTTTGTTCTTCAATCTAGTTGTGGAGGATGTTGCTTCACTGGCCCAAGTTGGCACCATCATTGCGCTCTTCTCTGGCGAGGCAGATCAGTCGCCGGCTTCTGGACGGCCACTCACTGCGGCTGCTGGCCGCTCACGCTGGCTGCTGGCTACATATGGTAGCCCGTGGCAACCCACTGCCACAGGGAGTGCAGCCTACGCCGTCACCGGCGACTCATGGCAGCCCAGCTCCAGGTTGAGCTGTTATTCAGCATCTTAGCTGTGGAGGGCAGTGTCACTGACCCTCATATGTGGGATCCGAACCGGGGCCCTCTGGCATCCCAAGCGAGTTCTTAATCATTGTGCCACTCGGCCGGCCCTGTTTTCCTTATAATTCTAATGCCCAGGATTTCTGCTTTTGATTTGTACACACCTGGATTTAGTTCAAAATACTAGAAACTGTATTTTACTTGGGAAGATAACTTTATTATTTCCAAGTATTATTTTGCTGTATCTATTAACCAGTTCTAATTTACCTTCTCAATAAGGACATATTTTGAGCAAATATGTGCTTATAATCTAATTATTGGCCATCAATAAGACTTTGGTGTCTAGTTTTTTTAAAAAAAGAACATAATCTTCTTCATTTTCTTAATCCCAAATATCATAGTACATGCTAGAGTTATTGCTAGATCGCTAAAATCTGCCAGCACAAATCCAAAGAACTTGGAGTAAGAGAGTAGACTCTTGGGCCAGCAAAATCTGTGTGAGTTCACTCACTAGTATGGGTTCAGATCAGTCAGTCTCTCAGAAAGTAGTGGCATTGAATCTAAAAATCCTGGAACTAGCCTCTTCTTATTTCAAGTTTAACTGACAGCCTTCTAATATTTTGCAACCCTCTGAAGCTTACATAATGAAGAAGACGTGTTTGTCAATCTGGTGGAAATAGCGCGCCCATTGTAAATCATGGCTTTCAATGTAAATTTATGAATTGGAATTCTAGTACACCCCAGTCTCTTGTAAGGTTTGCCTGCATGAGTAACAATTCTGGTGACTAATAGTCCTGAGAATCTGTCAAAATTTGATGCCAGTGTTTGCCAATTTGAGAGCCCAACCCATGGATGGAATGTTTTCCAAAATAAAGGCCACCTGAGGGACTCAGGAGCAGCTAGCTGACCTCACCAGAGTCTTTGTAAAGGCACAAATGGCCTCCGATGAAGGCACACACCAGACTGAGATGTTAACTTAGGACCATTTGCAATGCTACCAATGGGTTAAAACTAATCTTAAAATCCCAAATCCTATTGGATAGTAGTTTCCAACTTTGGAATGCATAAAAATCACTTGGAGAGCTCTTTTAAAATACAGATTTCTGGACCTAGAAATCCAGAGATTCTGATTAAGTCCACCTAAGATGGAGACTTGGAATCTTCATTTTATCAAACACCCAGGGTATCTGTGGATCAGTCTTACAGAAACATTGTGTCAGCAGAATAAACAAAGAAACTTCCTTATTGAGCTCATATCATAATACAGCCTCATCCAAATGTTCTCTACACAGTGGGAGACTAGGCTCCTAGTTTTGCCTAATGTTAATGGTATTCGGTGGAAAATGATTTCTTTGTTCAAAGAAATTTGAGAAGTTCTGGAGAAAGCAGCATTAAATGGGTTTCTTTACTGTAGGATTTCTCAATGTGTGTGTGTGTGTGTGTGTGTGTGTGTGTGTGTGTGTGTGCACACGTGCATGCACTCATGCACACACTTGGGCACACATGTGTGTGCCTCTGCCCTTATAACCTGTGCAAGAGGGGAATTAATTCGAAGCTCACAATTTCACAAATATATTTGATCATGAACACAGCTTTGGAAATGCTGTCCTGGAGTATAAGAAATCAGAGTGAACACCAGGAGGTGGTCAGTAGTGTAGACAAAAGCTAGCAGGGAAGGGAACTAGAGGGTCCTTAGCCTTCTCTTTCCTTTTTCTCAACAAAACAAATATTTCCCATTAAGGTAACTCTTGTGTCTCCTTTTATTTTTTTCTTATAATTTTAATGCCCATGATTTCTGCTTTTGATTTGCACCTACCTGGATTTACAGCTGCCTTTTGAACTTCTGTGATCTTAAATAAGCTCCTTAATTTGTGATTCTTACTTTCCTCGAGATAGTGATGCTGTCTCACTGGGTTGTTTTATTTAGTGATTAGCTGAAATAATTATTGTGAATGGCCTAGCACAAAATGCAGCATTTAATAAATGGTAGAGAGGTTAGCATCATTTCACATATATAAATAATTTTGGGAAATTCAGGAAGAAAAAGGGAGCACAATATATGATTTATTTTATAAATCCCTAGAGATGACAAATAGGCTGTAATTTCTGTACCCACCATGATGGTAGCTATTCTAGCTTCAGATAGTTTTCTCAGGGATTCCCAGGTGGTTTAGGCTTAAACGAGAAAGACTACAGTGAATGACTAGTGGTATCTACCACAAAAATAGAAGGGAATGTAAGCACGATGAGTGGCAACTTTTTTCTTACCCATACAGGGAAAATTTTAAATAAGAGGTGCCCTCAGTCCTCTAAGAACTAATGTCAACATGCCATTCAGTTTCAACTGAATAAAAATGCAACTGATGAACAGCCAAGACTTGATCTTTATGGTATGGATTGTTAATTTCAAGGCGGCAGACTAGTGTAGGCTTGGATCAAGTATTCATTTCCAGGATATAATTTAAGATGACCCTAAAATCACAAAGAGGTTTGTATACAGAGGTGAAGGACAATGAGTGCAGGAAATGTGCAGATTAGTGTGCTAAAATGGGGACCATGGGAAGTCGTTTAGAAGCCATCCATAATTTTGTCTGTCCAGGACCTTTACATTTGTCATTTCTGGGGTTGTTCTTCTTCCTCCCCTTCCCATCTCACATTTCTGTGGGGCTTTTGCATTCTTACATGACTCCTGGCCTGTGGTCAGGGTGGACTGATCTATTGAGCCACCGCCAAACTGCCCCTTTCCAGGAAGTCCTAAACTTGAGATTGGAGATGAAGCTTCTTTTTTAATAGAGGAAACCTGAGGTTGCAGGGCTTAGCAATTGGTAGCCATATTCCTTGCCACTGGGAGGAAGATGGGGCACAGGCAGAGTGAGTGAAGTCAACCCAGAGACCGCAAAGGCCTAAGAGCAACAGTGTGGGGCTCCACTTGTCCAAGGCCCAGGTGCATCCAGCTCCCCCTGCTGTTTAGAGTTGTTAGCTCTTATTTGTATTATGTGAGTTTATGTCTCCTCCTGATCTAAGATGGCTTACATTGTGAACATTTCCAACTAAAGTTCTCATTAATATAAAAAAAATTCAGACCATGTTTTTCATACTTTTAATAATGTAAAGTCCTAAGAAGTTGAATTGTGGCACTATTCACAATAGCTAAGACTTGGAAACAACTGAAATGCCCATTGGTAGATGACTGGATTAAGAAACTATGGTACATTTACACAATGGAGTGTTACTCAGCTAAAAAGAAGAAGGAAATAGTACCATTTGCAACAATATGGATAGAACTAGAAAACATTATGCTAAGTGAAATAAATCAGTCAGAGAAAGACAAATACCATATGATCTCACTTATACATGGATCCTAAAAAACTGAATAAATGAGAAATGTAAATAGAAATAGTCTCAGAGACACAGAGAAAAACCTGAGGGTTGCTAGTTGGGAGGGGGTGGGGATAAAGGAGAAGGGGAAAGGATGAGACAATACAAATTGGTAACTACAATATGGCCTCAAGGATAGAAAAGACAGTCTGGGGAATATAATCAATAATGTTGTAAATATTTTTTCGGGGGCCAGATGGACTCATGTTAGGGGTACCACTTCATAGTCGGTTGTAGAGGCCTGACCACTGCACTGTATATCTGAAGCTGATGTTGAATAATATTGTATGTCAACTATAATTATATATACATATAGTCATGGGACGGGGAGTAGAGTGTGGGAATGGAGTCAATGGAATTACAATAGATATGTATGATATCGGGGGTGTGAGGGCAGGAGATGGGGGAATGGGGTTATTTCTGAGTGAAGGGTGAAAAGGATAACTATTGCATTGTTCTGTATACCTGACAGTAACAATAAAAAAAGTAGTTGAAAGAAAACAATATAATTATGTAAGAAAGAGTTTAGTAAATTCTGTACCATTTATGTTCCCCATAAAGTCTATGTGCAAGGGTCGTAGCATTTTAGCTCAAAGTAGATTCAGAGCCTATTCCAGGAAGAGATGCAGTCAGGGCCAATGAAGCTGCTGACTGGCTGAAACTGGAATCACTAGCAACAGGCTTGGCCATCAGTGACTATTGTACTAAGCAGTGCGTGGCCACTGGGTAGCTTCAGGGCTTTGTTGCCTTACCTCTCTCACCCCAGATGAAGAGTAGCAGAGCTCAGTTCCCTCCAGGAAGCCAGGTGTGCTGCTCAAGTGGACAGGACACTGATGGAACTTAAATGATTAAAAAAAAAAAGAAGTGTGACTTTTCTTAGCAGCTCCTGAGGTTAGCAACAGAGAATGGAAATGCCAGATCTGCATACACAGGCTGAGTAACAAACTGAGCTTAGAAATTGCAGGCCAAATCTCTCCTCCGTGAACTGGGAATAACCTATCTGTTACAAAAAGAAAAGAATAACAGCCTGTGTCTATCTCACAAATCACCTGCAGGAACAGATGAAAATAATAATAAAAGTTCAGTCATTCTCATTCTACAAGACCTTATTTGATTCCCAAAATAATTTGGAGAGTGTCTTGATTTTACTGAAGAGAAATTTAAAGCTCAGAAAGGCGTGATTAATTTCAAATGTCAAATATCATGCAAGCTAGAAAGTGACAAAACTGGGATTTGACGTTGGGTCCCTGTAATCTGAAGTCTGGGTTATTTGCACCTGTCATCTCTGTGAAGGAGACCACACTGTCTATCCCTCAAGAGCAGCCCTCACTCTGTCATGGCAGAGTCACTGTGCTCAGAAATGAGAGCCTCAGGCTCAGTCCCTGATCGTCTAGTTCTCAAACACCAGCTCTCATTTAATTATATTGCATGACATTTAATGTGGAAATAAAATAACCTTACCAATATCCCCAAATGGACCGGCATCTTGGGAAATCCAGACCCTGCTGGTGTCATGTCTGTTCATACTCTCTGTGGGTTCTAGAAGCCATGGCAGTCACTATAGCAGCCAGGACCAGGCTAGACAGTACTAGTCTCCACTGGAAAATAAAACCAGGGAGGAATCTGGATAATGAAACCTGGAGACAGATTGATGAACCCAATCATACCTTATGTACTCCTTGGCTTGTAGTATATGTTTTGTTTTGTTTTGTTGCAGCAAAATATATTTATTCTGCCAAATAAAATTGCAGGACTATCCATAGTAGATAAAAGCAATATGTGAAAAATCAAATGAAATATTTCTAAACTTGATCTATGAAAATGATGAAATGCTTTGACCCAGGGGTTACAGATTACAGTTGTACTTTAGCCTCAGCATCAATTTTATGTGGCAATTTTTTTTGGTTGTTAAATATTTAGAAAACCCTGATTCACACAGATAAGTAGCTGTCAACTGGTAAGTTCTGAATACTTTGTGTTTTATAGCAGGCATTTTTAATAAAATTTCTCCAAAAGCATTAAAAAGTAGGTGTACTTTTTAACTTCAACTTTGAGAACTCTCTGCGTTCCTTATAAATAAGAAAGCTAGATAAATGAAAATCAGCTATCACTTTCTGTAACACGGTATTGTTTTGATGTCATGTTCATCCATTCACCTGTTCTTGCTTTGTTCATTACTATGCAGTGTAAGGAGCATATGGCAAGCAGATGTTCCTGGGATTGGCTGGGTTTAAGTGGATTTAATTGGGTTTAAGTGTAGCAGTGCCTCACCTCTGCCACTCTGCCTGCAGGGGCCTAAGCAGAACTGATGACAACTGGCTGATGCAGCGTGACATCCATCCCCATCAGTAACACCAATGCATTCTTATTCTCATGACGACACAGGGAAGGCAGGAGAAGATTTATATCAATGTCTCCAGGGTTAACCTGGAGCATGAAACTAGCAGATTGCTAGTGTTAAAATCTGGTATATAACACACTACAAAACTGTAACATTTTAATTTAAAATGTAAAAAACAATTGGAAACATTGCAAAAAAAAAAAAGAGACTGAAAAAAGAAAAGGGAAAAAACGTCCCACAATCTGCAGCCCCCTGAACCAGCTCTGCTGGATGTTCACTGCAGTGAGCACCAGCCCCACTGGCATTCAGAGCTCTGGCTCCATTCCAGACCTACCCTATCAGAATCTACATATCAGTCAGCATTTGAGAAGAACTGAACCAGACAATAGAGTCGTTCTCATTGATAATGGAATCTGAATGATGTCCTAAAATTTAAGAATAAGACCATTCTGATAATCTGGAGTGCTGTACTGTCTGCATTTCCTAATTAGCATCAATATAACAATTAAGACACCTGGCTGCATAATGCTGAACAAAACCATTCTACTGCAAGGCACATAAAACCTTTTACTTAACTGATATGAAAGAGAAAAAGCAGACCAGATTTATCTCCCGTAAAATCCATGGTATATATAGGTATTTCTGTTCCCAGAAAACTCTTCTAGGCCACTGAGACAAGCGAATTGATAAGAGAAATGTGATTCTATCTAATTAGGTCAAAGTGATAGAACTCTCTTCCTTTTTGAATTTTTAAAAAACATTTTATTATTTGGGAAAAGATGGTGTGTATCTTTGCTTCTTAAGTAACCAAGTAGCAATGATTTGCTATTGGATTCCTGACCTCAGGTTGCTTCTCATATTAATGATACTGGAATAAATAACCCTGAAAATTTTTTCTTGATTCATAACAGCCTCTGCTGTGAAGAAATGGCCTTTGAATATCCCTGAGCATCTCTTGGTCATAAATTTGAGGTTTTCAAAAGAGTGGAGAGAGCACCTTCCCATTTTCCTGTTCATTGGCCACCAGAGCTAGTGCAGGGAGGGATGCACAGCATGGGTGCAGGCTCTGTCTGGGACCCAGTAATTCTACTGGGATCACTGAGGTGTACTGGGAACTTATTTGACCATCATTGCTTTGTCCTTTCTTTGGGGACTTTCTCAGCAACAATAGACAATGGACTTCCTGCTGTGAACTAGACCCTGGGAAATTTAGAAACTGACTTCTAACAATTTTCTTTTAATTCACTTAATTCTTTAGTGTCTGCATCTGTTATAATTACAACAAACTTCAATTATAATGAAAATCCAGCTGTGGGGTAAAATGATATTATGATAATTTTTAGAATGAAGAGGCATAGAAATATGTTTCAAAGCTCTCAGAAAAGCTATCTGACCAAAACAAGATCAATGCAGTAGGCTGCTAATTAAAGCAAACAGACAAAAGAACACAACCTAGCTGATTTTTAATGTATGAGCTTCATTAAAAGGCTTACATTAGTCAGCTTGCATTTTGAGGGCTGTTAAAATATTTTGTTCTTTTGTTCCAAAGGTAAGCATGTAGGAATTGAAACTGACCTTCCACTGTATAAAGAAGGGATGCGGATTCTTAGAAAAGGAAGTAATTTTTATAGGGGAAGTATAATTGAAATTTGGAGCATAAATACATTCAAGCTCATTCACAGATAACCATGTATCTGAACATTTGAGAATTTCAAAGGCCTATCATTAGATGTCTTATTCATTTCAATCTGTTATGGGAAATGGAGAAGAGAAAAATTTAATAGTGAGGAAAAAATGTTTCTATAGATGTTTATATGAGGCTGAATTATTTTAACACATGGCTTCCTCTAGATGCATTCAAGTTGTGATTTTGGAAGGCATGTACATGTGTCTAAATAGTGCATATGTCTACATTTCAATAAAACATAGGCATGCAGGCACACACAGTTAACCTCTGTGTTTATGTTTTCTTAGAAAACAGACATTTTCTTTTATGTTTTACAAGTGACTTTTAAATTTTTCATGGATTGATGGAGGGCCGTAATAAATGGTGATCATTAAGAACATATTGCCAGATGGGCTTAGTTCCAGAAGTTGAAGTGCATCACACTGAGTTTCATTTCCAGAGTTTAATGAGGGAGATAGAGGGTGGTCAGTTAGACCTGGGCCGAACACCTGCTCTGCTCTAGCTGTTGACTGGGAGCTGACTGAGCCTCAGTATCATGATGCATTAAACAGGACCATTCTCCTGGACCACTTCTCTTGTCCAGCTGGTCTCATCCTTGGTCTGAAAATGTGTGTTGGGATGCCATGACTGTCACTTCATAGAGACCATTCCCTAAGTGGACTGAGTTACTCTTTGTTGGTGTTTAATAGAAAAATAAAATATGATTATATGCTCATGTACATATTTCCTTCCAGTTTCATTGTAAAAACCAAGACCAACACAAGAATATATAAAGAATGAGATGGTACTTTTATTCCCACAGTTAACCACTATTAACAGATTACCAAGTTGGTCTATTTCCTCCCATACCTTATTCTTTCTACATAACAACAAGGACAATAACAGCAGAAATCACACATTTTACTCTGCAATGTGCTTTTGGCCTTAAAAGCATATTATACATGGAGAACTTACCAATATCCTTGCATATGGATGCCCACCTTTATTGTAATTGCCTCATAGCATTCTGTAGTCTGACTGTACCATCATTGATTAACTATACCCAAAATGGTGGGCAATGTTTCCATTTTCTTAAGCTGTTAATAATGATAGAAATTTTATATTTGTCTTTGTGTATAGAAGAAACTATTTATGGGTCATTATTCAAAGAAGTAGAATTTCTAGGTCAAAGCAGACAGATCATTTAAATTTTGGAAATGCCACTATGTCAATGGCAACGGTTCTCACATGTAACATTAATGGCAAGGAGCATGATCGGGAAACACTGGCAAAGGCCATTGGGGCAATGTGTAAAATAAGAAGAAATCCTCAGGAAACAGTAAGAAAAAAAGAACAACTATCATATATATATATATATATATATAT
>NW_017732015.1:146286-169913 GCF_001890085.2 Hipposideros armiger
TGTTAATGTTAGGATTCTGATTATCTTAAACTTTTGACGCTGAATTTAGATATTTTGGGGATTAAAAATGTCATGCCTAAAGAAGACACTTACTATGCTCAGCGATAAAGACAGAGGCGTGGTCCTAGTCGGTGATGCTGGTGCGCCCTGGCCCCAATGCATAGATGCTCAGTCAAGGGCTCCACAACATCCATGCATTCAAAGACCAAAGATGATCCCGAAGGCGTTTTCCATTTTGACTAATAGACCTTGATGGGCCTCTGCATTTTTCATATTTGTAGGATTATACAATTCATAAGCATATTTTAAATAAAATTCCATCAATCTTGGGATAGGTTAAATGACTTCATCTGGCTTGCAATAATAACTGATAAGGCCTTTCTACCAAAAGCAGGAAGAGTCTAGAAGCAGTTACATTAACTCAGGCTTAGGAAATACCTGAGCGAAAAAGGCTCTGTCACCTGAAAAAGTACAATAGAAACAAGCAGAGTAGGGACAGGGACTATCTTCTTAGCTACCTATTTTAAGGATTTCAGAAATTAGTAATGAAGAGATTGAAAATAGAATCAAAACCTCCTTTCCCCATCATTCATCATTGAGAGAATTATAGAATGAATTATATACTATTATGCTACTTATATAGTAAACATATACATTACTCTTCATTGTGGGTTTATTTATTCCAAATTAACCCATTTGTCATTGTTGTTAAGACCTCTTTTCCAACCAAAAATATCTTTAAGAACTTTAAACTGACAGCTCCAAGTTTTCTAAGAAATTTCTGGAATCCGTGGGTAACAGTGTGAGCCCCTCCTCCCTCCTGTTCTTTGTAGAAGTGACGCCCCACAGGGAGGGCTGCACAGTGCTTGAGAACACAACCTTCAGTGACAGGTAGCATGGCTCACAGTCCTGGCTCTGTCACCTTACACTAGTTATTTACCCTCGTCTTACATTCTTCATCTATAAGATAAGGAAAATAACACTTTTGAAGTAACATCTCAAATGTGAATGTGAGCTGTGAGGGAAGGGAAGGACCTTCAAATTTCGGGGTCTAGACAGTAGTAAGTATGGAGTTGCTATCATCTGATAGTGAAGGATATGGGTAAAGAAGGTAGGGGTCGGGAGTGAAGTAGGAGGTCAGAGAAATCAGGCTTGGACATGCAAAACTTGAAATATCAGTTAGACACCCAAGTGGAGCTGTAAAGCAAGCAGCTACATTTATGAGTCTAAAATTCAGGAGAGAAGACCGAACTCAAAATATAAACTTGGCATATAGTCATGACATTTGCTATGACTATTGCTCAGTAATCTGATTTTTGTTAAACAAAAAGCCAAAAATTCATATTTCTTCTGGGAAACTCTTTAAATTATAAACAAACTGACAGACTACATTTTCTAGAAGTATCTTGAATCCCACTACTTTCCGAATGCTTTTCCCAGGCCTTACCCACTCCAGCTGTAAACTTGTGCTTGGCCTCAGTTAAAGCTAACTTAGGGAAATTACCACTCTTTCTCAAGGGAAACTGCAAGAGTCTTTTTGTTCTTCTTAATGTCAGTGGAGAGAAACTATGATTGCCAGGATACTTGAAACTGGACTGTGGTTTAAATCCCTAGAAAGTTCTGCCTTTACTCTTCCGAGTGACTCAGTCTCCCAATGTCTTGTACAATCATTGTCCTTTGAAGCAGATTCTTTGCTGTCTCCCCTGCTGTGCATTAGCCTTTAAAGAGAAACATTTTGTTCCTTCATATCTCCTTGTAGAATAACCCAGCACACCACAGAACACAAGAGTGAAGCCAGAACCACATACCTCTGCAGGCTGGACCATGAGCACTGATGAGGTCCATGGGCCATTGTGGATGACTCTTCCTCCCACTTCATGTCTTACCTGGATTGCTTGCAGCCCCAATTAGCAATGGTCCTTCTCTTTTGGAAGAATTTTGATTTGGGGGGAAATCATAATTCCTACATAAAAATTGTGTATAACGTTTGCCCCTGTTATACAGATTTTTTTCTTCCAGTCCTAACTTTTCTCTGTCTTTGCTTCAACTCTTCTTTCATCTCCCTTCAAACTATGTACAGTCTGCTTTTAGAGATGCACAGCTTCCAATGTGTCTGTCCTGCCCTTTAAGTCTCCCCTAACACACTTACCTTACTAGCTTGTTTGTGTTTCTGGAGAATGTGAAGAATACAGCTGTGGTCATATTGAAAGCCTTCTTTATTAAACATTGTATACCAAAATATGGTGTATCCCTTCACATCCAGTTACATAATTTATGAACTATCTTAGGATTTTACGAGATAGGTACTCAGAGTGATTGTTTCCTAGCAATTTGAATTAAGCTCTCTGCACCTAAGATTGTGACTGTCCTCACATGTAATGCTCCCTTTTCACTTCAGTAGCTCTACGCTCTGCTTTCTGGGTTCATGTCTTAAGTGCTCAGTTTATGCCAAGTAGAGAGAAAAAGAAACAAAACACTAGTGAAAATCAACTGTTTAAAGAATATGGAAATTATACTCATAAACGTGTCCTTTTAAAATAAGCAAATTGGGGTTATACATCTTTTATTGTGAGCGTCTACTTTACAGATGAGGTTTTCTATTCACAGTGTGTATTGGACCAAAATGAAACAAGCTCTAAGGCAGCCTTATAAGTATTCATTCATTTTTTTTCATTTTGGGAATATTAGATTTTCCCTTACCCAAGTATTAATTTTCCCTACCAGAATACATCATTGGTTTTTTTGAGTGGCCATAAATGAATGAATTTCTAGCCTACATTTTCATTGGGAAATTGAGTTTATTAACACCGCAATTCTGTGTGAGGCTTATTAAATATGTGTTCCAAGTGACCAGATATTTATTCTGTTTCCCCAAGATCCCTCCCCCTACATGCCCAACTGAATTTGGCAATCATGAGCTTTAAAATATTTTAAAGTATAGATTCTAAGGAAAATGTGTTTTCATTTCTTTTTGTATTTATAGAATGCTGATTTATAAAATATCAAAATTCTGTGAGTTGAAAGTAGCAGAATTTCAACTAGAGCTAGCCTGAATGCAATAAGAGTTTTCCTGAAAAGACCTTGAAGTATCTCACAGAATCTAATATAGATTAAAACAGCCAGCCCTCAGGAAGCTCAGGGGTGCAAGCAAGTCTTAGGGACAACAGGAACCAGCCACACAAATATTGTCAGGACCTTCTCTATCTCTCTTTTCTGTTTAATGCTGCATCTCAGCCTTATTTTTTTTTTCTGTCTCTCACTGCAGACAAGCTTTCTGCTCATGGCTGAAAACACTGCCACTGAGAATTTCTGCATTTTCTATTTTATAGCTCCAGCCACCAAAATGAGGCTGATCTGAATTTTCTTGGTGCTCAAACCAAAAGAACTGCAAGATCATTACCTACTGACTCGCTTTTGCTCAGCTTTCCATCTTCAAAGCAATTAACCTTTCTTTGCGGGGAGAGGGAGGAAAAATAATACCATTATTTCATGGTGTGTGTGTGTGTGTGTGTGTGTGTGTGTGTGTGTGTGTGTGTGTGTGTTTGGGTTGGGGGAGGGGCGTAGAGTGGAATGGGACAGGGTATAGAGAGGTCATGTAAGAACTTACTTTCAGAGGGGAAATATGGAGAAAAGTAAAGTGCAAGGGAAGAAATATTCAGAAGCAGGAAGATAGATGTCTGTTGCGAAGGAAAACAAGGTGTGAGGCAGGTGGGCAGCCACAGGCTAGCTCAAAGTCCCTTTGTCAGGGTACACCCAGAGGCAGAGGTCCTTGCTTGGGCTTTGAGGACACTGATGTTTCAAGTTTATGTAACTTCCCACAGCACAAGATTAGTGGGGGGCAGCGACTGTGGTTCATTGAGTGATAAGCCTGTTTCTTTTCCTTTCCACCAAAATGAATGGCTGGGAGTAAAAATGAAAAAGGGTAGAATTTGGAGTAGGGAAGGGACCACATTTTTGTTTATTAATTTGTTGATTTTTGCAAATAGGTTCTGTAGCAGAATTACTGGATCCTACTAGTTTCCTTGTTTTTTTAAGCCATAGTTGGATACCAAGGAGTTACCAATAAGCTCTTCCCAAACAGAAGCCCCATCAGCACATTGAATATTTGCTGTGCTGAGCAGAAAATTTCTAATAATATGTCTGAACATATGCAGCAATATTAGTTTCTGGGCTTTGAAACAATCATTGCTGGAGGGTTTCCTACCTATAGGGGACATTTAAGGTAAATTGTCTTATTTTTGCTTGCCTCACATTCTCAGCGGGTCCACAATGAATGCTTTTACAGCGGTATACCACTTCTCTAACTCCATTGCTTACACACATTCCCCTTTGAAATTCATGAGATTTTTTTCCCCTGTAAATACTGTTTTCAAGAATTTCAGTATTTATCATTGCTTTTACTCTTAATTGTATTCATTACAAATATTGAGCATTTGCCAGCTTATCTCTTAGTAGCAATAGGGCCTGCAGTGTCAAGATTTTAAATCATGAATGGAAGATGTGAAGAGAATTACCCAAAGGGACCATGTAGAAAATGGATGAGCTGGGATTTTAGCTCAGGTGTATGTGACCCTAAAGTCCACAATCTCTGTTCAGAAAAAAATGAACATGGCTTCATGTTCATTAGACCAAGGGATACTTAACATTTCTTTGTTTTTTTTTCCTATTAGTTTTGCAATAGAAAATGTTTGTATTATTTTGTGGTGGTCATGCTTTACATCTTGAATTTCCACTTAATCCAATCCCAGTTCATTATAATCCTATTTACTAATATCATATGTAGTAGCTTCATGCTAGCACATTAATTTTATGTATCATAACTTTCCTAAGAAATTTTCTAATCTTGGATACTTATATTGATTCATCATGATATCATTGTGAATAATGATAATTACCTTGTATACTTTCCAAATTTTAAAATATAGCCTTAAGGTAGCGCCATCTAAGTGTGATTGCTTGATCAAATTATATGACTGTTTCAAAGAGTGTTTAACGTGTGTGGTGAAAATATTTTTCAGAATAGTTATACTGTTTTTAGTATAAGTAGTGAAGGCCTCATTTTAAGGGTGGCATTGGCACTTTTAAAAATGATAGAATTATTTTGCATTTAAATGAGCGGTTACCATTTTTTCAAATTTCATGTCACCTTTTAAAAATAGTAGTTTAAAATAGATTCCTGGCCATCTCCCAAAAGAGAAGCATGAGGACACTGACCTCAATTATCTGCACCTTTCCCCTTTCCTTTGAAAATGCAAAACCTTTCCAAAATGTAAAATCACAATCTTTGTACATTTTTTTCCTATGGAAAATGAAAAACCTTACAGATTCTGAGCACTTCATATTAACTTTAAGTTAATGAGATTTTGCCCCAGTGTTGAATGGCTTAACTTAATTCCTAAATCAGCTCTGAGCTTTTCATTGCCCAGTGTGCTAGGTGGACCCATCCTTGTGGTAAAACTGTAGTATATAGGTGTGTCTGAGGTAAAGGAGTATAACAGAACAATTTCCATTATCAATTCATGCAGACAGATATAAGACATCTTTGTTTGTCCTGTTATTTCTACTAGTTTGGTTCATTTTGGTTGCTTTACCTTATCCCCACAGGTGTTTACCAAACTACTGTGAACATGGAGGAAGCTGCTCCCAGTCGTGGACTACCTTCTATTGCAACTGCAGTGACACAGGTTACACTGGCACCACCTGTCATCACTGTGAGTAGATTCATGGTTTACCCGCAGTGAAATGGGCAAAACCCCAGGAATACCAGTGTTCCCTTCAGGATGTAGTCAGCATGGGGTGGGCGCTTTTTAGTCATTCATGCAATATGTGTTCTTTGAGATGATACTATATGCCAACCACTGTAGTGGGCATGGGGGATGCATGGATGTAAGCCATATTCTCATGGAGTTTATGGTCTACCAGAAAGACAGGAAATGGGATACGTTGAGGTAGAGACAAGACAAGGTATACAGATGCACAGAGGGGAGTTATTAAGTCAACTGTGCCATCTTGATGGGTTAAGTCACTGTGCTGTGATAAACAACCTAACAACTCAGTGGCCTAAGTAATAAGTGGTTGTGCATGCCTATGTTACACACCCATCACACACTAGCAGGGGCCCTCTTCCACATTGTCCTCATTCTAGGATGCTGACAGAGGCCCTGTCATCTGGAAGGTTGTCATGGCAGGGAGGAGGAAGCACAGGGAAACATGTGCTACTTTTTAGAAGCTTCTACTTGGAAGTGGCAAACATTACTCTACCTGCATCTCATTGGCCAAATAAAGTCACATAGGCATGCCTAAATTCAACAGGGGATAAAGTGTCATCTTATCATGGGGTCTGAGACAGCAGAACCAGTCTGTTGGTGACAAGCACCGAAGACCACATGTAAGTTTGCGAGGCTTAAAATAGAAGGCTTGAGCTGATCTTGTGGTAGGAATATGGTAGGGAGAAAAGGGGAAAAGGAAACTGAATTTGCAAGTATTTTCACGTAGATGGGGAGTGATGACAGCGAGAAGTGTAAGAGAGGAAGCAGGGAGTCAGGCAGCTGGAACACACAGAGAAAAAGGGGTGAGGAGTTAAAAATAAATGAATAACATGAGCCCCGATTTCTAGTTTTATAGTCATATTAGAGTCAGCAAACAAAAATACATGGCAACGTAGAGAAGGTTTGTCATTTAGAAAATTGTATGCCAGATTATGTGAAATGAAATCTACGGACAATTAAGAAAGGCATAATCTGAGGGTGCTGGCATCAGCTGTAGGATATTTCATGGAAAATTTGTAATTGATGTAAATGATAGAGGAATGGAAGAAGAACCTTCTAGAAAAATGTAAGAGCCATGCCAAGGCTGGAGTGGTCCTGAGGACCAAGGTGAGACAGTCCCTCAGAGGCAGATATCACCTGTTTTTCTTAAGGTTCTGCTATTGATGGGATGGCACTCAGGGATGCAGAAAGGAAATAGTTGATGCCAGTTTGGCTGGAATCAGACTCTAATATAGGATGAGCAATGTCAGCGCTCTCGTCCGTGAACACCTACCTCCCAGTCAGTCCATGGCCTTTTCTATGCTTTGGAATGTAGCATTCACCAAGAATGCCCATAGGGAAGTCCGCTCACATTGGAGAAGAAATATCCCAGTGGCCATCATGGGATGATGTCGTTTTTGCTGTTAGTTGCCAGGGAAACAGAAAACATTCTCTGGCTTTATAGTAAAATATCTTATTTAAAATGTTCTATTACAAATTTGGAACAGTGGAAACAACACTGAGAGAGATTGATTGATTTAAATTTTACCTAGCTCTTGTACTTGAACATGTATATGATTTCATTACTCCAGAGCTCCATTTCTTCACAGATCCAATGAAGGAAAACTAATCTAATTTCTTGTCCTGTTTAATGCTAAAATTACATGTTTTTATGAAAGTTTCTCAATAAATACAAATCCATAAGTGCTGAGTCTGGTTCAAGAAATATTACCCATAAGTAGCCAAGAATAATGTGCGCTTGTACAAAAAATCGTGTAGGACATGTATAAGATGATCCATATTGTAATGTTAATGCTCTTGGAAGAAGCTCAGAGGTGACCAGAATGGCCTACAATTTAATAGTGAGATAAGACAACCCTGAAGAAAATTTAAGTCAAAGCTACCTAATTTTTGGCCATATCTCAGGCCATCATTTCTATGACTTTTACAACTTAGTCTATTCACTTTTTTTCTAAAGTAATTTAACAATATTTGAAGAGCTCATCCCTATGAATACTGTGATACTTTAATTTTTTTGCCATTCATTAAGCTAAACATAGAAGATTTTCAGCTTTAGAAAAAAATTTGATGGAAGTGACATGCTGATTTTTAAAGCAACTGTCAAAGTTGATGAACTGAAAACTCTACATACCAAGCCTTCAAAATACTATTTTTTTAAATAATTGAAACTAAGAATTTATTCTTGGGTTTCACAGCAGATTAGACACAATTGAATAGAAAATTTAGTAAATTGAAAATGGATGGACCTAGAGGGTATTATACTAAGTGAAGTAAGTCAGACAGAGGAAGACAAATACCATGTGATCTCACTTATGTGTGGAATCTAAAGAACAATGTAACAAACAAACAAAACAGAAACAGACTCATAGATACAGAGAACAACTGTGATGGTTGCAAGATGGGAGTGGTGTTGGACTGAGTGAAAAATGTGAAGGGATTAGGAAGCACAAATTGGTAGTTACAAAATAGGCATGGGGAAATAAAGTTCATAGGGAATATAGTCAATAATATGGTAATAACTACCGGGAGTGCCAAAAAAATGTATACAAGTAGACACTTTGGTCAGCATTACTCAAGCAGGAGTTTGCCATAATCAGAAGTGTCTGGACACTGATGGTAACCACTTTAAGCACCTCTTGTAATTGCAGAACTCAAACATGACTTGGATTAATTTTTTGTTTTTGGTATATATTGAGTATTATATTTAATGCAGATTTCCTTTCTTAAAATGTGTATACATTTTTGTGGCACCCTCTGTATGTGTGGTGCCAGATGGGTGCTAGACTTATTGGGAGGAACACCTTGTAAATTACATAAATGTCTAACCACTATTCTGTACACCTGAAACTAATATAAAATAATATTGAATGTCAAGTGTCATTGAAAAAAAAACTACCATTCTTCTTTTTTTCCTTTTTTTCTTTTATCATCTTCCCATTCTCCTTTGGTGAAATTGCTCAGTGGTTACACTGTGGGCTGCAACAATGATATAAACCCTTTGTTCCCTTCTGGAAACCCAGCAGGACAAAGCAGAGGCACTTATGTGACTCTGAGGTTTGGCAAGCACACCTTGTATGCCTGTTCAATTCAAGAATGTGTCCTTCTCCTAACTACCCTCCCCGTGTTGTGTAAGGACCATTGATTTCAGCCACTCAGTAAACTGAGTGAATCAAGCTGCGCTTCATGCCTTCAACAAGAATGTGCCTCACACATGGGGCATCAGATCTGACAGCTGCCAAAAATGAAGAAGGTAACACACAGGGTACCTTCACTTGAAAACAAAACGAGCAAGTTCAAGATCCTGCTCTTCTGGAAATGGCAATGTTTTGGGTGTGTTTAGGCATATTTTCTTGAAGGAATCATTTACAATCAGAACAGTAAATGCAAGGTCTTCAGATTTTTTTAAAAGTGATAATTTCTTGAGTGTTCTCTGAGTCTTTTGTTCTTTGAAGTTCTTCAGGGTTAGTGTTGCTTGTTCATTATTGGTTATTTCTAGTAAATGTGAACCAACAGAGCTGTCTTAGAGCACATAGAATTAACTTCTTTCTGTCCAGCATTTGTGAATAACAGAGGGGTCTGAGTGAGGGGAAGGGTGTGATGGAGTCTCTGAGGAATGACAAAATGGGAACTCTGAGTCTTTAGACATAGCAGGTTGCTGTCGAAAGCAGACATATCATTTCATTTCAATTGTCTTTTCTTCTTATCTGATGATGACATATAAAGAACTTAGGTATGCAAATTAGGTTACATTTGAAATGCACCTTGTCCAAAACCACCTCTTTAAGAAGGAAGTGATGAATATGTGGGCAAGTCCTATCCAATCCATGGCGGGTTTCCCGTATGAGGAGAAAATATGAGACCACAGCTGCCATTATATCATGTCTGTCACTTGTTTTGGTCAGGAATTTTCCCTTCTAAGTTGTATCCTGTTCTCCAGAACAGTAATTGAAGGTAAATCAATGTTTGCAGTTCATATCAAGCCCTAGAAACCCAAACAATGTTCAGGGCCTTCAGATCACCAGAGACAGTTACCATGGTTATTGATTTTATACAGCGTACAAGTTTAGAAGTTGTTTATTTGAAGCCAAACTTCTAAGTACTCGGGGTATATCTTGGTCATGGTATACCATGTCTACCTTATTAGAAATCCAAACTGAGATTAAAAAGAAGTTATGATTATGGGAGCTTAACCTCCCTGGCGGTCTGATTATGTCAGTAATTTTGTACCCAAAGTGGTACATTGTTTTGCATGGAAATTTGTTGTTTTATATTGTAGGTCTGTAATTCTTAGGAATTACTCACTTAAATATGTCCAAACAAGAGTCTAGTAGGCATCCCAGGTATGATAAAGTTTGAAACACAAAATCATAAATTATAATATAATAAATAATTATAAAAAATAGGGGTTACCGCTTCTGGCAGTGAAAATTAACCCCAAGCCACACTCGGGGTTACTGCCAGGGTAGTTAAAATAGATCAGTCTACAACATAATGATAAACTGAGATGGGTATTATTATCATCTCCATTTTACAGATGAGCACATTAAGGCCCAGAAAGGATACATAACTTCCTCAAGGTTACTTAGCACTTAAAGGGTAGAGCTGGGACTTGAATGGAGTGAATCTGGCTACAGATGTCAGATGCTTAAGCCTTATATCTTATTTATTTTCCCAATCAAGTGAGACATTTGCAAATCTCTGTACATGATCTTAATGATGGGACATTCATAACATTTTTCATATTGCTTGAGACAACTATGATATTGTGATACTATAATTGAAAATGTCATTCTAGAAAACTGAGACATGAGAAAGTTTTTGTGTTCTAGGATAATCATAAAATTACCATGGAAGTAACTAGGATGAGTTAAAACTTGAAAACCAGCTAAAATTTGAATAGATACAGGGAAGCCTACTGAAAACAGAGACTGGAAAGAGTCAAGACCTGATGGAAGGAATATACCAGGGGTGCCAAAGAAATATATACACGTGATTTGTAGTCATCTTTTGTTATCAGTATATATTGAGTATTACAATTTTGATACAGTTTTTTTTCTTTCTTAAAAATGTATATACAATTTTTGGCACCCTCTAATATATACTGTGTTTTGGGACAATGCAGATGTTTGCCTGTCTCAAGAAAGGAAAAATGAATAGCTTCGTTTGTTCATTCCTGAAGCCCAAATAGAATTTCTATAAATCATTTTCCCCATGGGGAAATCTGAGTTCACCTCCCATTGTGACCAAAGCCTTTCACATGCTCTGTCAATATCTATAAATACCAATTTAATGGCAACATCACAAATCATTTATTTAATGACACTTTTGTTTTTATTTAACAACTTCAAATATTTTCTTTTCTTGAGGGGAAAGATTCTGTGTTTTCCCAAATATATATTATTATAACCAACGTTCTGGTGAGCATCTTTGTGCTTATTTTTTTTAACCGCACATATTCTAGTGTTTCCTTGAACTAGCCTTAGAAATGGCATTATTGAGTCAACGATTATGAATAGTTTTATGATCTTGATTCATATCACCAACTTGTTTTCCTAAAGCTTTGCTACAGTTTATACTCTGATCACCACTGTCTGACATCTTGTTTCACCTTCTCTGACAGAATTGTTTACTATAATTTATAAAACTGTTTGGCATGTATTGTTACTGAAAAATTTGCATATTGAAGTGGAAATTATTATTGACTGTCATGGAGAATTCCAGATGAAGCAAAAGTTTTGTTTTGTTTTTAGATGACTTGTAGAATAGGGATAGGTTTTTCTCCCCCAGGATTTCATTTCATCACTCCACAAGTACCTTTTGAAAGCACATCAGTAACTATGCATGTGATGATTACTCTCATGTTGAGTGGCCTCAATAAGTGATAAAAGTACTTATTTGTTATCTCTGTCTCCTATGGAATGAGATTTGTCTTGATCTTCTTAGTATCTATGCCTGATGATCTTCACATGTTCCCTTTTCAGGGTCTCTTCACCATTTCTCAGCCTCTGCTAATCCTGTTCACAGTGTAGACTCTCTGACATTCTAATAATGCCTTTTAGCTCACTTTTCAGCTTGCAAGAGGATGTCAGCTTTCTTTCTCTCACAAACGTGATATATTGCTCCTCCCACTGGGCAGTCAATAGCCAAGTATTGATTGGAAGCATATCAAGTTGTCTGGGTATCAGACCCTACAGTAGTCATCATGGGCAAATAACACTGCTATTTTAACAGTAGGTAAATGGTCCGCTAACTGCATGACATTTTATGGTTGGAGAGGGTAGGGGATTTGGGTAATGAGAAAGTTTATTTAAAAGCATTACTCATATCTCTTAGCTCAGGTCAGCTCATATTCTAAAATTATTTTGTGGGTTTCCTATCAAGAGCCAAATAAAATGTATCTTCATGCTTAACTCCGAATGCCATCAATAGATATTCCCAGCTGTAAGAAGACACCTTAAGAAGAACAAAAAAGCCAGTAATGAATTGTTGAATCCATACACTGCTTCATTTTATGACACTAACCACAGTCTTTTGTGTCATCATTACTTTTATTCATGTTAACTCCTTACTGAGACTATAAGCTCCTTTAGGAAAGGAACTGTGTTTTATTTATATTGGTACTACTAACTGTTTCCATGGAATTGGTGACACAAAGGGTGTATCATGTAATTGGTGAAATGGATAATTAAGCAGAAACAAGAGAATTCAGGCCTTACATGGGGACTCCATAAGGACAGGATGGCGTCTGAATCTTCTCTGTGTCTCTAGCCCCTTGTCTGAGGCCTGACACATGGTAGATATCTGCTGGTTTGCAATGCACACACATAGATGAATGAGATATATGTGCGCAGTTATGTCACATTGCTGGGGCAAGGACACTGTCACTTTCTGGGGAAGGTGACAAAATTTTCAGAATAATTGACCTTTGAGCAGAGACTTGACGAATGAGACAGAGCAAGAGCAAGGAGAAAGAAGAGTGAGCAGCATGTACAAAAGCAGAGGGACAAGAAGGGTCATGCAACAAAGAGGGAACTATAAGATGTCAAGCATAGCTCGACTCTACAGTGAAACGGAGGAATGTGGAGAGGAAGGCAGTGCAGCCGGAATAGAAGGCGGGTGGTAAATAGAGAAGGAGCTTGCTTCTCTAGGAGCATCTACAGTTTGTTGGTTTCATTTTAATGCTGGGCATTACTTGCTAATATTAATTTTGGCGTTTGCTTCTTTGCTAATTCGTTTCATTTTAGAAATATAACTGTGATGGTGTTGTGGAGCATGAACTGAAGTTGGAAGACATGGGTGAAAGGGAGAGATACTGGATTCTATTTGCAATTGTGTGGGCAGCAAAAACTGAAAGTCAGAGAAAGCCAGAAAGAAGGGACATGACTTTAAAGGCATATCTAAAATTGGATAAAACAGACTTGAAGACAAATCAAATACAGCAGACAGCAGGACGGCTGTTAGCTTTTCAGCTGGGAAAACTTCCTCAATGAAGGATGTGGTGACCAAGTTCTCAGGTCTGTTTGGGCCTGACAGTCTAATGTCAAATCCAGGCCTACAACTTACAGGACATACACTCCAGGACAAATTGTGTAGGCTTTATGTGCTTCACTTTTCACATTATGATATGGCGCTAATAATAATATCTACCTAGCAGAAATATCATGAAAATTAAATAAAATAATCCCTGTAATGTATTTAGTTTGGTGACTATAAGATGCAAAATCCCTGTTTCATGTTAGATACTATTTGAACAAAGGACACATAGGCAGAGGAGGAGGCTTAGGGGATACTGTAATCAGTTCAGTTTGAGACATGGTGTTTGCATGGAGAAGTGTCCACTGTGCAAAAGTAGCTGGAAAGGCCCAGACTGAGGTCTGGGGAAGATCAGAATCATTGGGTGTCTGGTTGCTGAAGCCGTTTGAGTAGATGAAGTCAGTGGGGTGTGGTAAGCCAAGGGTGGAACCTGCAATGTCACATTTTAAAGGACCCAAGAAGAGAGACAACTGAGAGACAGCTATGAAGGAATGGTAAAGGGAAAAAACAAGAACTAAAAAAAGTGGTAACCTAAAAAGCACAAGGACTGTGTTCTGAAATAGATGATAAAGAGAAATTTCCAAGTGTAACATGAAGACTACTTCTTCAACATTGTTGTTGGTAATTGTTGAATGCCTGGAGAGGTGTTTAAAAAAGAAACTGGAGAAAAACCCAAGAAGGGAAAAACCATTTTTCTGCAGGTGACCTATGACTGTGGCAGTATTGGAATGTATTGGGATATGCTGTTCAAAGAGAAATTGTTAACTGATGATTATCATAGCTGTTGTCAGGATGAAGTGATTCACAACCATTACCTTCCATTGATAGGATTGTACTCTCCTTCAGGAGGAAAGACCAATTTCCATTAATAAACAAGTAATACAAGGCAGTGTGTGATTATATGCATCAGACTGACTACAGGTGGTTGCTACTCTGTGGAGGGAGAGATCAGAGCAGGCCAAACTGGATGTGAATGAGTTCTTAAAGGACTGATCAGGTCCAATCAAGGGCCAGACTTGGGTTGACAGGGAAGTCTTAGAAGAGTGTATTTCAAGGGTGAGAACCAAAGAAAGGACTTGAAATAAAAATGAGAATGGAGAGTGTTTGGGTTTTACTCAAGGCTCTTGCCTAAGAAGAGGAGAATGGGCATTTGTTAAGCTCCTTTTATGTGACATACATTGTACTTGGTGGTTTGTATGTATCATCTCACTTTCTGAGGCCCCCTCACATTCTTAATTCCAACCTTATTTGGATATGGCAATTCTTCAAACATCTGGGTTTTTGCATATGCAAATCCTTTGACCAGAAACAATTCTTATCACTTTCTTTGCCTGAGTCACCTCTGACAAGTCCTGCAAAAAGTCTACCCAGATATTGTTCTTTACTCCTTCAGCATCCACTTACACTCAATTTTCTGCACCATATTACAAGGGAATGTTTTGTTCTTGGTTTCCTTCCCAAACTGCAAATGTTCAGTGCATTTCTCTCTGTGTAGCTGACATCTATTGACACATAGCAGAAGATCAATGAATGTAAACATCCTTTTATGACCAAAATGTGTAAGGTCACAGAGCTGGTGGAATGGAATTTGAACTCAGTTCTAGATAACTTGAAAGTACTTCGGCTTCACGTTACACATCTCTAAGTGGAAGAAAGAGTAATCTTAAATATTTTATGGAACATGGCAGAATTTAAAAACAAAATTGACACAAAAACATCTCATCAGAGCAGGGGAGGAATTAAGGGTGTACATTCACCTTGGATTGATTTTCTTCCTATTGAACACATCTCAATGATTTAAGACTTTCCCACACTCAATTCCTGCATGAGAATTTGTTCTATTTCTTCTTTCATTCCTCTTGCTCTCCACCTCTCTATCTTCCCATCCCCTCATTGGGTGGGGCTGTAGTAAAGGTAACTTCAAATACTTACATTGGATTGACAAAGTGCGAGAAATGCAATAACAAGTTTTGGCTTTGTTTCAAGCCTTTTTAGAAGCAACAAAAGATCCTAAAATATGAGAGAAGATAATTAATTGGGGATAATTTAATTGTTAATGTTGCCCTTTCTTTGGAGAGTCATTGATATTTACTTTGAACACTGAGCAGAAACAATGAGTATTTATTAGTACTTTCAATCAATGAAAGACTAATTACTATAGGAATGCAAAGCTCAGGTATGTCCCGTGAGTTAGAAGTAATCTGGACTGGATACATACATATTAAACTCAATATTTGAAAACACATCTTTCATCTGTGCCTCAGCTTGGGAGACAGAAAGATTTAAGTTATATTTATAGCTTTCTGGTCTTGGACAAATTGCTTTTTTCAGCCTTGGTTGCTTGATCTCTAAAATAAAAAATCATGAAAGCAGTTATTGTGTGGACTAGAGGAAAGCAATGAAAAACATCTAGCTTAATATTTGAGGTTTGACCCTTCCGTGTTAAGTGGTATCTATTATGTATTTTAAATTATGATTTTGAAAGTTTAGGAATATTTTTTCATGCAAGAGACATTTAATAACTCATCTTTCTATGCTACCAAAACATATGGCTCTAGGAACACTTTTTATACTATAGATTATGAAATAGATATTAGGTCCTTGCATGGGTGTTGTCATAAGTAGAAGGACTGAGAGGCACAATGTCACTGAAAGGAGACCAGGCTGGAGCTGAGGAGGCCTGAGTCAGATCTATCTCTGCCACAGTGACCTTCAGCAAGTCAGATGCTTTTTGTAACTTATATTCCTCATGAGATAATATAGGTTATACACAGATTATACATAGTCCCATAGAAAAATTATTTTGATATGCTCCAGCAATATGAATCAGAATGAGTATGTTGATTCACTTGGATGTGCTGTAATCACATGGTACACTTCCTCTTTCTCATCTTAGCCATTTTCTAATGTTCTAGCTCAGAATAATATTTGCATCTATCATATAGCCTTTCTCTTATGTAAGGTTTATGAAGCACTTAGTGTTCTTTCTCATTATTACCTCAAAAAAACCTTTAGAAGTAAAACAAATTAAAGCATAATAGGTGTTTTGTAAGGGTCACAAATGTTTAACTCTCTTTCATCTTGCCCTTGAAGCATTTGTTAAGTAGAAGCACTGTGGTTTACATTTGGAACGGATCAACATGAGGAATAATAAGAGTAAAAATTAATAAGAGAAAGAGACAGTGTGACTTATACATTTTATTTTAAATAATAGAGTAAGACTCTAAATTTTCATGTTATGAAGGGATTCTCATGTTTGCTCAGTTTGAAGCTTACAAAAATATTTTGACTATGGAATTGAGAGATAAAATTCAGAAAATAATTCTTCACCCATTAAAATTCTATGACAAAATAACACTGTGACCTATGGCAAGTTATTTCACCAATTTGAGTCTCACTTGTGTCATACACCCATATAAAATAATAGAATCTGTCCCTTATTGCTACTTGGATAAATTCATGAATCAATGGGCGTGAAATCTCTTTGACAAGTACAATCTAACCTTTTCTTATAGATTCCTTCTCCTTATATATTTAAAATGTTTTGTTCTCACTGCAACCTTGGTGAAGGAGAAGGCATGTATTCAGAGGAAGGACCAAAGGTTCAGAGCAGTTTAAAATGGAGAGCCCAAGGACATTCTGGTATAAGACCTCAGGAGGACTAAATCCTGGATATTCACGTTGTCTCTGACTTCGTCAGTGTGAGTCTCCTACAAAAGTTTCATCAGCTATATCATGTTCTAATTGTTGGTAGTGAAATTCCAGTGTAATTTTTAATTTTAGTTTTTTTTTAACCTTATTTTCTAAAAGAAACTATGGATATATTCCTACTGAGCTCCAAACCCTTCAGTGGCTTCATCCAATGTGCTAATGATATGACTCCTGCTTCTCGCTCAGTAAGGGTGGTTTTTCATTATTTGGAGCCCTCCTAAATCATACACAGCTTCAGTTGTGGCCCCACAGGTACCCATGTTAGAGTGGCTCTGATCAACTTTTCATCCCTTAAGTACATCAAATTCTTTTTATTGTTCCATTCTTTTGTCCCTGAATGTTCTTCCTGACTTGTCTTCTAGATTATTCTGAATTCTAACCTAACATCTGCTCGAGCTTTACCTTCATGTGGACATGTGGTTGCAATAATTGACCTTTCAGTTTTTCTCTGGTATTAGTTTGAGCTCCTTGAGGTCAGGTGCTTTGGTTTTTCATGCATGTTTAACCCCATAGCGAGCACCATTTGGGAACACTACACATGCAGAAGGAGTGCTGAAAGAGTGAAGCTCNAGCCCCCACTTGGCCATTATGTCCTTTTAAAATAGGCTGCTGGGTTCTATTTGCTGATATTTTCTGCAATTGTTTTATAGATAGTTACATGTGAGTCTGCAGTTTTCTTTTTCTGTGTGATCTTTGTTAAGTTTGGGGATCACCTTTCTACCCACTTCGTATAATAAATTTGGAAGATTTCTTTTTCAGTTGTTTGGAGGACTATCAGTGGCATTATAATTATTTGCCCTTTAAAAGATTTTCTTGAGAAACCATATGATCCTGCTGTCTTGTTTTAGAGGAGCTCTTTAAATACTTTTTCTCTTTCTTTTATAAGAATTGATCTTTTACATTTTTCTTCTATAGGTATTTTGGGATTAATTTTGGTAAATTTAAGACCCTGAATTACCTGAGATCTCTAACGCTGTCTTTTTTGTTTAGTTTTTTGAGAGCATAGCCTAGAGTTACTGAAGCATCAGTGGCTTCTGAGTAATTGTTCAGGCAGCATTTGTCATGCAGTGTGGTAGACAAGAGGGGAGGAAGGCGGCTCAGTAAACAAGGAGCATGTCTGCACTTCCTGGAAGACTTAGTGGAGAGAACATATGTATTTACCTTCACTTCCTTGTAAAGCTTCACATAAACTGTAGTCAATGATATACATTTTTTAAAATGGCTCAGTCAGTGTCTGATCATGGAAGCACCTTGACTCTCAAGCACAGCCAAACCTTCAACTTTAATAATGGAGTGATCATAAGAGATCTAAACATTCCCCAGCCAGGAGTTAGGGTTACTAAAGAAAGAGATGTCCCATTAAGAGTAGCTGCTGACTTGGCTTGGTTGCCCCACATTCATAACTTAAGTCAAGAGATTAGTGACAACACAGGTAATCTACAATAGCACCCCATGACCTGCCCTGACTGTACACATGTGAAATGAATGTGTGTCTGTGCCACTCCCACCTTCCAAATCACATGTAAAACATCCCTTTAAATTATAACATCTAACAAGACCAAAAGAAAACACCTGGAGGCACTCACATGAGGATTTCCTAAGCCAGATAACCCTACAGTAAAGACCTTGGAGGACAAACCCCAGACATTTGTTTAGAGTGATCAGTATTTTAGAAAATGCTGTTAAATATGAGATGGGTACAAAAGATTACCTGATATTGCAGAAAAGAGTCGAACATGAAAAAATTAGAGACTAAAATGAAACACAAAGCAAATACACCAACTAAACACAGACACACACAACACACACACACACACACACACACACACACACTGGAAGAAACAGTATGTACAGAAAGNATCATGTTAGGAGGACAAACATCTATGCATATGATGTGATTTACAAGGTAGCACTTTGTTAAATAAGTGGAATAGATAAGAGTCTATATTTCAGACCTATATGAACACCCTAAAGTTGGGGCGCCTTTCTATAGGAGAGGAGGAGTAAGTCCTTACAGGATGTCGGTGTTTGTACAAGTGGGCAGGACATGGGGAACAGGAGTCATTGGTCACAGAGGGAATGTCTTGCTCCTCAAAGGCTCTCACTGGAGGATCAAAGAATGTTGACAGAGATGGAGTGGGTGGGGCACAGATGGCTGCCCTGGGGGCCATAAGGAGGTCAAGTTGACTGGATGGATTTTATAGGGAGGCAGTGGGCAACCAAGCTGAAAGTCACTAATTATTTGGAGCAGGAATATGCTCTTTCACAAGTTCTAATTCTTCAAAATTTTTCTCTGAACAGCATGGATCTTTTTACTTCTCTATTAGTAGAGATCATTTCAGGTTTCTGAATTACAAGTTAAAATCACATTAAGGTGGGAATAAAGAGAAAGAGGGAAAAAATGAAGGTTGAAATATTGCTGCTGTGATAGTCTTCTCTGGTCTCCACTCACTCTGCTTTTAAAAAGAGTCCAATCCTCTAATTAGAAGAAAAAGAATAAAAGTGAGTGCATGGACTCCCCCATGTGATTCCTCTAAGAAATCAAAGCTCTTTTCATTTTCAATTTCCTAGCATGACAACATAAAACGATCTCATTAAGGACTTTGTGAAGTATTGGTAAAGTTTAGACAAAGTTCAGGCAGCAGTGAATTTAAAAAAAAGTGAGAGTTTGTGCAAAAATTGGGTAACTTCGAATTTAAGTTTCGAGGAAGCTGAAACTGAACAAAAAGGGAAAGCTCATAGGTAATGATCAGTCAAGAGATCCTCTCTCCAACCGAAAAACCTAGCAGGAGCAAGGACCCAAAAAGATGCCTGAAATGCGAGCTTAATGGGAAGAAATGTGATGTATGGCCTGTGGAGGTCCTAGCCAGCTGGGAGAGGAAGATTCTGTTATGTATGTACATAATGGGTCTCCAGGAAGAGAAAGACATCTCCATTGTAGCAGATGCCATCTTCCCCAAAGGTGACAGCCATGTCGCAGTATTAATAGTACTACAGGGAACTGACTTTTGAGTCCAAGAGCGGCTCATTCTTACACTGAGGCTTTTTCACAGACATTGAGGCAGGGTTGTTAGAATAGGTTTTTAAATTGCTTATTAAGACAGACAGTGAACTCTCTGTCTGCTTTAAATCTGCCTTAAATGAATCTTGAGGATTGAGATGTGAGTGATCTGGGAAGACTATAAATGAAATTTCCCATATACATCTATCTGGTGAGGTTTTCAATATCAAGGCGTTACATGTCATCCAGAATGGGCTTCCTTTCTGGGGTCAGAAGGCCTCAGTGGCTGTTTCATGTCTGTCAGTTTGCAGGCATGTGGTTAGGGCACAGATAATACATGCCAGCTGGGAGCAGCCTCATCAGGACAAGACTCTAGTGGGGGCAATTGCTAAGCCTGGCCTCACCCACACTGGGCACCAGCATTTGACTCTAAAGCCCTTGTCAAGCCATCCTTTTATAACAGTTTCCTATCAGGGGCTTTAACTCAAGATGTCTGACCAGGACAAAATGATAAGTAAAGACTCAATCCAGTCTGGAATGGGAATTAAATTCAGTGTAATATATATATTTATAAAAAATGAAAACAGGTTCAGTGACGAATGAGATAAGCCTCCAGGACCCGTTGCTGGGAAGCTGTGTACACCGCTTAACCAACAAAGTGAATATTTCTCCTGGGTGTTTCTTCTATGAGGTCCCAAGGTTATCCCCCTGCCTTGTACCCTGTCTATCCCTCACTGCCTGACCAGGGATGGCATCTTCTTTCTCTAGAAACCTTTGTACAAAGATCCCACTTGGGTTTATGTGAGTGTTCAGACAAGGTTCTTTATGCATCACAGCTATATATTAGCTTGACAGATGGATGGCCATGTTTTTTTTATGCCCACTTATTCATTGCCCTGAATGACTTGTCTCTCCCACCTGGTAAAGTCCACACCTCCCTCTAAAAACCATCTCTGACTGTGTTTGGGAATCTTGAGGAATCCTCCAGGGTATTTCCAATATTCCACTTTATAGCTTCAGTTCATATCAGTTTCTGTTTTCTTCCTCTCGTTTTGTCTGTCCTCTAGAGAAAGTTAACATTTATCAGGCACCTATGATACATCAGACAGTTTACATGGACTTTTCTAATATCCCATTTAGTCTTCAAAACAAGTCCGTGAGGTCAATATTATTGTTATATTTTACAGAGAAGGGAACTGGAGAGCAACAGGAATTGGTAACTTCCCCCTCTGGCTGGCTCCAGTAATCTATTTGGTTTTCAATTGTCTGAGACACTGCTGCTCTGCTTGAAGTGCACTCAAAAGCAGTCTGAAGACCCTTGGCTATCAAGCAAAGCCTAAGTCAAGAGTCCAGGGCTCCTGCTTACTTGGGAAAAGAGCACAGACACATTTCTGCAAAAGACAGGCTGCCAACTTTGCACGATGACCTGGGAAACAGTAGGCTGCTAATGCTTTGTTCAGGCTGTGTGCTCTGAGCTGGAGCAGATTGCAGTTTCAAAGGGCTTGGGACTTATGTAATTCTGGGGGTCCCTTTAAAATTTTTTCTAAATTATTTTTAGAATGAGAAAATAAATCACTACACTTTGCATTTTTTAAAGCGACAAGTATCACAGACATTTCCAAATTAATAATGATAATACTTTTATTAACTTTCTGACACAATTTTATTGCACTTTTATTTCNTGGATAACATCTAGATTAGTAACAAATGCTGATTTCTATGTTTGGAAGGAGACTTATTTGTTATTTCCATCCTTCCTCAAGTCGATGCTGTAGAAACATCCTGATCAATAACTCATGCTATTATTGTGCTTTTCTGGTGGCTAGAAGGTTGGTTTCTCTTAGAAGCTGGCTTTCCCTGGTCAGTCTTTGTTGTGTCCTCAGTGAGCCTACTATGGGAACCTCCCATTTAGTCCCTCTTTGCAAAGTTTTGAAGAGTCCCCCAAAGAACAGGACTTGCCATAATTTTCTTCCGCCATTGTCACACCTCAGGAATGAAGTGTGATGTCAGTGGACTCCATAATTCTTAAAATCACTGGATCAGAATGAGGTGATAATAATCAGGGTAAGAAATTGCTTTTACTTATTTTAATTAATATATAGTGTACTTATCATCATATTACAATAGTTACAATTGATCTCCAAATCAGTGAACACAGGATTCCAAACTATTTTGGCTGCTGCTATGTTAGGATTTAATGGATATGTTTATTTTCATTTAACACCAATTCTCACAATCTCTCTTCCTTTCAGATCACTCTCCCACACAACGTACATTTATATTCAGGCATGTGTAAATATGTATCTACTTTAGGTCCAGCAGTGACCACTGTGGGTGATACCTGAGCAGTTGATCTGATTCTCATTCTGAAAGGCTTTAAAATTAGCAATAATGGGAGAAGGGAACCTATATTATATACTCAGAAAATAACACAAGATTGTATATGGTCAAATAATAAATTTAAGATAGATATAAGTCGAAATATAGGCACCCAGAATGAAGGGTGCAATAAGACATGAAGAGAGAGAAGGCTCAATAATTCTGTACTTGAGCTGAACCTAGTACAGATGTGTGATCTACACAGCCAGAGAAAGTGGGGAGGGTCAAGAATCCAGGGTGACATGAATTTGGCTGGAGTCAGATTAAGTAAGGACACTGACTTGTATAGATTGAGTCATTATTAATGGAAAGGAATGATGATAATAAACAAAAATTGGTGTCAGTCAGGCAGGATTCAAGCAGAGAAACAGGACCCATAAGGGATACATGTATTGAGAGATTTATTGTAAGGAACTGGCTTATACAATTGCGTGAGCTGGCTAGGCAAGCCTGAGGTTCACACAGGCAACCAGGAAGAGCAGGCTGGAAATGTAAGGCATGAGCCCAAGGTGCAACCAAAATGTGCAGTTCCTTCTTCACAAACCTCAGCTGTGCTCTTAAGGCCTTTCAACTGATTGAAGCAAGTCCACCCCAATTTTTTAAGATAATCTATTACTTTTAGTCAACTGACTATTGATTTGAATCACATCTACAAAATACCTTTATAGAAGCACCTAGATTAGTGTTTGACTGAATTATTGGAGATGATAGTTCAGTCAAGTTGACATAAAACTGACCATTACCATCTGCCCATTTGTCACCTTGGCACCTATATTCAACTCCTTCAACCATATTAAGTTATGCTTCTGCCTAACAAGTCATATGTCTGCTTAACATGGAACAACTGTCCTGTATATGACTGATATAATTTAGGTTTGTGTAGCACCTTATTATAGCACAATGTTACCTTAATATGACTAAGATGCAAAACACGTGATATTTTATGCAATCAAACACAATTCTATATTTGTCTCCTACCCTTGCTTTCGATTTTACTTAATAACGATAAATTATTCTTGCTTTTGGATATAGTCTTCGTAAGACTCGAATTTTCTTCTTACTCTTAGGCGATAGACTGACTTCCTTATGATTCCTTTACATCGAAAAATGTAAACCCAAAGCAAGAGTTGAAAAAGGTCTAGTTTAAAACAGGCATTGATAGATACTTCAATCTTCATTGAAGGATAAGATTCTAAAAGGCCAGTGGCAGGTGAGGACCCGTGAGAAGGGAAGAG
>NW_017732015.1:173908-180906 GCF_001890085.2 Hipposideros armiger
TGTGTGTGTGTCTGTGTATTTAATTGTAGTTGACATCCTATATTATTCTACTTCAGCTTCAGGTGGTCAGGCATCTACAGAATCTGTGAAGCGATTCCCACGATAAATCCAGTACCCATCTGGCAGTTAAATATTTCATTTTAAATGATTGTTATTAAAATACTTTACTTTTACAATTTTGTAGCTTTATAATTTGTCAGTCATGGTTTGGCTCAACTATTTTCCTCAGACTGTTCCTTCCTATGGATTTCTCCTTAGGGCAAACCACAAGGGAGGCAGTGGTAGGAGGTCTAAAAAGTGAAAGGGAAGCAGCAGCCATGCTTTAGTTTACTTTCACTGTGGCAGGTTCCATGCCTCACTCTGCTGGCATGGACAGTGAATAGACAACAGGAAATCTCACAGGTTTCAATCCATCCTCCTGGGTTGGGCACATGCATAAATGTCCTTTCTTGTCCTTACTCCCATACTTCACATCTATCTTCCCTTTTGGACTGTGGACTGCAAGCTCCAGCATCCAGTTCAATGTCAACAACCTTACTGAGACTGCCCTGCCAGCTCCCACAATTCCCTGTAACAGCTCTGCCTAAAGATCCACATATATCTATCTCCCCATGATCTGCTCCTCTGTCTGAATCCTGGTGAACACACATGTTTACAAAACGACATAACCACTTTAGGGCTTTGCTAAGGGGCCCTTAACTTCAGCTTCTTTCTCTTTACAATAAATTCATCTCTAGCCCAGAGACTGGTGTCCAGGGTTGCTCTTTGGTGGTCATGTTGTTTCACGGCAATTAGTATTCTGTGAGCCCTAGGATGATGGGAAGGATTTGTAAACATAATCTGGTGGGAAAAACTGCAACATTCTGAGTGTAATCTGGATGGAAATAAGCATCTCATGTTGCACCAACTTGAGTTGTCCTGGGTAACAAAATTAAATATCCTCTCTGTAAGAGTAGCTTGGGGCATTTTGGTTAATCACTTTGTGTCAAATATTATGTGCCCTTCACATACTAAAAATACATATTGTTCACTGTAAAGTGTCCTTCTCACAGCTTAAAAAATAGGTATTTGTCAATTCATACCAGAAGACACATTCTTTATGGTGTGCAAATGCAAAATATTAATTTATTTTACTTGGGTGTCCTCTGCAGAGGATTCTGGACTCGTTAACAATGATGGTAAAATACAGAGAGATAAACATTGTGTAATTATTTTCAAGGATGCCTTCAAGGTACTTTCACTAGGATTGCCTTATTACTCTGTCTATTTGAGACCAGTTTTAGAAACTTATGACCACAATATAACTATTTTATGAGTTTTTTGTTTGTTTTCAGCATTTAGAGGAGAGAGCAGGGAACCAATGTCAGGTGCCCAGACCCACCCCTTATCAGCTGGGATGGCTTTAGGCAAAACTCTCACATTGTGAAAACTCACTTGCATTATCCATATAGAGAAATGTTTGTTACTAAGCTTGGGACTCAGAAATCTCCCAGTAGTGGAGTTGAAGTTTAAGAAGCAAAGGAAAGAGGTAAGCTAGCTCAGGAGATAAACAATCCTCAAATCTCAGTGTCTTAGCAAAATAAAAGTTACTTTGGGGCTCATATTACACTGTAATGTGGCCTATCTATGCAGTCACATGGAGACCTTGTCTGGTTCTATCTCACAGTTCCACCTCCTTCTAGGACCTCGGGAACATCTATTAGTTGGCAGAGGGGAAAGGATGTAAGAATTACACACAGAAAACTTCTAAGGGTCACATGTGGAAGTGAGGCACATGTTTCTCCCTCATTTCTACCAGAGGAACACGCAACTAATCTTAGTAGCCCACACATACCATCCTATGAAACCTCTGACTCTTAAAACGTGCTGTCATCTCTGCTGGGAAGGGTGTAGGATTGCTTGTCAGCCCAGGACCCTTCTACCCAGCTCCCCAGACCCAACTTAAGTACCATCAAACTAATGCTTTTAGTGGGCCTGGCTATTCTTTTATGAAATATAAACTAGACTTTGTACATTTTCTCATCATGCCATATTAAATTATAAATGGTGGCATACCAATCTCTTCATTATTCTGTTGGATAACAGAAATTGTTTTTGCTTCTTAACATCCCTAAAAATCAGTATACTTATTATATAATTATCAGTAAAGTAATTGTGGAGCCAAAGTGATATGTTAAATATACAACCAATGGTGCAGAAAGAACACTCATCAGGCAGATGCTTACCCAGTCAGACTGCTTGTCAGATACAGGTATCTGAAGCAGCTAGAATCTGAACACTGGCTGCATCTACTCTGCACTGAAATGTTCTCAGTCAACAATGGACAGATGCATGTAGGGTAAACTGTTCTGTGGATTGGGAGTAACAAGAGTTCTGACTACTTTTGAGCCCTGTTTGCTTGGAAATTCATGAAGGTCTATTAGCACCTTCTTATGTTTAAGAAAACAACCTTAGAGCAGTACTGAGGCTAGGTTTATAAACCTCATAAACAGCAAAGCTAGCATTTTAATGCAAAACTCCTTAGGTTAAAAACTTCTCTCTTTTTCACTCTTCCCCCTGAACTCTATACTCAAAGAAATGACCATGTTGTTGTCCTATGAAACAAGCAGGGAACCATTTCAAGCATGATAAGAATAGACTTCCCAATGGATGACCCCAGCTAGGAGTAGGCAGATTAGTGAAAGTGTTGGAATCAAGGCGTGAGGGACAAGATGTGGCACGGCTTCTTGTTCTAGTCCATGACTGGAGTAGTGGTTGGAGATCGGAACTTGGAGGCCCTAGTCACCAGATGGCAATTTCAATACCAAAGCCAAGGTCACCAAGTGTAACCATTTCCATGTGCTGGTTACATTTCTCCCCCACATTGTTATGTTTCCCTCTTGTGTGGTAGCCTGCTCTTATACTGAATCTTTGTGTAATTTCAAATGGAATTTGGATTACAATGACAGACACATTAAAGGCTTAAATTTTACCATTGTATTAAATCAACTTGTAAACCTATTTGCTCTCCAGAAGAAAATAATACTTCTTCTTGTTTCTCTTTAGTTGATGTCTCATTAATCCTTTCCATGTAAGATGTCCAGACATATGGAGTCCTAGATAAGCTATAAAATGGCCATTTTCAGATCCAAACATACACACAGCTGTCCCTGTGCCATGCTTACATCCTTTATAAAAAGACCTACAACTGCCTTTGTCTTGCTTTTGTCTCATTCTTCCTTAGGGTTGACTGCAGTGGTCTGCTCACATGTCTTCTGCTCTCAATCTGTCTAGTTCTGGTTCAGCATCCAGAGAGTTCTCTCAGAAAGGCACACCTGCTAAAGACATGTGTGGTCTTCACAGGTTCCCTCAGGGGGCTTTCCTAGCCTGTTCATTCAGATGCTTCTAAATTTACCAATAAGTCATTTTTTGAACACCTACTATGAACCAGGCTAGTCCCTGAAATACAGATATTCAGGATCCAATTCCAAAATAAGTCAGCACATAAATGGAGACTATAACTTAATCTACTCCCTTGCCTAACTTAACGTTTGAGAGCAGGGGCAATATCTTACTCATCTACATATTCCACAGCACCTAACTCTATACCTAACATATGGCTGGGATACGGTACTTATTTGATAAATTCATTGGAGGGCCATGTACATGCACCCCATCCTTTTTTGTTTTAACTGTTTTATAACATTCATAAATGATAACAATTAGATAGCTCCCCTTTATTGAATGCCTAATGTTGGAAAAGCACTATTACAGACAACTTGATACTTTATCTCATCTAATACTCATAAAAAAACTTTCAAGGAAAATAAAACTCAAGAGATTAAACAATCTAGCAAAATCTTTGTAAATCATCAGTGGTTTTTGGATTCAGAACTATCAACTTGAACAACATCAAACGGTAAATGATGACATCCTTAATCAACAGTAGGGTCATCTAATTAGTGAGTTAGTAATTGTTCTTGATTTACACAAATACATGATAAACATAATGCCTCCAAATAAGAATAATAGCATGAGGCAAAACAAAATGGGAGAGAAAAATAGACAGAGGCTTAGCAGTCTGGGCAAAAGTTAAAATTAGTATTTTGACTGTGGGTATGTCAACACTTACTAGAAACTTGAGTTTTCAGCAAGTGGGACTGCATTACTAAAAAAACCTCATGAATATGTGTCACTATTTAATAAGTATGCCTTTCAAAGATTTTTAGAACAAGGCTTCTTAAATGTTAACTTGCAAAAGAATCATCTGGAGACTTGTTAAAAGCCAGTTACTATAACCCTGAGCCCCAAGACTCTGATTCAGAATGGAGTCCATGAATTTGCATCTGTAGGAAGCTCAGAGTGACAGTAGTTGTTGCTGGTTTGAGGACCACACTAGGAGAACCACTACTTGGGAACCACTGCTTTAGAAGCTGTGTATGCCTTTTGAGGGGCATGCCAGTATCTGCCTTGAGATTCCCAGTGCTTTGTCCCCATGCACTTGATGAGCTGGACTTAACTCACATGTGGATTACAAGGAAGGTTCATATTAATCAAGTTTACATTTTTTTAAATTTTAAATACAACCCATTACTAAGGATAATTACTGTGCATTTTATAGATTAATTTACTGAATCACAGAGGGTAAGGATGACAGGGTATGTGTAATAGGCCTGTTGGACCCAAGGATCTCAACTTGTATTTAGCAACTGCAGCTTCATTGTCTTTATTTCAATGAATTTGTTGTGGTTTCTAAGGAGAAAATGAAATATCAGTGCAGTTTTAAGTGGAGGTGAAGTTGGATGCAGGCATATTATTTGCCCTCAGAACTCACCAGAACTCATCTGCCTGGCATGTCGCTCTGTTTGGACACTGTGGGTAAGATGGAACAGACATCAGGGCTGCTGGCACAGTGCCCTGGAGGAAACGAAAACACATTCGGGGACCTATCCCATATATAACACCCTGTCCCTTGACTTTTTCAGGTTTATTGAAATATATACTTTACATCATAAATTTCCCCTATTTAAAGTGCACAGGTCAGTGTTTTTTAGTATATTTACACAGCTGTACAATCATCATCACTACTTAATTCCAACACCCCAGAAAGAAACCCGTACACATTAGCAGTAATGGCCCATTTTGTATGCTCACCCCTAACCTCTTCCCCCAGCCCTGACAGCCATCGGTACACTTTCTGTGTGCACAGACTTGCCTTATTTGGGCATTTCATATAAACAGAATCATATAATATGTGATCTTATGTGTCTGGCTTCTTTCACCTAATAGAATGATTTCAGGATTAAAGATTCATCCATGTTGTAGCACACATCAATATTTCATCCCTTCCATCACCTAATAATACTCCACTGTATAGATATACCACCCACATTTGTTTACCTACTCATCAGTTGGTGGACATTTTAGTTGTTTTCATTCAGGGGCTATTTTGAATAATGCTCCTATGAACATTCATGCACAGAATTTTACATGGATATGTCTTTATTTCTATCAAGTAGACATTTAGGAGTGGAATTGTTGGGTCATATCCTTCTTTTAATAAAGCTTTTCATTTTGAAATAATTCAGTGTAAATTGCAAAACAAAATATACCAGGATGTCCTATGTACCCTTTATCCGGTTTTCCCCAGTGGTAACATCTTGCATAGCTGTGGTACATCCTAAAAACCAGGAAAATGACACTGGTAAAATATACAGAACTTACTCAGGCTGCTGCATTTTGACATGCACTCGTGTGTGTGTGTGTGTGTGTGTGTGTGTGTGTGTGTGTGTGTGTGAGAGAGAGAGAGAGAGAGAGAGAGAGAGAGAGAGAGAGAGAGAGGTTCTGTGCAATTTTATCACATATAGATCAGTATAATTACAACCTTAATCAAAATGCAGAATATTTCATCACAAGAATCCAACACGCTGTCCCTTTATAGCCATCCCCACCTTCTGTCATCCCCCCATCTCTAACCTCTAGCAAGCTAGCAAGCACTAATCTATTTCTATCTCCACTAACCTCCTTTTAAGTAATGAAAATGTTTCAGAATCTATGTCTATTTTCAGCCTGTTCCAACTATGTGCAAACTGGGACATCAAAAGATCTATTTTCTAATTTAATCCCCTAACACATTTTTTGAATTAATTTCAGAAATCCCATCAGTTTTAGCATATTATTTTTTTATCTTTCCTTCACTGAAACCAGGCCAAGGCAAAGTCCCACAAAACTACTGCACAAGGGGTTTGATAAACTTAATTAAATAAATAGCTGTTAAATGCAAAATGCTTCCTAGGCGTTTATTTAATAGGATTAATTTGATCTTGTTTACGTCTGTAGGCTATGTATGTAGATCTACAACTAAATATGCAATCGTGTGGTAAATATTAGAATCCTGGGGCCATAGAGAACAAGAAGGGAAATAGGACCGAAACAATTTTAAAGCCTTAAAAACATGTACTTGCTTGTAAGTTTCATTTCTATTGCTATAGTTCTATAATAGGAATATAAATGAAGGGGCAGAAAAACTGTAGCTCTGACTTTGGTACATGAAACGGTGAGGTCTAAATAATGTTGCTGTCTGAATACTATCATTATCTATAATGAGAGTGGGCTTCACAAGGACATTTTAAATTGTGCCTAAGGCAATACATTAGCTGCCAGGATTAGATTCAGGCTCTTTTCCTTAAATATGAAAACACTGATCCAGCTGCACTGTCCAGCCTCATTATACATCTGCTCATATTAATGCAAAAATCTATTCTAACGAGTCATAATATGTCCATCAGTGTCCTTTTCATCAATGAGCACGATCTTTGTGTGGACTCATAATATTAGACCTTCAAAATTAGCACTAGCATTTACTAGCTGCTGTTTTTAATGGAGACAAGTCTTGCCCATCATAGAGCTTCTTTTGTGTTTCATCCATACTCCTGTCTTCTTCCCATCAGCAAGTGTGATGGTTCTCCTACAACGGCTTCTAATGGTAATTTAGAACTTCTACAAGACATCGGTCTTTT
>NW_017732015.1:182661-197194 GCF_001890085.2 Hipposideros armiger
GGAAAAGCAAACACTCTAGGGAATTTTAAAATGCTGCAACTGAAATAGTCCAAAACTGGAAATAATCCAAATGAACTATTAATAAGAATTAAAAGCTATCATCTCTTCACAAAAGGGAGGTAGGGTCTATTGTTTTTTCATAACAAGCCTTGTGATTCATTGTGTAAATGGGAAAAAATTGTCAAGTAAACATAAAATTGACAAAAAAGAAGAGACAATGTGGCATGAAACAGAGTAATAATAATAATAAATCATATTTATCAAGCACTTCCTATGTGCCAAGCACTATGCTAAGTGCTATATGTGGATTATCTCTTTGAATCCTTACTATAGTTGTATAAGGTAGACTTTTTTATACCTATGTCCACATGAGAAAATTAATATGTTGAGAGTTTATTAGTTCTCCATTGCTGCATAATGAATTATAGGAAAATGTTGCACCTGGAAACAATACACATTCTCACCTCATAGTTTCTCTGGGTCCTTGAGCAACTTAGCTGCGTGGTCTGGCTGGGTCTCTCACGGGGCTGCTCTTAATATGTCAGCCAGGGGTGCAACCATTTCAGTGTCGAACTGTGGAGCTCTGCTTCAGAGCTCACTCCATGTTACGTCTCCTAAGCTTCCAAGCTCACTCATGTGGGCCTTTCCTCAGGGCTGCCTCAGTTCATACAGTGGCTTCTCTGAGAGTGAGTGATCCAGGAGCACCCAAGATAAAAGCTACTGTCTCTTTATACTCTCGTCTTGGAAGTTACATCTATCACTTTTGTCATATTCCATTAGAAGCATGTCTATAAGTCCATCCCACACTCAAGGGGAGGGTATTAATTCATGAACAAACTATGAATACCATGAGGTGAATCCTATGATTAGTTATCTTAGCAGTTGCCTATCACAGATGAATTAGCTTATCCGAGCTCCCATAGGTAGTAAGTGGTAACCCCATACTGCGAAACCATCCAGCTTGACTCCAAGACTCCGGTTCTTAACCCACTGTATAATCCCCTAAATGTGGCCTAGATGGGACAGCAGCAACCTCGGTTGCTATTTTGGGAGTATGGGAGTGGCAGGGGGGAGAAACCACACATAAGAGCTGATGTCCATATATGTGACACATGCTCAGGTGTGCTGTCAGTTTGGGGCAAAGGGAAATAATCTATATGTAGTGGTCAGTATGTATGGTGCAACTATGACCCACCCATCCACCTCCTACTTCAGAAAGTGTGGATGGCTGCAGGAGAGAAGGACATACATACAAAGATAACCTTGACTTCACTCTCATTTATAAAAGCTCAAATCCTCTCAAGCTTTAGAACTCTACTGGTAATGAATTATTTGGGGCACCCTTCACCCTTGATCATAACAAACTGCAGCTTCATTTTCTGATGATGGGGCACTCATCACAGGGACATGTTGGCAAAGGTGAGGAGTTGGTGCTCTGTTCTTAATGATCTTGGGAGACACTGAAGTGTTTTAAGCATGGGAAAGTGACAGGATCTGACGTGTACCTGCTGCTCTGGGTTACACCATTTTGTCTAAAGCATCAGGCACCGTTCTGCATTCTCATGCATGAGATAGCAGGTGCCTTCTTTAAACCCACTGATTCATTCATGTTGGTGTAATGAGACTTATAAATTTCTCCTACCAGCAGATTGGTCAAGGTACCTATCTCAAGGCACCTGTGCCCGCCTCTCTCCTAGCTCATAATGACCCCTGTGGCTGCAGCCAGGCCATGAGCTTCCTAAGGCACAGACAGATTGCCTCATTCCTGTTCTTATGCCTGGTGGCAGCCACTCTGTTAACATACATTAGAAACTCAGTAAATGTCAGTTAAGTCAAAATAGACTGAAGTGGGTTGAGCACCTGCTGTATGTGAGTGGCTGTGCTGGGCTCTGGGCTGTAGGCACAGAGAAGTATGAGAGTGCCATTTTACTTTATTAATAAAAAGTCATGACTGTGTATGTTCATTCAAGTTTTCATCCACTAATCAAACTCTTGCTGTGAATGTGGCATTCTGCAGGCTGGAACAGAGCATCAGACATCACATGACCACCACTCTTACAGGCTCTGTAATGACTGGAGGGTGTGGTGAGGGGGGCGGGCAGGACAGTGTAGGACAAACCTAGCTTGATCCACTGCATGGGCATCCTGGGGGACATATACATCAGCATAGAGAAGGGCCTTATCCGAGGGAAGGGGGGTACCTTTTGGAGGATGTGGCCTCTGAGCTGGTTAGAAAAGTGACTGTTAGGATGAGTGGAAGTTGTCACTTCATCAAACCCTGGACACTGGTTTGTTAAGACTTGGAGGGAAAGTCGAGGTTATAGGAGAAGGGAAGGAAGTCAGAATTGACTGTTGATATAAGTAGGAGTCACTGATCCATCCAGGGGATATGAAGAGCCATGCAAAGTTTCCTCCCTGCTGCCTTTGTGTCTCCTCAGCCCTCTATGAGCCATCCTGCGAGGTGTACAGGCACCAGGGGAACACGGCTGGTTTCTTCTTCATCGACCCTGATGGCAGCGGGCCGCTGGGACCTCTCCAAGTGTACTGCAATGTCACAGGTGAGGGTGCAGTATTCCCACTCACGCTCAGCCTAGCTGTGTGGTGGTGCACAGTGCACGGGAAGGGGACACTCGTGCAAACAGAAATTTAAATGGCCAACATCTGGGGGGGTGAAGTGGTATTTAAGGAAATAACAGAATGAGCAACTAGGTTATTTTTGTGAGAGAAGAAAACTTGTTAATGGTCTTGATGATGTTCCATCAAAACAAAGAAATTAACTCTCAGGCATTTTCTGTAGAGCTTGTCAAGGATATTTTTTCTCTTAAAACTCAAAAATAGAAAGCAAAGGAAAATAAAACAAACAAAAAACAAAACTCAGAATCAATATGAAACCTTGACTCAGGAAGTGGGAAAGCTTGATTCATGCCTGGCCCCGAGGACTGTGTGAACCCACCCGCTCTCTGAGCTTCAGTTGTTCATCTGTGAAATGGAGAGAGTAGTTGCTACTTCTTAGAGTTGTGTGACTGAGTCACAGTCATGTGTATTGGAGCAGCTAGTGAGACTCGTTCTCCTGTAGATACTCAACAAAAACAAATGTGTCATTTCTATTTTCCCTAGTGATCCCATATAACTTGCCAATTCTTTCAAAAAGTACAGAAGAACCTAGTGAGAGTCCATAATTACATGGGTTCAGAAACAGCAGAGAATCACCGATGTATTTTGAAAAATAATTCCATAAAGCCAAAATGTGACATAATAGTTATGTAAAAACACAACAATGTGAGTGCTCTCTCCATTGTGACTGTCATTAATTGGCACACGAACATCTTTTGATTCAAGCACTAACTTTTGGGAAGGCCAGCAGAATCATGTAATGAAGAAAAAAGGTGTGGGGCTGTTATGGCTCATTGAATCCTCTGGCCCAGGCCTCTCCACAGCAAGGCAACTACATTTACAGAGCTCTTTCTGTAGCCAAATACTGACCTGGGCACTGAGGAGATGCAGAAAATAAGACAGGGTCACTGTCAATTCTGAGGCCGAAATATTGGGAAAATAACATGCGGTATCACAGGTAGAAATGCACACAAACTTTTGCAAACACGGTGATTAAGGACACTTGGCAATTTGTCCATCTGAGCACAAAGGGCCATGCTTTTTTTTTTTTTCTGCAGAAAATGCTAGTTACATGGAATTGGATGCCATTTCATTGCATTTCCATAATGCTTCATCTCCAAAAATACATATTGAGCTAGCTGCTTCTCAACAGCCCTATAACATCATTAGAAATTACGTTGTTGTTTTCTTTTCATGGTTGTGGTAACCTATAGTGTTCTACAATCTGGCCAACTACTAGGGTTCTCAGTGGATCCTGGTTATTTCAAAATGTAATTCACATAGAGATCTCTGAGGATTCTTGCTGAAATACAGACTTCCCAGCCCCAGAAATGCTAATTCAGTAAATGCAGTTTACTGAGCTCTCCAAGTGAGCCTGATGCAAATTGTCCCTGGTCCACACTTGACCAAAAAACAAGGAAGTAAGTTGGTGGCAGAATCAGGAGAAGGAGATGGATGCCTGCTGCTGAGTGGCAGTGTGATTGTTCAGTGCCTATCAGCTTTGGGGACTGATATCATTTGTTTGAAGCCTCACAATAGAAATGTAAGGTAGATATTTTTATCTCTATCTTCCATAGAAGGAAAGAGAGTATGAGAATTTCCTGACTCACTTGAGGTAATAAATACTGGAACTAATAGGACTCAGGAAGCAAAGAAAACATTCTGGTATGGTAATAATCTATATCACTAAACATTAATTGGATACTTTCCTTTGCTTATGTTTTGCTTTAAACAGTGCTTCTATTTTTATTTTAAAAAGAAATCAATATTAATTTTAGAAAATTGAAAGAAAAAAGAAAAGTATGAAGAAAATGTTAGTCACCTATAAACCACAATCCAGAGATTGCCATTGTTATTTTGGAAATTTTTTTTTTTTAGCTGAGCCATCCTGCCACCTGTTGGCAGCTCAGCAGCAGCTCAGCTCAGGCCGGGAATTGAACCAGCGACCCTGTTACTCGGAGCTTGCACTCTTGAGTGAGCTCTTAACCAACTGAACCACTTGGCCAGCCCACCCTGTTGTTATTTTGTTAGAATTTCCATGTGACTTTTTTCAATGAATACATATGTTTTTAAGTATATATTTTAAAGTTGTGAATTTAATAGAGTAACATAGATTTGTCCTTATATTACTAAAAAATATTTTGAAATCAAAATGCATTAATATAGTGTAATTTTAAAACTCTCCAAAATAATCTAAGTAAAATGACACAGAGGGTATGATTGATTCATAGGTCTCATTTATGTGGAATCTCTGCTTGTGTTCAGAAAGACTTTTCTCAGGGTTTATGTTGATATTTTGTCCAGAAATAGCTAAAGACAGATGTTTCCTTGTATTTAAATGTAGCTGTTTTGCTGATGTGATTCTGAAGGAATCAGGACCCCTGAGTTGTATCTGGGAATCGATAGGCTACATTATACATGATTAGACATTTCTGTTAAATATGTTTTTCCAGTCATATGCAGTTGCAAAATATATAGGTTTTTGGTTTTACTTTTTTCTGAAACAAACGCTGTGTTGGCTGAATTATATAGTTTTCATATTTAACTGACAAACATTTTTTAGTATGTAAATATACTGATAATCAAATCCATATTTTTCTATTTGTAAAATGCTAAATGTTTCTAAATATAAGTGATTTATGACACTAGCAAAAGTATGACACAAAGTGGTTCAGAGAAGAGAGGGAGGAAGAAGGAAGAAAGGAAATGAACAGAAAGAGACTGGGGGTGGGGAGGAAAATGGAAGAATGGGTCTGTGTAACTCTGGTTTGTGAAAACACAAAGTTGCTGCTTTCCGCCCTTCTCCGAAGCACTACTGACATGATAACAAAGTGGAAGCAGCCCTGGAAGGCCGGGACCTGGACTCTCTCCTGGCACCCGCGTCAGCAGCCGCATGCTCCTGGCTTAGCCGCAGGTCTCTAAAATCACGACTTGGGGCCAGGTGGTCTCCAGGCCACCCTCATCTAGATTCCAGGAGACACATGTGAGGTTCAACAGAAAAGGGGAAGTTTCTCCTAGGAAGCAAATAGATGTCCTGAGGGTGAAGCAGAACAGTTTTAGCTGTGGAAAACGGTACATTTGAATCCCAACAGCATCTCTCTGTACAGTGTCCCCTGGGGGGAACATTAGTTCCCCATTCCTGTAGGTATGGTGGCACTGGAACCCTCTCAGAGACTGGAGTCTGTGCATGTAACCTATCATAGGGCAGTCTCAGGGTGACGAGATCCCTGAAAACTCAAGCAGCAGTGGTCCCCTGGGTGTAAGGCAGCATGATCTGTGCATGGGGACAGTGGGCTAGTTTTGGGGAGTAACCACAGGGGCTGATTAGGCTTCTTGATAAAGTGGACTGAATCTAGGCCTCTATAAGTGTTGGCAGTATGCCACACCCACGACTGGGTTCTAAGTCACTTACCCAGGACTAGTGAGAAGGAGAAAGGGAAGGCTCAGTGTTTGGATGGAGGAGTGACTGAACTTATGGATGAGAAGCTAAAGAATAAGCTTCTGCAGGGACACACATCTGGTCTCCTTTTAACATCTAAGTGATGTACAATTCATGTCAGCTCAATGTAAATGTACATATTTCAGGCACCTTGCAAACTGCTAAGGATACACAATTGTGTCTGCATTAGTTTCTTCAGGTTTCTATAATAAAATTCCACCAATTGAGTGGCTTAAAAACAAACAAACTAGAAAACAGAAGTACACTGTCCCACAGCTCTGGAGACTAGAAGGCCAAAATCAAGATGCCAGCAGGGCTGGATTCCCTCCGAAACCTGTAGGGGAGAATCCTTCCTTGCCTCTTCCTAGCTTCTGGTGTTTTGCCTAATCCTTGGGCTTGCAGCAGCTCTTCAATCTCTACTTCTCAGTGGCTGTCAGCCTGTTTCCATGTGACATTATCACAGTGACCATCTCCTCTCATGTGAATGTGTCTGTTTCTTCTCTTCTTATAAGAACACTGGTCATATTGCGTTAGGGCCCACCTTAATGGAATATGACCTCATATTTATTTGATGATATTTTCAGAGAACCTATTTCAAATTAAGGTCACATTCACAGGTACTGAGGGTTAGGACTTTACATATCTCTTGGGATACACAATGTAACCTATAACAGTATCATTTCAGTCTCTGTCACAGGCTAATCATGGAGAAGACACAGCAACAATTACACGATGAGAACAATGACAGGGTATGCATAGTGCATGTTTGGAGCCTGTGGGAGGGGCCTAACCAGCCTCTGGTGGAGTGGAAGGGCTGTGAGGCAGGCTGGCATTGTTTATAAGACCTGGACAGAAAGTGGAGCTTCCTGAAAAAAGACGTTCAGGGAGACACTTTCCAGAAGAGCAGACAAATGTCAGGAACAAAGTTGGAGGGTCCCTTGATCCTCCACATACGTGCAGGCCACCAAACTCTCCAAGATGTGTCACTAGTTTAGAAAACTGAAAAACTCATGACACTGAATGAAGAGAAAAGAAAAGGATCCAATGGACCTGAACAGGGGCAAGCAAAAGCAGTTGAAGTTCCACAATCCGAATTACAGTTTCCCAGCAAGAAAACCTGCTGTCTCAATTTTAGGGAAAGAAGGAGCAGTTTTATTGTAAGGAATTTCTGAGCCTGCAGAGTACTTCCTGTCCCTGAATGAGAGATGAAGATCTTTCTGAGTCCCAGCATCAGGACATCATCCTCACATCATACATGGCCTTTAGCACCATCCTCTTTCTCAGGGACAGTGGCTCTGTCGGATGGCTTGCTCAAATCAGAGACTGTTGACAGCAGTGTGAGCATGCAGATGGAAATAACAGGAAGGGATCACACTACAGAGCTAGTAAGAGGGGCTGTCACCACCATCAGACTCACGGAAGTGGGAGGGATAAGTGTTGCCAGAGTAGAAAGGATGGCGGTGTGTGGATCTGTGCCCTCCTGTGTGGGGACAATCAGCAAGGAGCTTGGAGAATCACCTCAGTCTCTCCTAGCTCCTGCCAGTGTCTTTCTTATGTTTCCATTGAGCAAACACAACTAGAACTCAGAAGGCAACAGCACTTACTGATGGAATGCTTTCAATCAGTCTTCCTGGGCCCAGAGAAGTCTGCAGAGGGGGAGCATGGGCACCTCCTGAGGCAAATGGAAAATACCCATATTAGCCTGTTTAAAGAATCATCCAAAAAAGTCTGGGAATGATTAGCACTCACCAAGAGTCAAGGATGATGGGAGGCCAAATCCCAAACCTTGCAAATATATGAAGCATGGACGTATTCAATAGTCTCCAACCTGAATCAGAAAGGACCTCCCTTTTCAGGTTAATTGGGAGTTAGATTAGGATGAATGCAAGGAACACATACTGACTTGGAAGGTGACTGACTCTAAAAGTTGATGTCACTCAATTGATGAATTGCTGAAGGACAATTAGACAACTAAGAGAAACTGTGACATACTGAGATGTAATGTTTTGTTAAAAGGGACATCTGGGTCCCATGCCACTACCTGGTGGTAAAAATCTCCTGGCCTGGATGTGGACACTTTCTGCCAATGATGTAACATTTGTGATTATTTTGGCGATGCCAAATAATTGGGCAAGTAGGAAGGGATGTGTCTACGACCACAAGGAACCCAGTGAGGGCTCAGAATTGTGCTGCTGGATGAACATGCATGTATGGTGGGCTTGCAGGACGGGTTAGATGCTCTCAAAATGTAAGGAGTTCTGAGCACTGCGATGCAAAGAGAAAGGCAGGAGTAAAGGAAGAGCAGAGCACAGCAAGCCATAGGGAAGTTAGCAAATGCCTGAGGTCCCTCTACAGGGACCGGGGATGGGACTCCTCAGTGGTTTCCTGATTTCCTCGGTGCAAGGGTTAATTTTATGTTCCAGCTCGGCTGATCCACAGCGCCCAGATATTTGGTCAAACATCATCGTTAATGTTTCTGTGAGGGTGTTTTAAAGATGAAATTAAGATGTATATTGGTGGACTTCGAGTAAAGCAGATTACCCTCCAAAATGTGGGTGAACCTCATTCAATTAGTTGAAGGCTTTAATAGAACAAAGATTGACCTTTCCCAAGCACATAGAAATTCTGCCAGCAGATGCCTTTCGGACTCGAACTGCAACTGTTTTCTGGGTCTCTAGCCTGCTCACCTACCCTACATACCTGTGAGAAATTTATATGCATATTCACATCCTGTTGGCTCCGTTTCTCTGGACAACCCTACCTATGAGCTTAGGGTACCAGCACTCTGGGTGCTCCTACTCTCTGCTCTCCTCTCTTTTTCTATATATTTCCACCATGGCACTGATCACACTGTATTATAGCCACCATTGTTTACTTGTGTCCCCATGGGGCTGTGAGTTCCTTGATGGAAAATGAGAGACAGTGCATGAGAAATCTCCACATATAGTTTACACATACTCTCATGAGTCCAGTGTAAATAGAACTCTGAGAAATCACAGCCAAGTGAAAGATTAATTTCTACGTGTGTCCTTTTCTTCTTCTCCTTTCCCATAATTTATCTCAGATTAAGGCCCTGTCCCTTTAAATTAAGTTTGGAACCGTTTCTGCTTTAATGTCTAATTTAAAGGATTCTGCTTTAATGTCTAATCTTAGCATGAATCATTCTTATCCTTTGCAACCTCTACTGCAAACCCAAGAGTAAAAATGTCCAATTTATCTTCATTGTCTCCAAGACCTTCCACTGTTATCCACCCTTCCCCAAAGCCCTCCTTTTCTTCAAACATAGGAATGACTAGTGGGAGTAGCACATATTTGTAGTCACATTGGCACTCAAATTACAGTGTTGGCATGTTCTAGCTGTGTGACCCTGAACAAGTCATTTAGCATTTCTGGATCTTGGTTTCCTTTGATGAGTTTAAGAAACAAAACAAAAAACAGAGCCTGCTGCTGAAGGAGACACAAAGTGTCATAATAGAGAGAGTGGCAAGATATGGAGATTTGTAAAGTGGTTTGCAAATAGATTAGGAGCTGTGTGAGAATGGAAAACAAGTGTTGCTGTAGAGATTTGACTAAACCTTTCTTGCAAACTCCTAGCAATGCCTGATGATTTGATAGCATTTTCTTTACTTGGATTTCCAGTAAAATGGAGATGATAAAAATGGCTACCTTTCAAGATTGCTGTGAGGATTAAAAAACATATGCAAAACCCCCAGGCCCCAAAAGTAGGTGGTCATGAAATAGGGTAACCAGATATCAGGGTGTGATGATTAATCATGCCCTTTTTTGCTCTTACTGCTGTTCCAGTATAAAAGGTATCTAAATAGGCATCCTAGGTTTAGAAGATAGCCATCTTCTCTCACTAGCAATAAAGTCTTTACTCCTTTTTCAGGTGTCATGAGATTTCTGAGGTTCTAGGAGCCTGCAGGGAGCATTTATGAGGTAGAGTTCCCAGTATCAATAGAGCAGAATTAGAAGGGCGAGACACCCTTAGAAGATTTTCCTTAGAACTTGACATTTATACTTATTCTACTCAGTTTGCATTTTACCATTTTGAATGTTAACATGTTAACAGATATTTCCCAGGCACACACTATCTTTCTACTCTAGAGGACAAATGCATACTAATATGCAAAATTGTCAAGAACCACTGACAAAAACACATTTATTTCTTATCTCGATGGATACAATGCCAATGTCATGTGTCTAGACCTGTACAGAAGTCATTAGGCAGTACAAGGAGTTTACAAGGAAGGTTTAGTCAAATCTCTATAGCAAAACTCGTTTTCCATTCTCACACAGCTCCTAATCTGCGTGCAAATCACCTCACAAGTCTCCATATCTTATCATTATCACTCTTATGATGCTCTGTGTCTCACTCTTTGGCAGCTTGCTCTGTTTTTATTAAATCTCATCGAAGAATGCATAAGGGAGCAGGTAGAAAAGCCACAACTGAAGCCTCTCTATCATGCATTCACATAATCGTGCAGTATGATTGCAGGTAGTAGATTATCATCCAAACTATGGACCGAAAGAAAGAAAGAAGCCCATTCAGGTAAGGTAAAAGAGTTGCCGACCTTGCTTCCCAATGTTAGACCACTGTCAGTGAGTTTACAGTTTACTGTTGGTCTGCACAAGGATGGGCAGTGTGCTGGAAATGAGAGTTATCCATGACACAGGGCGGGGACAATTTATGGCACAAGTAGTTCTCCCTGAGCTTCTTAGTGTGTTGTGAATTATAGACATCTGTATTTCACACCTAAGAAAAGTATAATTCAGTTGTTGGTGTCATGTGCATCTGTAATAAAGTTCTGTCCTTGTACCTTCTATTGGCATCTCCCTACTGATTTCTGCTGTGAACACTCCACTTCCAATACTCACTCAGTCACTCACTCACTCACTCACTCACTCACTCACTCACTCACTCACTCACAAACACCGAAAAGTAAATACTAACTTGCATTGTCCTGACAAAATCTCCCACAAGAGCAAGCTGAGCTCAAGTTCTCATATGTTGGATAGCCATCATGGCAGAAGTACTGCTGCTGGAAAGTTGTCACTTGATTATGGACCATGTACCGTTGTCCTAAATATCTTATGGGAACTGGGGTAGTTCAAGGTGCACCACTGTGAAGCAGCTGAGCTGGAATAATTTTTATTTCACAAATGTGTTGAGGGGGGTTGTAAGTTATAGAAACAGGATTCCATTTTAGCCCTCAGATCTAATGCTTTTGCTCTACCCAGTGTGTGGTGCTTCCTATCAAAGGGTCTTAAGGCATGAGAGGCAAACTCTCCTCTATCACTGTGAATCAACATGCATTGGTTGTCTGTTAGGCCAGGTGCTGATGAAGCACTGAAGATATAGAGATGATTAAGGTATGATCCCCCAAGTCCACAGAGTCTACAAACTTGTGTCCTTGTGGTAGGAGACACCGAGTCATCCCCCTTCCCTGCTCTGATTCATAATTCATGCAATAGCCAGAATCATCTTTTAAAACCACAGTTATTTTGCCTCCCCACCCCCTTCTCCATCAACCTGTGGAAATCCCAAGCTCCTTATTTATGAACTGCAATTTTTAAAGGGCATGGTTATGAGGATATGTGAGCTCATATGCATTACTTAAAAGTCTTGGAACAAGGCCTGTACAAATTATTATCATTAGTATCTATTGTAATTATCGTCTGTTGTACTGCAAGCAGTCTTTGATCTTTGTATCTCAGTTTCTCTCTATATAAATGGAGAGTGATGATAACAGCTTTTTATGCTTGTATGTAGTCCATTACATGAGTTAATATTTAAATAACGCTGGAGAGTGACTGACACAGAGCAGGTGGTGAAGAAATTGTAGGTCTTTCTCTTTATCCTCTTTCCCCCTCTCTCCCACAGAAACACATCCACTGTCTTAGTGGGTGACAGGCTCAACTCATCAGCAAGGAGCCCACAGGCCGCATCCCTGGTAGAACAAGTGTCACTTCTTGTTTGGAAATGGGTGCATGGGTGACACATATGCTGTGACAGACTGACAATATGCTCAGTGGGAATAACACTTGTATTTCAGAGGGATAATTTGCTTTCTGTGAATGAAGTGATGTCCAGAGGACTATTTTAAGATGAAGAAGAATGATAACTCCACAGCCTAGAGAAAGGAAGCCTTTTTTGAGTGTCTGTCTCCCTGTTTTATTCCTTATGCTGTCAGCCAAGATATGGTGACTACATAGGGATACCAGAAGACTGATCTCTAAAGGCAAAGCTGGGATTTGCTTGTGTGAAAGTCCTGAGCTTTGAAGTGGTCTCTCTGGGCTAGCAGGTGGCATAATCACCTGCTAAATTGGACCACTGAATAAAACTACTAAGTCATAATGATGTAGCATTATGCTGAAATTAAAGCATTGTCACCTTTGAATTGCCAGAAATTTTAACAGGCACTTAGAGGAACTCCTTTCACATATCCCTTCAGCATGGCCATTTGACACCAACTGCATGGAGAGAAGAGAACACTCATTCATTTATTTGCTTATTTATTCTTTCACCTCCCTTATTAACTCACTCCATAATTTCTTTGATTCCTTTATTAATCTTTTGTTTATTTACTTACATGTCTATTTTTTAAAATTATTTTTATTGTGAAATACACAGTTTTTAGAATTAGTGTCAGCTGTACAACACAGTGCAATAGTTATACTTTTTACCCCTCAAGGAAACAACCCCTCTCCCCCATCTGCCGCCCCACTTCCCCCAATATTATACATATCTATTACAGTTCCCTTGACCCACTTCCACACTATACTCCACGTCCCATGACTATATATATATAGTCACTTGTAGTTGACATACAATATTATACAACATCAGCTTCAGGTGTACAGTGCAGTGATCAAGCCTCTTCCCCATCCATGATGCGGTCTCCCTAGCAAGATATGTGAGCACCTGACACCCTACAAAATATTTACAACATTATTCAGTATATTCCTCGAACTGTATTTCATATCCCTGTGGCAACATTGTAGTTACGTATTTATGCTGTCTAATCCCTTCCCCTTCTCCCTCATCCCCACCCCCTCCCAACTAGCAGCCATCAGTTGTTCCTCTATATCTCTGAGACCACTTCTGTTTACTTTGCTCATTCATTCAGTTTTTTATTTTTTTTTCAGTCCCTAGCAAAGTTTAATAAGAAAAAAATAGTATTCAACACCTTGTGCACCTCCCCACTTGGTTATCTTTCAAAAAGCAATCTATACATATACATTAAACACACACACATATGTACACACCATATTGCACATATTGCTCTGAGTCTTTTTTTAAAAAAACTTTTCATTGTGGTGTAATTCAGATTTGCACGGTATCGAGTTTTCATAAACCCCTCACCCAGCTTCCCTCATCATTAGAGGCTTCCATCACCATGGCACCATGGTAATGCATCATTCAGTATTTTAGATTCCACATATAAGTGAAATCATATGGAATTTGTCTTTCTCTGACTGACTTATTTCACTTAACATAATAGTCTCTAAGTCCATCCATATCATTCCAAATGGTACAATTTCATTCTTCTTTATAGCAGAGTAATATTCCATTGTATAAATGAACCAGTTTCTTAATCCAGTCATCTACCAATGGGCATTTCAGTTGTTTCCAAGTCTTGGCTATTGTGAATAGCTCTGCAATAAACATAGGGGTGCATATATATTTTTGAATTAGCGTCTTGGGTTTCTTTGGATAGATACCCAAGAGTGGAATTGCAGGGTCATACGTTAGTTCCATTTCCAGTTTTTTTAGATACATCCATACTGATTTCCATAATGGTTGCACCAATCTGCAGTCCAACCAACAGTGCACCAGGGTTCCCTTTTCTCCACAGCCTCACCAGCACTTGTTGTTTGCTGATTTATTGATGATAGCCATTCTGACCGGTGTGAAGTGGTATCTCATTGTGGTTTTTATTTCCCTAATTTGCATTTCCCTAATGATTAGTGAGGTTGAACATTTTTTCATATGCCTGTTGGCCATCTTTATGTCCTCTTTAGAGAAATGCTTCTTCATATGCTCTGCCCTTTTTTTAATAGGGTTGTTTGTTTTTTGGGTGTTCAGTTGAATGAGTGTTTTATAAATTTTGGATATTAACACCTTATCAGATATGTCATTGGCAAATATCTTCTCCCATTCAGTAGGCTGCCTTTTTGTTTTATTGATGATTTCCTTTGATGTGAAAAAACTTTTAAGTTTGATGTAGTTCCATACGTTAATTTGTTCTTTTATTTCCCTTGCCCGAGAATATATCTCAGTAAAAATATTACTCAGGGTAAGGTCTGCAAATTTACTCCCTATGTTTTCTTCTAGGAGTTTGCGAGTTTCAGGTTTTACATTTAAGTCTTTAATCCATTTTGAATTTGTTCTCGTATATGGTGTAAGTAGGTGGTCCATTTTCATTTTTTTTTGCACGTGTCAGTCCAATTTTCCCAGCACCATTTATTAAATAGACT
>NW_017732015.1:197974-246252 GCF_001890085.2 Hipposideros armiger
TGCTGGATTTTGTCAAATGCTTTTTCTGCATCTATTGATAGGATCGTATGATTTTTATTTTTCATTTTGTTAATGTGATGTATTATGTTAATTGATTTGCGGATATTGAACCAACCTTGCATACCAGGAATGAATCCCACTTGATCGTGGTGTATGATCTTTTTAATGTGACGTTGAATTCAGTTTACTAGAATTTTGTTGAGGATTTTTGGATCTATGTTCATTAGGGACATCGGCCTGTAGTTTTGCCTTTTTGTAACATCTTTGTCTGATTTTGGGATCAGAGTAATAGTGGCCTCATAAAATGTGCTTGCGAGCCTTCCCTCCATCTGTATTTTTTTGGAACAGTTTGAGGAGAATAGGTATTAATTCTTTTTTGAATGTTTTGTAAAATTCACCTGTGAAGCCATCTGGTCCAGGACTTTTGTTAGTTGAAAGCTTGTTGATTACTGACTCAATTTCTGTGGTAGTAATCAGTCTGCTCAGAGTTTCTGTTTCTTCTTGGTTCAGACTTGGTAGATTGTAAGCTTCTAGAAATATATCCATTTCTTCCAGCTAGTGAAATTTGTTGACATATAGTTGCTCATAGTATTTTCTTACAATTTCCTGTATTTGTGTGGCATCTGTTGTCACTTCCCCTCTTTCATTTCTGATGTTATGAATTTGTGTCGTCTCTCTCTTTTCCTTGATGAGTCTGGCTAAGGGTTTGTCGATTTTGTTTATCTTTTCAAAGAACCAGCTTTTGGTTTCATTGATCTTTTGTATTGCTTTTTTGGTCTCTATTTCATTTGTTTCTGCTCTGGTCTTTATTATTTCCTTCCTTGTACTCCCTTTGGGCTTGTTTTACTGTTCTTTCTCCAGTTCCCTTAGGTGTAAAGATAGTCTGTTGATATGAGATTGTTCTTATTTCTTTAGATAGGCCTGTATTATTATGAATTTTCCTCTTAGGACTGCTTTCCCTGCATCCCATAGATTTTGAATTGTTGTGTTTTCATTGTTGTTTGTCTTGAGATAGCTTTTGATTTCTTCCTTGATCTCAGTTTTGACCCAGTTGCTATTTAATAGCATGTAATTCAGCCTCCATGTATTTGTGTGCATTCCAGGTTTCTTTTTATAATTGATTTCTAGTTTTATAGCATTGTGGTCATAGAAGATGCTTGATATGATTTCAATCTTCTTAAATTTATTGAGACTGGTTTTGTGTCCTAACATGTGATCTATCTTGGAAAATGTTTCATGTGCACTTGAGAAGAATGTATAGTCTGTTGCTTTAAGGCCGTTGTTTCCATGTTGATCTTCTGTCTGGAGGATATGTCCATTGGTGACAAAGGGGTGTTGAAGTCCCCTACTATGATAGTGTTACAATTATCTCTGTCTTTATGTCTGTCAAAATCTGTTTTATATATTTAGGAGCTCCTATGTTTGGGTGCATAGATGTTTACTAGGGTTATGTCCTCTAGTTGAATGGATCCTTTTATTATTATGTAGTGTCCTTCTTTTTCTTTTATTGTAGTCTTCATTTTAAAGTCTATTTTGCCTGAAATAAGTATTGCTACTCCCGCTTTTCTGTCATTTCCATTTGCGTGAAATATCTTATTCCATCCCTTTACTTTCAGTGTTTGTGTGTCTTTTGATCTGAGATGAGTCTCTTGTAAACAGCATATGCATGGATCCTGTTTTCTTATCCACTCAGCCACTCTACATCTTTTGATTGGAGCATTTAATCCATTCACACTTAAAGTGATTATTGATAGGTGCATATTTATTGCCATTTTGTTATTTGTATTTCTGATCTTTCTGGGTTAGCTTGTTTTCCCCTTTGTTCTGTTTAAAAAAGCCCTTTTGCATTTCCTGCAATGTGGCTTGGTGGTAATGAATTCCTTAAGTTTATTCTTTTCTGAGAAGCTCTTTATCTCTCCTTAAATTTTAAGTGATAGCTGTGCTCGGTATAGCAATCTTGGTTGTAGGCCTATATTTTGCATCACTTTGAATATCTCCTGTTTCTCCCTTCTGGCCTGCAGAGTTTGTGTAGAAAAGTCAAGTGTTAGTCTTATAGGAGTTCCTTTGTATGTAACCTGCTGTCTTTCTCTTGGTGCTTTTAGGATTCTGTCTTTGTCCTTAACCTTTGCCATTTTTACTATGATGTGTCTTGGTGTGGACCTGTTTGGGTTCAGCTTGTTTGGAACTCTCTGCACTTCCTGGGCTTGTATTTTGATTTCTTTCACCAGGATAGGGAAGTTCTCAGTCATTATTTCTTCAAACACATTCTTGATCCCTTGCTTCTTCTCTTCTCCTTCTGGTATTCCTATGATGTGAATGTTGTTGAGCTTGATATTTTCCCACAGGTCTCTTAAACTATTTTCAGTTTTTTATTCTTTTTTCTTTTTTTGTTCCAACTGGGTGATTTCTGCTATTTTGTCTTCTAAATCATTGATCCGATCCTCTGCTTCATCTCATCTACTGGTGATTCCTTCGAGTGTGTTCTTCATTTCAGTTATTGTATTCTTTAGTTCTACCTGGTTGTTTTTTATGATTTCTGTATCCTTCTTTATGTCCTCCTTAAGTTCCTGAAACATTCTTATCATCAGTGTTCTAAACTCTGTCTCTGAAAGGTTGGATACCTCTGTTTCATTTAGATCCATTTCTTGAGGCTTCTTCTGATCTTTTACTTGGCACATGTTTCTTTGTTTCTTCATTCTGCCTGTGAAACTGATTGCTTCCATGTATTAGATCACCTAGAAAGAAAAAAAGGAAAAAAGAAAAAGAGAAAAGAGAAGATGAGGGAATTAAAGTTAAAAGAAAAGAAAGAAAAAAACAGGGGGGGTGGAGGGGCTCTCCACTTGCTTTAATCTGCAGACCACTTGCTCAGCAATAGTGATACTCTGGGCGACTCAGCACCAGCTTTTCCGGGGAAGAGCTCTGTGCATCATAAGCTGACCTCCCTCTAGACTTTAAATAAGCTACCCACAATTAGTTGCTGTGTGCTCTGGAACTGTGTTCACCACCAGAAATCCTCACAGGTTGTAGCTGGCTGTCTGCTGCTGCAAAAAACCCTCTGTGGCCTGCGGAGGTAGGGGTCAGGGACCAGAGGTTCATGGTGCCCCTGGCAACACAGGTCTAGATGGGTGGGGCAGGCCCCAAGGCACCACAGGATGTGGTCAGTTGCCCCCACCAAGTCAGAGCAGCATGCACTCCTGCATCGGTAGCCAGCCCACACAAACTCGCCTGAAAGCCCCAGCTGAGTCACTCAGGAGCACGGTTCGCAGCCCTACACTCCCAGGAAAACTCCCTGTCTCAGCCTGTCCCAATCATCCACTCAAAGACCATGCTGAGCAGCCTGACAGCCAATCACCACCCAGACAACTCTGTACATGCAGTGCGGAAATTGGGGACCTAAGGCGAGTCGTGCACTCACGGGTCTCAATAAACAGTCTGTTGGAGTCGGAGCACACTTGCCTGGTGTTTCCCTGGCTATGCAGGACAAGCAGTGTGGAGGGTGGGGATCCAAGGTCGCATGCACACACACACACACGCCCGCACACACACAAACACTCCTGCGCCAATTCCAGCAGACCAATGCAGTCCCAGACCTGAGCCTCTGTGGGAGGGCCCAGCCCTGAAAAAATGGTGCCCTCCTGTGCACTACTCATGTGCAAGCTCCACAGCAGGGGAACAATGGTCCCAAAATCCTCCAGCTCCTGTGCCAAAGGCACTCAGTTCAGTCCTTCCCGCAGGCTCCTGGGCCCTGTTCACAAAGCTACTCCCTCCACCAGGAACCGGGTGAGTGCTCACCAGTGAGTGAGTTGGTTTACTGGCTCCGCTGGTTCTCCAGCTGCCCTCAACCTCACCAAGTTGAGCAAAGAGAGTCTTCACTATTTTCTACTTCCAGCTATTGTAGAACTCCTCTTCCTGTCAAAGTAACTCTGGGGTGGTGAGTGCGGAGTGGGGCTGGAGGGTCTCTCCCCCAACCAAAGAAGCCTCCCTACCGCTGAGGTGTCCCTCACAGGGTTCACCCTGTCTTGTTTCCACCCTTCCTAGCAGACTAAACATGGCCTCCTCTTTAAGTCCTTCCTTTAGATGTTCTGCTCATCTAGTGTCCAGGGAACTTCCGAGGTTGAATATCATAAATTATTTGTAATTTTGGTGTGATCTTGGGAGGTAGTTGGCACAGCGTCTGTCTATTCGCCATCTTACCGGAAGTCCCGTACATGTCTATTTTTTACGTGCTCAGTTACTTACACATTGTTCAGTCATTGAGTCAGTCAGGTGCTCACTTACTTAGCTGGTCATTCAGAAATTAAGTCATTCAAATAAACTTTTGAGTACTGACTGGGATAGGTGCCAAGGTTATAAAATATATGTATGTCCTTTTACTCAAGGAACTCATAGTTTAGAGAGGGTGACAGGTGTTATAAACAGATATTTCACACATGGTGTTGAAAATAAAACAGAAACCAACAAACACAGCAGAAATAGTACAAAGGAGGCAGTGGTTGGATCAAGGGGTGCAAGGAGCCTGGAGACAATGAGTGGAAAACTTGTCCTTGAAGAGCTTCCCTCTAAGCTGCCTTCTGAGCTGGATTTCATAGTAGAAAGAGTTAATATTTAATTAAGCATCTACTAGTATGTGATGCCATGCTAGCCATTTTGCTCTCATGGTATCATTCAGTTTCCCAGCAGTCATGTGACGAAAATGCCATTCTTTCCATGTACAGAAGAGGGCACTGGAACCTTAAGAGACTGAATCATTATTCAAGGTCACACAAGTTGACATGGGTTGGCCCAAAAGCGGGGATAGGCCTGTGATTCCCATCCTTGGGTTCCTAGGCCTGGAGACATAGAGACTCTAAGGCAAAGAAAGACCCATGTGTCCAAACAGACCCTTCTTCTGCCCTGTGCTCCCCCATCCATTGGTCAGTACCACCACAGAAAGCCTCTCAATGGTGTGACCCTGAAGGAATGAGGTCTCCATTATACCTATTTCACCTCCCTGATCAGCACTTTCCTTATGTGTAAAATGGGGATAATCACATCCACCTTGCAATGTTTTTCTGAATATTATATGAGAATTATAAAAAGCAAAGATTCTTAAATGTTATTTCCCCAAATAATGACCTGGGATGAATGTTTAAAATGCCATTTTATAGGCTATCCCCAGCAATGTTTATTTGGTCGGTATAGGGCAGTGATCAGAAATAGCAATTTTAAGAATCACCCAGAGACATTGGACTTTGGAAAATGCTTACATAAATAAGTTGATTAGCATAGTGCTTAACACTTAATTCCCCTTCCTTAGTCATATCCTCACTACCAAGACAGGCCTGGTCAGTGACTAAAAGACTTGCTCACCTTAAGACCTGACACTGGGCTTATCCTGAAGCCTTTCTGATGGAACTTTCACAGCACATAATTATTGCACATACATGGTGAGCCCTTCCTTTTGGTTTCATGGGAATTTGCACACAGTTTAATCAACCAGTGTTTATGGAGGCTGACTTGTGCTCAGTGCTGTACAAGCTACCATAAACCACTGACCTCGATGCCTGAGGACCTCATATTTAATCTTCAGCCTTAAAGCACTTTAATTCAGCCCATTCTATTTAATTCATGCGATTATCCTGTAGATACTGGTCAGCCATGGAATCCCAGGCAAGTTAACTTCTATAAGGCTCAATTTCCTCATCTGTACACTAGGAATGACCAGTTGCCCTTACCTCAATGGGTCGATGTGTGGATGAAATAAAATTAAATAAGTGGTGCACCTACTACACTCAGTACAACATGTGGCATTTTCTAAAAGGTTCTGGAATAGAAGCCATCATCACCACCATCATAGGGGAGTCTAGATGCTGGAGGAATTCAGAGACAGGAGTGATCATGAAAGGCTTCTTGGGAGACACGGGGTTTGGGTTTGACCTTGATAGATAGGCATCCACGGGCTAGGCAGGGAGGATAAGAGAGGAAAAAAACAATTGTGTTGAGCTCAGCAGGGTCATGGATGTAGAGATGCAGCAAGCAGGTGCATAAGGGCCCTTCCTCCTGGCTCGCCGTGTATCTGATGCTGCGCTATCGCTTGGTTGAACTCTTTTCTTGTGCAGAAGAGTGAAATAACAAGCGGGAGTCAAAGGTGTCACCCAGAAAACTTGTTTGTTCTTGCCCACTTTTGCTCTGAGTCCAGGATTTCAGGGAGAAATGATGAATCAAAGTCCTCCCAGAGCCCCAAAGAATAAAAGACCAAGATGTGCAAGAAGTTTTTATGATTCATGTTTCGTGGAATAGGGATAGCAAAAAAGCCAGTCATCTGGGAGCCTTTTTCCTTTCACACTTCTTCTCACGTGGACTCCAGTCACAAGAGCACTGGTCAGCCTTTGTGGTCAGCCCCAAGTGTTTGAATCTGTTATATTTGTATTTGTTTGTAAAGAGAAGCTCATAATAGACATTGACTGGTTAGACAATTTCCATATAGAGTTTCCAGTGCTAGCTCTGAATCCAGTATAGTCTATAAGATCTTGGGCTTGGTTTGAATCCCAGTGCTGATATTTTTTAGTTTTATCAACTTATATGACTTAGGTGAGTTACTTGGCTTCCCTGTTCCTCAGTTTCCTTTTCTGTAATTAGTAATAGAACTTACTTTTAAAGTTGTGATGAGATATATATGAGATAATCAATGTAACCCATAAAAAAATGTCAGGGTTTATATACCCAACATATATGTAGCTATTATTTATTATAGTCATCACTCTATCTCAGAAACCTTGACTCTTGTTTATAGGGATACAGTAATGAAAATAATAACAAATAACTTTTATGAGTGTGCAACACCTGACACACTGAAAGCATTCATGGACATTAATTCAACTTTATTAATAAATACTTACACTTGAAAATGCATGTGCTGTGATCAAGCCTCTACCCCATCCATGAAGTGTTGTCCCTAACAAGACATGTGGCCACCTGACACCCTACAAAATATTTACAACATTATTAATTACATTCCCCAAACTATCTTTCATATCCCTGTGGCAATATTGTAGTTACCTATTTATGCTGTCTAATCCCTTTCTCTTCTCCCTTAAACCCAGCCCCCTCCCAACTAGCAACCATCAGTTTTTCCTCTATATCTCTGAGACTATTTCTGTTTACTTTGCTCGTTCACTCAGTTTTTTAGATTCCACATATAAGTGAGATTATATGGCACTGTACACCTGAAGCTGATGTTGTATAACATTGTATGTCAACTATAATTGAATATATATATAGTCACAGGATGTGAAAAAAAAGAAAAGAAAATGCATTTGCTGCCATGGCGTGAATGATTGTCTTTGATAATAATTATTGCTATTTGAAAATTAATTGGCAAATTAGCCCTTAGTGCTGTGTGTGTGTGTGTGTGTGTGTGTGTGTGTGTGTTGGTATATGAACACATGCACATGGATTTTTGGAGCACAGTAGAATAGTTAAAAGGGCTTACTACATGGGAAGCACTATTTTGTTTTCACCAAAGTTTTCATTCTGAAGTGTCCAACCTACAAAAAACCTGAAAGAATACCAAAATAAGCATCTATATACTCTTTTCACCTAAAGTATCCAAATATCAACATTTTGCCACATTTGCACATCTGTGCTACACTCATCTTCCTGTCTCTCTTTATCATTCTCTTTCTCTTCCTTCACATAATATGCTTTCTTTTCCAGAACTATTTAAAATTAGGTTGCAGACATACTGAATTTAGACTTAGTCTTCAGCATGTAGCTTTTAGAACAAAGATATTATCCTATATAACAACAATACTAAAACCATGCATAAGAAAATAAACATTGGTTCAATTACTATTATCCAATATGTATCCCGTCTTGTCCTTACAGTATCTTTTATGGCAGTGTCCATTTTTATATTTTTATTCAGGGTTGAAGGAGTGTCCGTCCTCATGTTGGATTTGACTGTCACATCCTTTTAGTCTCTTTTAACTAAAAGACACTTTTCCCTAACCCGTATTATTTTATTTGCTTTTTATGACATTAAATTTTTTGAAGGATAATAAGAACCAGTTCTTAACTAAAATGTCCCTGAAATTTATTTTGGATTTTTTCTGATTATTTTTCATTGTTAGAATACATTGGCATGGTATGTATTCAGACAACACTCATGGGTGATGTCTGTCCTTCTCAATGCATCCCATCAAGAGGGACATGATGTCAGTGTGTGCCATGTCTGGGAAGCTCAGCTCCATCCCTGGGCTAAAACAGGTCTGCCAGATCTCTGCATTGTGAAGGTGATTATAATCAGTAAGTTATCTGTGCAATGATGTGCAGACACCATGTAGTATCCTGTTCCCCAACATTTCTTTCCAATCTGTTAATAATCCTTACCCACACAAGTTATTACACTGGAATTTGTCAAGTGTTGTTATTCTAATTCTGTAATTCCTTCTACATTTATAGCTGTCATTCTGCATTCTTCTCTACAGAAGAGCTTTTGTTTTTTAATCTCTTACCCTCCTCTACCTCCTTTTGTGTCACTATGGATCATAAATTATTCCATTTTGAAATGTTGTTAGTATCATCATAATATTTTTTGATGTTGAAATGGTCTCCAATATAGCTAGCCAGAGTCCCTTTAATTCTGCTTCTATGTCTTTCTTTTATGTTTCCATTAATCTTGGAGTACTTTCTTGCTTTCTAGCACAGGATGTTACCTTGACCTTTCCCTGTCTAGACCTAGACTCAGATATTTCCCCAAAGAAGCCTAGTTCTTTTTTGTAGCAAATGGTATTTGGAAATGAGGATCTAGGTGTTAGCTTTGTTTATTGCTTCTAGGCCCTTTCAGTGGACACATCTATAAAATGTGTGTGTTTCCATTATGAGTTCGTATGGTTATCTCTATTGCAAATACAGCACCACTAGACTTTTCTTCATAGTTCTCTCTTCCATATATATCTCTCTTCTAACAATACCATTATTTGCTCATTTATTCTACCTGACAATACACAAAAAATAGTTTCAAAATCACATAAGAACTATCACTACCAATAATAAAATACAGTGTAAGATTTCCTTGAATTTTAATTTTTGTTCTTAAAATATAACTTTCCAACAGTGTATAGCTAGAGAGAATACTATATTAAACATTACTTGAAATAATATTTTCCTATGTTTGGTTATTTTATCTATTTAATATACAATTAGGATATTTATTTAATATTCAACTTTAGGATTTGTCTATTTTCATCCTTTAATTTTATGGTTTGACTATGTAAAACATTGCATGATATCTATATCTGTATATATATCTATCTATATCTATATCTATCTATATCTGTCTATCATCCATCTATCTATCTATCTATCTATCTATCTATCTATCTATCTATCTATCTATCTACCTATTTATTTATTTGATATATAGACCAGAGATGTCTTCCTCTCAGTCACATTGCCTTTACTCTGTTCTTACCAATCTCCTCTAGATAACCACTTACATTCGTTTATTCTTCCTCCTGTCTGTATTTACATTTGTCATTTAATCTTGCACAGAATGTAGCATAGTCTTTTACACCTTAATACCTTGATTTTGTCACTTTATAATCTATCCTGGAACTCACTGTAGATCAGTTTAGCGAGAACTTATGTGATCTTTGTTATTACTGCATGGTATTTCACTGTGTCAATTAACCATGCTTTATTCATTCTGATGCATATTGATGTATATATATTTCACTATCTGCTAACTTGCAATAGATATCTTTGGCTGCACATCAGAATTTCAACTTCATATATAAACATACTTTCCCATCATGTATCACTTTCCTGCTGATTTGAGGAGCTGTCACCAGTCAGTAAAAATCCTGGAGGTCTGTTGAATATTTAGTGGTAAGTGAATGCCTACCCTGGACCATGTGTTATGTGAACAAAGATTTATAAGATAGTCATTTCCCTTGTGGAACTTAGAGTTTAGTAAACAGGTTGTTAGAGCAGGGCTGAGTGAGACAAGCACAAAATACTGGTGGATTTATTAGAAAAGGGTTCCCTTTGGAGATGACACTGGCACTCAGTCATTATCGTTTCTATTTTGATGAGCTTCAGAGCAGGGATGTCAACTGAAAGAAATATGGATACTTGTACTCTCCTTTTTGAGTTTTCTTTTTGTTAATTACCTCCAGAAGTGGACACTCTTTCATTTATGGAAGGTTTGTCTCAGTTTGTAACCTGACAAGAGGAGATGTGACTGTGGCTTTGGCTATCCCTTCTTAGGACTAAGACAGGCCTTCTGGTCATTCAATGCCTCTGAGTTCAATCTCCTCCAAACAAAGGGATGAGAACTGCTGTTTATTCTGAACCTGTGGCCCAGGTACTGGGTTATATCATTTTAGAGTTGATCTCATTTAATCCACATAAGAAAGTGTGAGGTAGGGATCCTTTTGCATTTGTATGTTGAGAAAACATAGGTTTGGAGAGATTGAAGATTATGCCCAGCATACTCAGCTAAGTGACAGGTGTAGGGATTGCATTTTTTTCTATGTGGGTAGCTTCTTCCGCAGAAGCACCAAAATAGTGCCTGCTACAAAACTACTCCTAAAGACTGAATACAATCTTCTAACAGCCCCCAAAGCCCTGTCCACCAGCCTCTCAGCCCTCTTCCCATCAAGTGATTTCTTTTTAGAGTCATCACACATTTTTCTTTCTTTTTTAAAAAAAATATATATTTTACGTGCGTGTGTGTGTGTGTGTGTGTCACACATACACACTAGTTTCAGGTGTACAAAACAATATAATAGAAATTTACACCCCTCACAAAGTGATAACCCCCCTCTCCCAAGCTACTGCCCCCTGACATCTTATATAGCTGTTACAGTCCCATTGACTATCTTCCTTATGCTGTATTCCACCTCCCGTGACTATATCTATATCTATATCTATATTAGTTGACATACAATATTATTTTACGTCAACTTTAGTTGTACAGCGCATTGGTCAGGCATCTACACAGTCTATGAAGTGATCCCTTTGATAAGTCCAGTGCCCATCTGGCACCTTACAGAATCTTTACAACATTGTTAAATATATTCCCAGAATCTAAAGAACAGAATAAATGAGCAAACATAACAGAAATAAACTCAGATATATAGAAAACAAAACAAAACAAACAAGCAAAAAAACTGTTGGTTGCTAGATGGGGAGGGCGGTGGGGGAGAAGGTGAAGGGATTAGAAAGAGCGAATCAGTAGACACAACACAGCCATCAGGTGATTTTGAATCAGAGCCCCCTTCTCCTCCTCCCAGCTCAGAAGGTAGGACGCTGACTTGTCTCCACCACCCTCTCCAGTGCCAGCTGCTGCCAGGCTTTCAGCTGACACAGGCACTCCTTTCCTAGAACCAGCTGTGAGTGCCTTGAGCTAGGGCTTCAGAGTGTCATTCAATTTTGTACCCTGATCCTACCACCTTCTCAGTCCCTAATAATACTCTGCACACACTAGGCATTTAACAAAAGTTCCTTAAATGATCCAGTAAGCAACAAATAAGTATGACACAGTATACATAGAGTCTGTTCAAAATCATACCTCTCCAAGACAATAGAACAGATTTCCCAGGCCTCTTTGATAATGGCACCTATTTTAATGCAAATGACAAGAAAAATAACCACCACCACCCCCAAGAAAGAAAAAAGGACATAAAAAGTGAAGGCTCCAGTGAGGCTGAGGAGTAAGTCACAGTACAATGTTGTCCGTGGTTGTGAAGTGTGGCCCACGCAGGCAGGTGGAAGAGTGGTCAGGACTTTGGCTGGCTTCTGGCCCCGCCCTGAAGCATCTGCGCTCCAGCTAAGGCACAGTCAGGCAGCGCGGTAATGCCCACTGCCCCACACAGCAGAAGCCCGGATACTGAAAACAGCCAAGTCTGCAGTGGTGTTAGTATGGCACGGATGGGTTCTCCTATAGGCAGCTGGCAGAGCCACGTGAGAGGCGACACAGTTCTGGAGGTAATTCTGATGCCTTTAAAGGAGCTGAAAATCGTTCCATACCAATTGCCCCCCTTCCCTTTAGAAGTTGAGAGGAAGGTGGCATGGATTCCTCAGCACAGGTTGCCATAACTGTTTCTAATGAGATGGTCCCTTCTGATCCTATCTAAATCACTTCATCCGAAGCGCTTGTAGCAGTGCAGCTTTCATTTCCAGTCGGTACCCTCAGTTGAGCACGGTGCTCGGCTCAGCCCTGTGCATTTTGTTAATGTCTCACAACATTAATAAACATGAATTCCATCCAGGTTACAGATGAGAAGACTGAGGCTTGGGGAGGTTATGTGTCACTGCCACGTTCAGGAATCAGTCAGTAAAGAGCTGGTTTTGGTGGCCAGGCCCAACGGAGCCCTGGCTTTCCTCCATCCCACCCTCTTCTGGCGCCCACAGAAGCCCTTTCTAAGCCGACATTTACTCAGCAGTCATTGCTTGTGATTGAAATGGGGAGATAAGATAGAAACATATGAAAAATTAAATAACTATCAATGCAAAACGACAAGAGATGTCACTAGGCTGTATATGTGTAATGGTAAATGAGTGGTAGAGACAGTGCTTTGAGGATTATTTAAGCTGTCTTTACCCTTGGAAAAGAAATTCACTTTGTCAACATAGATAACTGTAGCAGAGGTGAACCTAGGGACCTTAATATAGACTTGCTTTATTACAGTAGGAGTATAAGTGAATTGGCACATTTTTCAAAGGACTATAAGCAGCTCCCTACAGTGATTTAAGTTCAATTAAGCTGGGTATTGACAATCTGTAGACTTCTTTCCAAGCATTGTGATAGAAAACTTGCAGGGTGTTTTTTTTTTTTCTGGCTCTGCAAAAAGACAAATATATGTGTAGAATGAGGTTTTATTAATTGGAGTTATTTCTTGTCTCTTTCCTTTCTCATTTTTCTTTGTTCTTTTTTTCTGAATAGTGATCTCCATGGTAACAGATGGAACAGCTTGCAGCATTTGTAATTATTATTATTATTAAATTATCGCAATAATAACAGCAATCAAATAGAATGAGAGAAAAATATGAAGAAAATTAAACTGTGGCTCTGTATGTAAACACTTTACAGCTTCCGAAATGAGAGCAAGAGGAATCAGGCATGTGACCTAGAAACCCAGGATAAAGGGTCACAGAGGGCTTTCTGGGGGAGGACTTATGAAGATTTCACAACAGGGATGATGATATAGAATGTTTCAGAATATTCCACCATGACCACTCTGCTGGCACTTTGCACATTCCCTTTTTTCTTTTCTCTTGTTGAAGTTGTAGAAGGTATGCGTGTTTTGATTTTATAACTTGAAACTTCTTTTAAATTTGGACCACTACATAACACATGCATAGAATAGCTGCTTAGGAAATGCTGGAATAATGATCCTGGCAGAATACAAATGATGGCGATTGACTAATGTTGTCACTTGACAAAGATTTCCTGAGGTCCTACAAGGTGCTGAGTGCTAACCTAGGCTCTGTTGGTCTGAGGATGAAAACTCTGTGTGACCTGTCCGCTCAGGGAAATCAAGCCACATTATCCACTGAACAGGCTTCTGTAACACCCTACCCACACCCCAATGGTGCCCCCAACAGATTTCTAGTCAGCTTCACTTACTCATAATCTCAAGAGTACTTACAATAGCATGAGTTATTTGTCATTCTTGTGTACACAACTTTTCCCCAAAATTGATGGTAAGCTTTTCGAGGAGCTAGGCAGTGCATTACTGTCCTGTGTATGAGCTCTAGTGGCTAGCACAACACCAACTGCACACATGTGTGAACACAAAAATGAATTACCTGTTTCACATCCTAGGAGATTTAATAGCTTTATGAGCATAGACTTGAAAGCTACATTCACAATGCAATTTGGGAAATGCTTTACTAACCTATAGGACAGTGTATTATTATGTCTTTGAAGAGATGCTTTGGAACTTTGTCACTCATGCTATCTGATAGGCTATGGCCTGTAACTCCTTTATGTTTAAAAGTGACATGAGAGCTAATGTGGCTCATGGTCATGAGATCATTCACATTCATGCCAGTGCACTGGGCTAAATTCTGCTTTTAAAAAACACACATTTTCTTTTTATTTAAAAAAATATTGAGATATAATTCACATATAACATTGTACAAGCTTAAGGTGTAAAACGTGTTAATTGTTACATTTATATATTGCAATATGATTACTAGAGTAGTGTTAGCACCTCTGTTACATCACACAATTATCATATGGTTGTGTGTGTGTGTGTGTGTGTGTGAGTGTGTGTGTGTGTGTGGTGAGAACAAGTAAGATCTAATCTCTTAGAAACTTTGAAGTTTATAATAAAACATCATTGACTATAAACACTAAGCTGTGTATTAGGTCTACAGAATGTATTTATCTTCTAGTTGCAAGTTTGTCACGTTAAGCAACATCTTTCCATTTTCCCAAAGGTATAGTAATTAAAACAGTATGGCACTGGCATGAAATAGACACACAAACCATTGGAACAGGACAGGGAGCCCAGAACTAAACCTTTGCATTACATTCAACTTATAGTTGATGAGGGGGCCAAGGACACCTAATGGAAAATAAATAGTCGTTACTCAATAAGTGGTGTTGGGAACCACATGCAGAAAAATGAATGAGACCCCTATCTTACACCACTCACAAAAATTAACTCAAAATGGATTCACCACTCACAAAAATTAACTCAAAATGGATTAAAGACTTAAACATAAGACCAGGCACCATGATATTCCTACAAGAAAACATTGGGAGAAATCTCCTTGACCTCAGGTTTGGTGATGATTTTTTTAGATAGACCACCCAAAACAAAAGCAACAAAAGCAAAAATCAACAAGTGGGACTACATCAAACTAAAAAGCTTTTGCACAGTAAAGAAACTGTCAAAAAAATGAAAAGACAACCTATGAAATGGGAGAAAATACTTGCAAACCATATTTTGGTGAAAAAAGCAAATATTTTAAGTATATAATAACTTACTTTATACTAACTGAAATGCTTAGTAAATTGAAAAGATTCCTGTCAATTCAAAAATTGCAAAATGCAAAAGTTTTCTCTTCAGCGGACTTTTTCTTGGTTGACTCAATACCTGTGTTCTCCTGAGCACATCCGAGAGCTGGGGCTGTTTCTCATCATGGGATTGAGTGGTGTTGTTATGGAGTAGAAGGAACACCAGAGAATGAACTGGGGAGCAAATGGACAGTATCAATGTTTTCTCAGGTTTTTGGGTCCATGAGGATTAAGTAATACATTCTGCTGAAGAAATTTCAGGAAATGTAAGGGACACAAATAAATACAGAGAGACATGAGGCTATTCCAGAGTGAAAAAATAACGGAACATGATGGTAATAACCTACTACACACAGCAGCAGCTATGGCACGAGGAACTGCTCCCTTTCCTGCTTCCATTTTCCAGATGAACACCCCACCCCAACTCTCTGAGGAATGTAACTGAGATCCTCATTTTAATGTTAAAAAAAAATTCTAATGTCTAAATTCTTAATTCTTTTGCATGCCAGACAACCTATTATGTGTCCATGTGCAATAAAATACTGAATCATCATAATGTTATCATGGATGAAAAAACAGTGCTACTAAATCCCCGTTGTTGTTGTTTTTGGGGGGGCGTCCGCGTGGCACGTTGGTTAAGAACTGGCTTGGGACGCCAGAAGGCCCCAATTCGGATCCCACATATGAGGGCCAGTGACACTGCCCTCCACAGCTAAGATGCTGAACAACAGCTCAACCTGGAGCTGGGCTTCCATGAGTCGCCGGCGACGGCGTAGGCTACAGCCCCTGTGGCAGTGGGTTGCCGTGGGCTACCGTGTGTAGCCAGCAGACAGCTTGAGTGGCCAGCAGCTGCAATGAGCGGCCATCCAGGAGCTGGCGACTGAAAAAAAAATCAAAAAAAAAAATCCCTGTTTTTCAGTGAGGAAACATTAGCAATGTTCTGTAACTTGCCCACAGCCTCATTTCTGACATGTAGCAGAACACAGGTTCTAATTGGATGGGCTGGTTTCTAAATCCAGGCTATTTCATGGCACCTTGCAGCTCTGGGTGCATCTCCAGAGACTAGAATGTATGTCCAGGGGTAGAGGGTCTGGTGCTGGAAACAGTCCAGTAGAGGATGGTGTTTGGAGCCTGGAGGATAGTATGATGCTTTGCCCATCATAACATTTAGATGAGTTACCCCTGTACCCTGCATGAAACTGGACCTTCTCGAGTTATATGGCAGCCTCTGTAGGTTTTCTTGTGTGGGAGTTCAAGTTCACAGAACTTCAAGAAGAAAGCAATTCTTGTTCTGGGTCTCCTGGAATTGGTGTGTTTTCCTCATGGATCTTTGGAGGAAAGGCCAGGCTCACTTTATCTCTCCTTTAGGCATCTCATGGGTCTTATTTTATGATCTAGTAAAGAACCCTTTTAGTTCCCCTTCTCCTGAGTGTTGTTGTTAGTAATAGCAGCATCTGATATCTGTTAGGTCCTTGAGACAGAAGATCCATTTCTTTATACAATAAGTAACACAGATTTACGTGGGTTGCTTAGTAATTTTGTTAATAATGGACCACTTCACACAATTCTCTTCACTTAATCATTACAACTACCTTGTATAGTTGGCATCTTTGCTGCTTTTCAACTATTACTGATGAGGAAACTGAACTTTAGAGAAGTAATATTTTGACCAAGGTTGCTTAGCCAGTATGTGGCAAGCTGGCACACACATCCAGATCTCCCACTCCAGAGCTCAGGCTGTGTGCAGCCATCTCTGCCTGAACATTGACTAAATTCACCATCTTGAACATTTAGCTTCATGGCCCCAATATGAATAAAAGTATGTGTGGGTTCATTAGTGAATCCCTTGCATCCACGTAAAACTGTTCAGAATGAAACTTACATGTTTGAAAATCCTTCGGAGCTAACTTTCACGCAGACCTTTGCTCACTAAAGCTGCCCATCCCCATCGTAGTCCAGGCCTCAGGAGCATCTGCCACCACAGCCGGCTTTCATGAGTGGCACCGAACCCTGGCCTTTCATATGCTTGCAGGGTTCAGACTTAATCTGCACTGCTGCTAATGAAGCTGAGGGGCAAAATAGAAAGTTAGGAAAAATAATATCCATTCACCCCCTTGCTTTCGGTCTTTATTCTGCTATCTCCCAGCAGGAAAAACAATAACCAGAAGACAAAGGGCATTTTTAAAGGAAAGCCATAAAAGAGACGGGATTTTGAATGATCATCTCTCTTCCTGTCATTCATATTTGCTTGCAGTGAACTGTGGGAGCACTTTGGAGCTCTTAATTGTTCCTTTGTATCTTCTGTATGTTGCATCTATCAGAAAGTGCCAATAACTAAATTATCAAAACTTCCATCTACCCTCAGGCTCCAGAGGTAGGTTGGTAATATTAGTAACTTTAAGATAAAAGATTATCTCTATGACACAGCTTTCTTTTCATCTCGCTAAAGATAAAATATGATTTTGGCAAAATGAGTCAATGAGTAAATGAACAGGCGATTCAGTTCAGGAATCCGTGAACAATTAAAAGATTGGATATACAGATAGGAAACTCTGTGTACATTGAGAAGGAAATCCAAACTCATATGATTGAGTGATGTTATGTGGGCCGCTTTTGAAATCAGACAGGTTGCACATAGTGAGATTGAGAACAAGTTTATGTTCTCTCCTCGAGCCTTCATATATCTATATATCTTTATCTTTATACCTGTATAGACATAGATATAAAGATGTAGATATATAGGTGTCTGCTGTGGGGATTGTTATGAGTAGTAGAGATAAGGTATGTAAAATGTACTAATATTAGGCAGTAACATGGCATCTGTTATTAGACTGGGTTTTTCTTTTCTGCATCTAAACACCACAGACATTTCAAAACTGTCAGAATTTATTTCTCCCTCTACAACATTATTTTTTAATATTTTAAATTAAAATACAGCTAACTTATATAACATTGTATCAGTTTTAGGTATACATAGCTATTAAACATTTACATAAAGAAGTGACCACCATGATAAGTCCAACAACCATCTGACACTGTACCATGCTATCACAATATTATTGACTATATTCCCTGGAATGTACATTACATCCCATGACTTATTTGTTTTGTACCTGGAAATTTGGACCTCTTATTACCCTTCACCTTTCCCCCCTTTTTATTTTCTCAATTACAGTTGACATTTAATATTATTTTACATTAATTTCAGGTATACAGCATAGTGGTTAGACATTTGTATAATTTCAAAAGTATCTCCCTGACTAGTTTAATACCCACCTGGTACTATACATAGTTATTACCATATCATTGACTATATTCCCTATGCTTTACTTAATTTTCCCATCACTATTTTGTAACTACCAGTTTGAACTTCTTAATGCCTTCACCTTTTTCACCCTGCCCTCCAACACCCCCATCTATTACCCCAAAAAGGTTAGTACCAATATGACACCATACATAGTTATTACAATATCATTGACTGTATTCTTTATGCTATACCCTATATTCCCATGACTACTATGTAACAACCAATTTGTACTCCTTAATCCCTCCCCCTTTTTTACTCACTCCCAACCCCTTCCCATCTGGCAACCATCAATATGTTCTCTGTATCCATGAGTTTATTTGTTTATTTTATTCTTTAGAATACACATATAAGCGAAATCATATTGCATTTGTCTTTCGCTGACATACTCCACTCAGCACAATCCACTCCAGGTTCATCCATGCCACCACAGATGGAAGGAACGCATCCCCTTCCAAGGTCAAGCAATATTCCATTGTATATATGTATCACCTCATCTTTATCTATTCTTCCATCAACAGACACTCAGGCTGCCTCCAATCTTGGCCATTAAACAATGCTGCAATGAACATATAGATGCACATGTCCCCTCAAAGTAGTGTTTGGGTTTCTTCAGATAAATACCCTAAAGTGGAATTATTGGGTCCTTCTTTGTCTCTTATTATAGACTTTGTTTCAAAGTTTATATTGTCATATGTAAGTATTGCCACCCCAGCTTTTTTTTTCCAATTTCAAGAAATATCTTTTTCCATCCCTTTACTTTCTGTTTGTGTGCATCTTTCAATTGAAGTGAGTCTCTTGTAGGCAGCATATGTAAAGGTTTTGTTTTCTTATTCATTCATCTTTCTTATGTCTTTTGAGTGGAGCATTTATCCATTTACATTTAAAGATATATAGCTTTTGCCATTTTATTATTCATAGTTTTGTTTTGTTTTCTATCTTAACAAAGCCCCTCTAACATTTCTTGTAATACTGGTTTGGTGGTAATGAACTCCTTTAGCTTTTTCTCGTCTGGGAAGCTTTTTATCTGTCCTTCAATTCTAAATAATAGCTTTGCTGGGTAGAGTAATTTTGGCTGTAGTTCCTTACTTTTCATCATATTGAATATTATGTGCCAATCCTTCTGGCTTGCAGTTTCTGTTGAGAAATCAGTTGACAACTTAATGGGAGCTCCCATATAAGTTACTAGTTGCATTTCTCTTGCTTCTTTTAGGATTCTCTCTGTCTTTAACTTTTGCCATTCTAATTATATGTGTCTTGATGTCAGCCTGTTTGGGTTCATCTTGTTTGAGACTCTCTGTGCTTCCTGGAATTGTATGTCTAGTTCCTTTGCGAGGTTATGGAAGCTCTTAGTCATTATTTCTTTAAACAGGTTCACAATCCCTTGCTTTCTATATTCTTCTGGTATATCTATGATGAAAATGTTGTTATGCTTGGTGTTAACCCAGAGGTCTCTTAAACTATCCTCATTTTTTTTTGGATACTTTTTTTCTTTTTGCTGTTCCAATTGGGTGCTTTCTTTTACCTTGTCTTCCAAATTGCTGCTTCATCTACTCTGCTGGTGATTCCTTCTAGGGTATTCTTCATTTTAGTTAATGTATTCTTTACTTCTGACTGGTTCTTGTTTATGGTTTCTAATTCTCTTTTATGCTTGCTATCTCTTTATTAAAGTTCTCACTAAGTTTCTTAAGCATTCTTATAACCATTATTTTGAACTCTATCTCTGGTAGACTGCTTACCTCCATTTCATTTAATTATTTTTCTGTAGTTTTCTCCTGTTCTTTCATTTGGGATGTATTTCTTTGTTTCCTAATTTTGGCTGCCTCTCTGTGTTTGTTCCTATGTATTTGGTAGGGCTGCTATTGTCTCCCAGTCTTGGCTGGGTGGTCTTATGTAGTAGGTGCCCTGTGGGGCCCAGTGGCCCAATTTTCCTGGAGACCTGTGCTGGGTGCTCCAGGAGTATCCCATGTGTGGGTTGTATCTGCCCTCCTGCTATAGTTGAGCCTTGATTGTTATTGTTTTGGTAGTGAGCAGGACTGACCTTCAGGCTGATTGGCTATGGGGGTTAGCCATGTCCACAGCTTACAGGCTGCTGTGGGGGGCTTACCCTACTGAGTGGGACTCCCCCCAGCTGGCTCTTGTGCCTGTTGAGACTTCCCTTTGGGTGTGCCACTTGTGGGGCTAATTAGGGGGTGCTCTGCTGTGGTCTGAAGCCAACCTCCAAGTATGTTGGTTTGGGGGAATCTTATGAAGGGCTCCAGTGCAGGCCCTGGTCAGCCACTGCTTGTGTCCCACAGGGCAGTACCTGGTAGGAGCTACAAAGCAATCTGTAGTTGTTTGCTGTCTGTGCTAACCCTGCAGTCATGTGGAAGAGGCCACACTGTGAGTCAAGGACAGCTGCCACCAATACTGGGTCTGGGGTAGCTCTGCAAAAAGCCAGGACACCCCAATGACTACTGCCACCTGCCAGCTCCCATAAGGTTTAGCCACTAATACAGCTGCATGTGGTGTCCAAGTTGGGTGAGGTGGGGTCCCAGTGAGTCAACTAGGTAGAGCAACAGTGCTCACCAGGCCAATCAGACTCAGATTTGGCCTGTGGGGGTAGGCTCAACACAGGAAAGATGGTGCCAGCCTTTTGGCTTCAGGGGAGAAGGACACCACACAGGGAAAACAGGCTACTATTCTCCAGCCCTCACTACTAAGTCACACACCTCAGTCTGCCCCTTGTATGTCTTTGACACTGCACCCCCCCCAAGAAACTGCCCCTCCGCCAGAACACAAGTGAGTGCCTGCAAGTGAGAGAGTCTGTGCATGAGCCATTTAAGAGGGCACCTGGGTTTCCTGAAGCCATCCATCCCACCAGGATGGTTGGAATCCCCAGTGATTTTCGTAGATATGTTGTGGGTGCTCCTCTTCCTGGCATCAGTTCTCCAGGCTGGGGAGATTGTTTTTTGGCTGGGCCCCTTGCTCTTCTGGGGGGAACCTCCATGGTGGAGATATCCCTCCTGATTTTCAAGTGCCACGAGCAGGTTTGGGGCCTATTTTGCATCTCTGCCCCTCCTACCAGTCTCGATGTGGCTTCTTTATATCCTCAGTTACAGTACTTTGGTTCCAGTAGACTTCAGATGATTCTTCAGGTTGGTCATTCTAGAATTTAGTTTTAATGTGTTCATAGAAGGAAGCACACATACTGTTTATCTACTCCACCATCTTGGATCTCCTAAAACATTGCCTTATTGAACAATTGCTTTTTTTGGTGATTTTGTCAGCATTTGTCTATATTAGCACCAACATTTTTGGAGTTTTGGGGTTAATTATTTGTGTAACATTATTAATTTTACTAATATGAATCATGTCCTACTTTTACATTCAGAGTCAAAATCCAATAACCTTCATTTTGATTTGTTCTTTTAGAGTTTATAGAAAAAGTAACTCTGCCTCAGTTAAACATTGGAGACATGTGGGCTATTAGTGGATGGCTTTAGGAAACAGTCTTAAAATGAATCAGAATGTTTGAGCACAGTTTAATTTTATGCTGCCAGAAATGTGTCTTTTTTTAGAATTGGCACATATTTTAGAGATAATTTAAACCAAAATCTCTTTCTCTTTTTCCTCCTTCTACTATCTTGACACTGAAGTGCAAGGCAATGAAGTTACTTTCCCCAAGTCATATGGTTGCCAGTTCTTTTTCAGCTAAATCATGCCAACAACCATGTTTCTGCTTCCTGTTAGTACAAATTAATAATAGTGATTACTTCCAGTGTATGTGCTCATCATTTTTGTCTAACAGATACTTCTTAGACCATTTATTTACTTCCTAGACCTTGGTTTCCTCATTTATAAGACTGAGGAGTGAGGGAGGAAGAAACCACATGATGTCAATGGTGGGTTATTTTTCAGCCCTGAGAATCTAGGGAGAGTAATAATGTCAGTATGTGGTAAAGATTCTCAGATGACAAAAGCTCTTTACAACTTCCTATTTCCTCCTTTGCTTTATTTGTGAGCATGTTCAGAATTACATTCTGTATCCAATTGCAGTAAATATTTTATCCTAGGTTATTATTACAAAATGTCTAATGCTTCCCAGGTAGTGTCTTACAACTTAATATTTTTGTTTGCTATTTTATGTTAACAGCCTGGGCACAGTATTAGTGGCTTTGCTATTTTGTTTAATTTTACTTTTTTACTGATAATAAAACTGAGCCCCAGGAAAGTGAGGTGACTTGTCCAAGCTTGTTGTTGGCAGAAATAGTTTTCAGATATAGATCTCTCAGCCTCTAAAACTCAAATTCTTCTTCACTCTCCTTGTTTTCCACTCTTACCTGTGGTAGGCAAAACATGTTCTCCATCCCTGATATAAAGGTCTTCATCTTTGTGTGTTCTTTTACTGTAAGCCTCCACAAATATTTTTGGCAACTAGAGTTGACATGGAGAAGAAATAATTTAAAAAGTGCAATTAAATGCCTTGCAGTACTGTAGGGATTGCACAGTCCCATCCTTCTGAATGGTGTGTGTGTATTTTACAAATACTTTCTGTGTGTACATCTTAATTTGCACATGGGTCATGGTTCCCTGAGAGAATCATCTATGTTCGTGTTTCTCTTGTGAGGGACATTGTGTTAATAGCGAGAAGTATGGCTTTGGAGAATGAATATCCTGGGCTTTAGTTCTTATTTAGTCACTACCTGTATAATCCGGGGTCCGCAGCCTAACTCTCCTTACTCACATTTCCCTGTTTTCTGTCATGGCAGCATCGACTTTCTTTTGACTTAGGTAATATTGATTTTAATGCAATTATGGGCATTAAATGATTAGCATAAACCTGTGGAACAAGGGCTCCACAAATTTAGCTCTTAAAATTATTAACCTTTATACTAACTCTGGGTGCAGCTCTATGAGAAACAAAAATTCTCTGGTCAAATTCTTTATATGAATAGAGTACTCAGATGGTTATTAATGATTGCATGTTGAGCCACCCATCACACTGCTTGCACAATGCTCTGTCTTTTTTTTCCCCAGCTTTATTGAGCATGATTCTGTTTTGACATTCCTTCTAACATCTCCTTCCTTGGGTTGTGTTTTCTGGGCAGAGGACAAGATCTGGACATCAATGCAGCACAACAACACAGAGCTGACCCATGTACGGGGTGCTAGCCCCGAGAAGCCCTACTCCATGGCTTTGGACTATGGGGGCAGCATGGAGCAGCTGGAGGCGGTGATTGACAATTCTGAACACTGTGAGCAGGAAGTGGCCTACCACTGCAGGAGGTCCCGCCTGCTCAACACACCAGGTAAGCCTCACCCCTGCTCCTACTCTGTTGCGGCCACAAAAGGCAATAGGGTGACTAATGGGCCCCACAACCTGGAATATTAAGGAGATCGGTGTGTGCCAACAAGGGGGCTTCAGTTACAGTTGTTCATTGTGCAATGAAGAGAAATACTACCAGAAGAGGACTGATGGTGGACTAGTCCTGGCTCTGATACCGATGGTATGACCTAGAGGGAGTTCCATAGCCTTTAAGGTCTTCTCCTCATCTTCAAAAATGAAGTAATGACACCATCCTGCAACAGTTGTAAGATTAAAAAATTCCTTGAGAGCAGTGGCACTTGAAGAGAACATTTGAGTTAGACATAAAAAATGTGGAGGTGGGACATTTTTGACAGAGGGAATAGCATATGAGAAAGCCCCAAGGATCTCTGCACATTCCCCAATGAGCAATGAGTTATATCTGGGGCACAAGATACACAGGGGGCAGTATTAGAGAATGGAGCTTACAGGATAGACCAGGAGAGTTCTGTGTGTTTGCAGTACTAGTTACATGAAAAGTAGAGGCCTCAATGAAAGTATTTTTTAAAATAAATCTTGCTTTGAGAAAAAAATTAGATTAACCCTATTTTTAAATCTTACGTTTTTTTGTCTTCTTAGAGTGAATGGTTGGTATAGTTATTAACATGTTTAAAACAAAACAAAACAAAACAAACAAGCAAAAAAAAAAAAACCTTGCAGAACTGCTTACCAAAACCACAAAAGGATTTTGCAAAATGTCAGTTGGGAGTTGTCAAAGTTTATACATGTCCTGGGAGTCGGTCATTTTTTGTGATTATTAGTTCATCATTTTTTCATGGCCAATAAAAAAAAGGTTGTGCACCACAGGGATGTGGGATGTCCAAGAAAGGATGTCAGAATCTTTAGTTTCAAGAAACTTACAATCCAGTGCTTGGAAGTTAGGAATTGTGAATGGCTTGAGAAAACTATACAATGAAATGTCATAAAAGAAGAAGGGATAGATTACTCACTAAATAAAACCTTACTAATCTATAATCTTTAGGGAAGATCTTGTTCCACACAAGTGCATTTTCCAGATAACTATCACTTATCCCTTTAAGCACCAAAAATCTTTTGAAATAATTTTTAACTATTTTAAATGAGAATTTTTCGCAAATGGATTACACGCTTCCTTGCCTACTTAAATAGATAAGTCTGAACATAAAATGTAACCTTTCCTTGATGACTCAGGATAATTATTGTGAAAATCAATTACTGTACTCCTCTTGGATCCAGCCCTGCTCATGGGACTAATTGGATCTAGAAGTTTGGTGCCCCTTTTCCCAGCATCCTCATATGGTGCTGCCTTGGGAGATTCTGTGTTTATATTTATTCATTTTTCTCTCTCTCTCCTGGCTGTCATGCCTGCACATTGTCATTCTCAGCACTATTTGCACAAGGCCTGTCTAGAAAACCAACCTACCCTCTTTTCATTGTGTTGTTTTTAGTTTTCTTAAGATTTGGGTTTGGTGTTTTAAGAAAAATGAGCATATGATCATTCTGACTATAGGATTTCCTTTACTATATACATTCTGTGATGTCAGTTTGGCTATACCATTGCCTTTGTATGTGAGTGAGTGTGTGTGTGTGTGTGTGTGTGTGTTTTATCTTAATGTAACTATCTTTAATTTTGTAAGGATGTTCGAGTCGGAGGGACATAAGATTGGGAGTAGGTCACACTGAGAGTGAGGTCTTGGCTCTCTTTGCCTCTTACTAGTTATGTGACACTGTACAGGTTAATAAATTTCCCCAGTTTAGCTACCTGACAAATTTACATGAACATCCTGAACTAGTAAGGCCAATAAGAGGACTGAATGAAAAATAGTGTCTGTGCTCCATGTACCATGCCTGGTACAGCGTAGGTGTCTAGCAAATGCTACTGTGGTCTTCCTTTCCTTGCTCAAAGCTTCCATCTCAGCTGGGAAGGTTCAAAACTTGTGCTGTCATGGGAAACAAGCTCAAGGAGCATATTATTCCTGTTTAAACAGTGTAAATGGAAAATTTTATAATAATTACAACTCATGCATGCAGATAATCTGGCCACCCAGAGAAGATGAACTCTGCATTTTAGCATGTATCCTTCCAGAGTTTTTGTCATGTGTGTATTCAGAAAAGCACAGTGAGAACATACTATATGTATACTGAGGTTTGAGGGTATTGATTAACCCTTGTTCCCCATGGGCTCTGAATCAAATGAGATAAATAAAGGACACTGGGGATATAGATAAGTGTCTGCTTTCTCCTGGTGAACAGGCCTCGAAACTGCAGCATGCACCAGATGCCAAGGGGATCCCCTTACCCCTCTGCCTCCACCTGCAGTGGTTGTAGCACTGGGTGTACGAGTATGAGGTGGAGCTGCAGACACACAGCCCTGTAGAGACATGGACCCAGCCTCATACCCATTAGTGCAGAGACTGAGTACCTGGACCACAGCTCATGTCTGCCCATTTCATGGACGTAGGGTGAAGATAATAATGTGCACTCAGAGCCAGCACCTAGGGCACTGTCTTAGTTGGGGCTCCTGTAACAAAATACCAGACACTGCCTGGCTCATAAAAAATGAAATTTATGTCTCACAGGTCTGGAGTGTTCCATGACTAGGGTGCTAATATGGCCAGGCTCTGGTCAAGGACCTCTTCCAGGTCACACCCAGCTCACTCTTCTTCATATTCTCACATTACAGAAGGAGAGTGAGAAAACACTCACTAATCCCAATCATGAGGGCCCCACCTTCATGATCTAATTACCTCCTGAAGACTCCACCTCCTAAACTATTACACTGAAAGTTAAGGTTTCCACCCTCTGAATGCATTGCAGAGGGACACACACATTCCAGTCATAACAAGCACACACCTGTAGGGACTTTTTCCTAATCTCCCTAATTATTAAGCCAACCATTCTCAACAGGGAAGGCAAGGGAGGGAATGGGAGATGGGTAGAGACCATTTTCTACTTACCTACCCACCAGTCTGGAAGAGCTGAACAGGTGTCTCCCTTATCTACTGAAGCAGCACCCCTGTAATATTATTTTACTTCTTGAATTTGTCACCTGCACAATGTACAAATATCTTCCCTTATCAATACATGGGCTTTATTCCAAATGTTCAATAACAACAGAGTCTTCTATGATGTGGCTATATCACAATGATACACAAAATTAACAAATCTCCTATTTTGGACCTTTAGATTATTCTCATGTTTTTCACTATTACAAATGCTGCAAGAACATTTTTGTCCATAGATTTTTGCAAACAAAACTGATTATATTCTTAGGGTAAATTCCTTGGGGTGCTCTTGCCAGGGCAAAGAGTGTGCATATTTTTAAAGTTTTTTTGCCATATTGACTTCTACAATGTATCAACGTTTTACCAATTATACTCCTGACAACACTGTGGGATTGAGTGCCCATTTTCCAGCAATAAGTATTATCATCTTATTTCAATGTTGGCAATCTGATAAATGCAGAGGGGGCTCAAAGGCAATTATAAATATTTTTTGTCAATTAAAAAAATGTGCAAGCCGATTCCCATAGCTTACTAGAGGGAGATACTACAGGGTATCAGGGTTAGTAGAAGCTATAAAATATAAATTGTGGCTATAGTGAAATCAAATAAATTAGAAGAGAATGTGGAGGATGCCTCCTTATTATAGATATGTCTCCATACTACACACAATAGGTAATGAAGGGAAGGAATAAAAGAAGACAAGATGAGAGAAAAATAAATAACTCTTCAAATGGCCACCAATGACTCAGTATTACTCTTACTTGAAAATATGTGTGGGCTGCCGTGCAAGCATTACCTCTAATCCACACACTAGTTCTGCAAAGTAAGGGTTATTATCTCCATCTGGCATTTCTGGAAACAGAGCCTCAGAGAGAGTAAGTTGCTTGACTAAGGACACACAGATGGGGGGGGGGGGTTAGACCTGGTTCTTGAACCCAGCTTACCCCGAAGTTAAAGCAAGAATGCTGTTTCTGATACACCGGGCAAAATGTAGTCAAAAGTTGAAAGAAAATGGACTAGCCAGGGAAAACATGAGTTTATGTGATTTTCCTTATTTTGTAAGAAAATGTAGATGAAGAGATAGACAAACAGCCAGAGCCACCTCTGTGAAGGCCATGGGATTGCCAGGGTGGCTTGAACTGGGCAAATTCCTTCACAGGGTGTTCAGTGACCTTGCCTAGCATCTTCCATGGTTCACACTGCCTTCACCCAGTGGCCCTGTGTGTCCCTATAACTGCACCCCTAGAGACTCATTGTGTCTGTTCTTGGCTTCGGCTTTGGTGTCATTCATCTAGCAGCAGCACAGGGAGACAGAAAAAGAAGACAGGCAGGATAATGTCAGGCCTGACTGCCACTGTATCATTTTCAGTCAGTTAGTGATTGAACCGTGACATTGTCATTTTGTGACAATTTCCCCTGATAGCCTTCCCCTGACCTGCTGATAAGTGACACCCAATAGAATGTGGCATCTGTCTCTTTAACAGAAGGTTTATACTAGCTCTTCTCAGAAGGGCCAGAATTCCAAGCCACTGGAGTCCCTTGGAAAGGTGTCTTTGCTGTCCCCTCATATTTTGAGTCATTCTCACGATTCTGGCTGCTCCCTACCCTAAGCTTCATGCAGAGTCTCTGTCTCCGTGTTTTAGAGCAGCTGGCGTGACAGAAGTCATCAGCCCATCAGTGCTCAGAGTCACCCTGTCACCAGGGGAGCAGGTGCCCACTTGTCCTTAGGGACAAGGGCTGTCTGTGTTGAGCCTGGGCCTTCCCTCACTGTCACCGCCTCCACAGGAGTGTTGCCTGAGGCGGGTTTCCTGATGTTAACAGGATCTGAGAATATGCAATAAAGCAGAACCCAACTCAGGAAATACTACCACACAAGACAGAGGAAGAAATATGGAGGCCACAGTCTGGATGATGCTTTAATCACGTGGCCAATTTGCTCTATAACCCACTACCCCTGTGAAAGGAAGACAGGTTTGAAATGGGATAGGAAGCTGGTTTCCTGAGAAAGCTCAGAGCCCAGGTCCCTGCTGGCAGTTTGCACTGAAGCCCTGCCTACCCCAAATTCTTTCTATGGCACCCAGAACCCCTCTGTGCTATTTACTTGTAGGGTATAAGTGTCAGGTGGATGCATCTTTTTGCATTCACCACTCTGTGCAGTGAGAGTCTGATTGTGAACACCCTCCCCCATAGCTGTGAGCTCCCTAAGGCAGAGGTAAGAAGTCAGTGCTGATACACAGGAAATCACTGGCCATTCAGACTCTCTGACTTTGAAAACTAATAGCTGTTGGAGACCCTGGCTGGAGTTGACTTTGGTTCTGAACAGAAAACGTTTTCCAAGCAAATCAGCTATGCAAACGAGTTTGCAATGAGGATCATTGAAATTCCTGAAGAGAACTAAGACTTCAGGGCACTTCAAGGCTCCCATTTCCTACCAGTAATAGACTGACATCACTCCCATTCATTCTTCATGCAGGCACATGAGTGGTTTCCGCCCGGAGTCAATTGCGTTACCTAGTGATGTTGAAAGTCATAACATCCTATTAAAGTACTCTAAAATGTCAACTTTTCTTTTTTTCCTTAACTGATGATAGTTTGGTGGGCATATTACTAATTGCCTAAATATATGAATAAGTGGTATGTAGTTCAGACTCTCTCTATATAAATATATACTATAGTATGTATGAGTATATATACACTCTATTTATACACTACAGAGCATATGCTACATAAGACATATTATGTATTGGTATATATTGGTATATATACTCATCATATACTCTGCATTTCCAAATACATCCATAGAAGTACTTATGTGTATAAAACCTCATGTCCATTTGTAATATTTGACTTCTGATATGCACAAAACTAACGTAATGTCAAATGACTGATACAAAAGAAATAACACTTCAAGGTTCTCTGGGATTACTAAACTTCAAACCCTTTGTCCCCAATATGTGTACTAAATAAAATCAATTAACAGATGACTACATTTTCTTTCACACAATAATTATTTATTGATTATTCATTATGTACCAGATACATTTTTGGCCAGAGGAAATGAAACACTGAAAAAACAGAATTCCTGCCCATAGGACTGTAGTAGGGATGGCAGAAATAAAACAAATACACATGTATGTGCACACACACACACACATATACATATGCATACACACATGCACACACATATACCTATACACACATACAGGCACACACATACATGTACACACATGGAATCAATTCATGAAAAGTGTGAGGCAGAAAAGTCAAGAAAACTAAGGGGCCTGAGAGTGACCATGGTGTCGAGTTCTCTTTTACAAGATAGGTAGGGTGGTAGAAAAGACTCCTTTAGCTGGTAGGGGGCATGCCACTGCCACCAGAGTCCTGGGTGAAGGGAGGGTGTGGGGCCTATGAAACCTGGAACAGAGAATTCCAGGCTGAGCAACTGCAAGGAGGCCAGTACGGCTAGTGGAGACGGAGGCGGGAGCAAGCATGATAGGAAAATGAGGTTGGCTGTGTCCACAGACCTGATCATACAAGGCCTAAGACTATGAATTTTATTGTAAATGTGCAAGGAGTTCACAGGAGCGTTTAAGTAAGGGATTGCTCTTTCTCTTCCTATTTCAAATCCAAAGGCTAATGTCTGTTTATTTATAGGCTAAACCAAGTGGCCACAATTTGCTAAGCACATAGACATTTTAGGTTACTGCCTATGTCTGGTGAATTAGAAAGAGCTACCATGTTTCCCTGAAAACAAGATACAGCTGGAGAATAAGCCGTAGCATGATTCCTCCAGGACATGGAGGGCAAGCCCCTCTCACATGAGGGTTTTATGACCTGTTTCAGGGAGAAGGGTGTTTTTTCCATAAACTCCTTCAGCTTAAAACATTCAGTATGCCAAGGTGCAGTATTTTGGCACCTAAAATCATGCGAGGGCTTATTTTGTGGCTAGGTCTTATTTTCAGGGAAACAGGGTAGGAGTTCCCTGAGAGCGGAAACCATGTCTCATACAGCTCTGATTCCCACAGTCTAGCTCAGCACTGTCAGCAGAAGGCTGAGAGCCCACGGTGGACAGCTTCAACTTCCTGGCACTACTTTCATCCTTGCTGTCCCAGTGCACTGAGTTGAGATAGCTTTGGTGACTTCACCCACCATATTACTACTGCTGACCTAGCCCCACCACACCCTCAAATCTTAGAGGTCTCTGTCAAAGGGCTGAAATCCTACTTCCCTACAGCACACCCCCCTTAAATGTCTATATTTATTTTATCGCTCCCTCTCTTCCTCCTCCCTGCTCCCTCCCGTCTTTCTTCTTCCTTTCTAAACTCCCTCTTTCCATCTTTCCAGATACACACACAGAATATATGGATAGAGCTGATCTCAAAGCCCATGGTCCATTCAGTACACCAGGTTGTCACCATGCCTCTGAAAACAATTGTTGTCACAAAAGCAGCTTAATCAAAAACAAAACTGCTATGACACCTGGAAAACACAATACCAGGGCAGTATTTGAAACATCTTTAATAAATTGGCATTTTTTTCTTTATGTACATTGAGAACTTAGAAAGAAACCCATGTTTCCTATAATGCATACTTTTTGATATCACCACAGCTGCTAATGACATTGGCTTTCAGCTACCAAGTCACTTCTCTCTGTCAGGCATTTCAGACATATGTCATTTAATCCTCTAATGGTCCTAGAAGTTTGTATTATGAGTCTAATTTTTATCCATGGAGGGGGAGGCTCTTATAGCTACTAAGGGCTAGAGAGCAATTTCAAATAAATGTCTCTCTGATTTTAACCTCTATCTGCATTCCAAAATAACATATAGAAAAAGAAGGAACATCTCACAGAGAGAATGGAAAAAATAAAAGGATGATTCAAGTAGCCAAAGCAAAAGTTCATCTTCTGTTCTGGTCATCAACTGTTATGTAACAAACCACTACAAAACTTAGTGGTTTAGAACAGTGGCAATATTCATTTTGCCCTCGAATCTGCAGCTTGGCAGGGCCCAACAGGACCTGTGCATCTCTGCTCTGCTCCACATCCCCTGGGGCTGGGTCTGAGGCTGGGCCTGGGGCTGGGGTGGGGCTAGGCCATCTGAAGGCTCACTCACTCAGTGGGTGCTGGCTATGTGCCTGGGACCTTCGCTGGACATGTAGTCTTTCCATGTGTCAGCTTGACTTTCTCATAACACAGTAGCTGGGTTGCAGGGACAAATGCCCTAAGAGATGGAGAGAGCTGGGTAGAAGCTACGTTGCATTTTATTACCTAGCATTGGCAGTCATGCAGTATTACTTCTACTGCATTCTAGTTATTAGAAGATAGTGACTCAAGCTGGCCCACATTAAAAGGGAGGGAAACCTGATTCCATCTTTTAATGAGGTGAACATACAGCCATGTTTTAAAACTACCCTATCTTACAAATTTTGCATGAATATTCAACTAGCCTAAGGGAACACAGCAAATTCAAGGTGGTGTCAGGAGTCAAACCAGGTCTCTCCAACTCATGGAGGCTCTTTCACTTGATGGCCTGCCTGCCACTGACTAGTCACATCTAATTCATGCGTCTGATTCTCCATTTTTCCCTGTCAGGGACTTCTGTCATCCTCAATGGCTAAAATGCATTTATAAGAATTTAGCAAAGGTCTTAAAAACTGTAAAGAGACCATCACATGAATCCAGTCAGTGCATTTTACTGTATATGAAGCTACCTTTACTCATGTCCTCATAGCTCACTCTGGGTGTTTCACATGGATTCAAAATCAAAGGTGGTGGATTTTATAAAGAAGATGTGCACCTTAACGGAGCTGTAGATGTGGGTGTGTATCTGAGGAAAATAAAAACCATCCCACAAAATTCATGACATATATGTGCCTGGCTGCAAATGAATTGCTGTTCAGGCCATTAGTTACTTAAGTAATCAACATGGATTGCCCAGGAATCAACATCTGGATCATATATATATATATATATATATATATATATATATATATATATATATATATATATGTATTTTTTTAAATTTTCTTATCATTTTATGAAAGACCGTGTTCACTCACTTTATCTCAAATGTGCATATAGGAAGAAGAATCTTATTTTCTAATCTTAAATTGTAGTACTGTGGCAGCAACGTGAAAATACCATGAAGTTTGGAATCATAAAACCTGGTCTTAGATTTCACTGTTTCGGGCCGGAGTTGGTTAGGAGTTGACTTTGGGACACCAGCTCTGAGCAGCAGGGCCCCAGCTCAGATCCCACATATGAGGGCCAGTGATGCTGTGCCCTCTACAGCTAAGATGGTGAACAACAGCTCCACCTGGAGCTGGGCTGCCATGAGTCGCTGGCGATGGCATAGACTGCAGTGGGGCTGGCTGGCAGCTGGCATGCGCTTTCATGAACTGCTGTGAGCCCCCATGAGCGGCTGTCCAATGGCCGGTGAGTGATGGCCTCATCGGGGAAAAGCATAATGATAATGCGAACATGGGCCAGTGAAGCGATGTCCTCCACAACTAGACTGAAGAACAAAATGACAACAACTTGTTGTTCCTCTTCCCCGATTTCCCAACACTGTTCCCCTCCCCCAATACCCCAATAAAATCTTTTAAAAAATAAAAAATAAAATAAAAAATTTCACTTTTTCTATTTATTAGCTGTGAAACCCTGAAGAAGTTGCATGGGTCTCTGAACCTCAGTTTCCTTCTCTGTGAAATTATATCAGATAGACACCGTGTCTTGCATATAAGTAGACATTCGAGATACAACTGTTATTTTAGCCAGTATTTTATCACATTTTCCAAAGAACAGGGGAAATATTACCTTTTCTATCTACCAAGATATGGTCTCAGAATCACATGATTTGTCTGATGAAAGAGTTCAATTTTGAGATTTGCCTCTTGTTGGCCTGTGGGCATACTTACTTTCTAAACTGTAGTTCATTTATTTGTAAATGTGGTATTTAACTATCCAATAGTGCTGGTGAGAGGGTTAGATTTACACCCATGTCCCCTGCTCACTTCTGATCCACTCATCTATCTCAGTGCAATAACTGGAACCATCATCTATCTAGTTTCTTAAGGCCAAAACCTAGGACTCCTTCCTTCCTCGCCATCTCAGTTCCCCACTTAGTACACAAACAAACACCCAAACTCATCAGTCATAGCTGACTATGACTCCAGCCTTATCTCTCCAATTCCACTGCTACTACCTAAATTCAAACCCATTACCTCCAGACTGGACAAGTGTATCAGGTCCCAGCTTCCTCTCTATTCCATCCTTATCCCACCTTCCTATAGTTCATATCTCACACACCAGGCAAAGTGATTATCTTTCCAAAATGAGATTATGTAACCTGGCTACAAACTCCCCCCATTGCCCTTGAAATAGAGAGAACCCAGGTGCCCTACTGTGGCCTAAAGAGCTCTGCAGGCTGAGGCCCTGCACCAGCTCCTGTTCTCCCACCTGCCCTATTGCCCTTTATTCTGTTCCTTGACAACCTTGCTCTCCTGACTCTTAGGACTGTGGCACTAGCTGTTCTCTCTACTGAGAAACTTCATTCCTCTTCCTGTGCTTAGCTCTCAACTTAAACTTTACGTACAACTCAAGTATCCCCTCCATCACTCTTTGCACTTCATCCCATTTTAATATTCTGCCTCGACATTATTACTACCTGATATTTTCTTCCCATTTGTTTGTTTATTGACTGTGTACTTCTGTCAGTAGAATGTGAGCTCCATGAAAGAAGGAACTTCTTTGTCTTATTCACCACTTTATCCCCAGAATGTGGAGAATAGTACCTGGCACCCAGCAAACATTAATAACTAGTTGTTGAATGAATACAAGGTTCCTCCTCAATTAATAAGTATCCCTCATATCCATATGTTAAAGAACCCATAGTAAAACAAGTGCATTGGGCTAGGCCTGCTGCACAGGCTTTAGGCAGAAAGCAGCTTTACAGAGTGGGAGGGGCTGCACAGGGCATGGGTGCCACTCTGCCACTCCTGCATCATCCGCCATCGACTCTCTGTGACCTTGAGCAAGTTAGGTACATTTTATGGGCCTCAAGTTTCTCATCTGTAATCCCAGTGGGTTATAATTGATGTTCTGTAAGCACGAAGTGTGATCAAAACATTCAGTGAATGTTTAAACTAAAAAAATAATTATTACAGTAAAAGACACATTGACATTAATTGCCATCAAAATAAGCCCCCCTCGCTTCAAACACACTTATCCCAACCTTCTTGCCACTTTCTGAAGCAGCTCTGGAAGCCCTCTTTCATGAGCGTCTTCAGTTTTTCTGTCATGGCTGCCTCGATCACAGAGCCTTTGTGATGAAAACATATGGTGAATGCTGCTGCTGAGTGCCATCCAATGGAAATGCAGGGATCTTTAATACAGGAAGCAGTATATCAAACCTTAGTTATAGTGTGTGACAAGTTTCAACTTGTCCGGTGCAGTCAGTTGCATGTGAGCTACCATTGAAAGAAGATGTGTTTTAAAGTGTGCCATAAACCATTCTCCATTGTGACAATGCTCCGTGTCACACATCGCTTCTGGTACGGCGATTTCTGTCAAATAAAAAAATTATAGTGTGTCCTCCTGCACCTTATTCACCGAATCTGGCACCATGAGACTTCTGGCTCTTCCACAAAGTCAAAAATGACCATGAAAGGTAAACATTTTGAGTCGATTCAGGACATCGAGGCAGCCATGACAGCACAATTAAAGACACTCATGAAAGAGGACTTCCAGAACTGCTTCAGAAAGCGACAAGGATGATGGGATAATTGTGTTCGAAGTGAAGGGGAGTATTTTGAGAGGGATTAATGGCAATGTGTCTTTTATTATAAAAATTATTTTTTATTTAACATTCACTATATTGTTTGATCACACCTCATATACTTTCTTCCATGACACTTCATGATTCTCTACTAACAAGCACAAAGAGACTTAAAATACATGTCACAGTTTATTACTTTCTCTACTTGTCACAGTAAAAAAAAAAGAAAAGAAAACTGGAGGGGTTGGCACAAAAAGACTTTTTAACACTCTTAAGGCCATGAAATATGATAATTTATTTATATAATGGGTGATTTTTTTGACACCTTCATACACCTGATCTTCTCAGGATATACTTTCCATATGGTAATACTGTTTGCACAGAAAAGGAATGAAACTTTCCCAAGATTATAACAAGCCAAGAATCATCAGAATAACAATTTTTTACCTTAGAGTATTTATGCATCCATTACAGTATTACTTTATAAACTTATTCAGTGGGTTATGAGGTAGATATGGAAATACAATTATACCATCTGCACAGCTCAGGTCAATCAGTCTACACAGATTTTGTGCTATAACAGCACTTCATAGCTTGTTATCGGAGGCAGGTTTGATGCTGGATTTCTGTCCCGCCTGAGTCCTCACTATAACCAGGCCACAGGGAAGGCAGCCAATGCCAGTGAAGAGGCCAGACCATGGTATCACCTGCCTCTGTTCAAGCATCTGGTCTGCTACATACCAGCCATATGATCCTAGATAAAGTACTCAACATCTCTAAGCCTCAGTTTCCCCCATCTCTGAAGATGACAAAAATAACATTAATCATATGAACATCATTGCAAGGATAGAAATTCCTGGAAACTTGCACTTTATAATTTAACAATTTGTAATTGAACTTCTCAATTTATCAAAATTCTATGGAAATTACAGAGGTACCGTTGTAAACACAATTTTCACTTTTCTCTCACTTTTGCTCAGAGACACAAATGAATGAAGTATGGTGTTTTTATTCCTCTGTGCTTTCCTCTATGTGTGTGTGTGTGTGTGTGTGTGTGTGTGTGTGTGTGTGTGTGTGTGTATTATATCTGTGTGAGTGTATGTAGGGTCTAGCTCTTGCAGACATTGTTAAGCCATAATCTCAGTGTGGCACAGCAGAAACATTTTAGCTGCTGAAGCATGAAAATAACTGAATCCCCTGCTCTGCCACTTATTTGCTGAGTAGCCATTGTCAGGTCATATTACTTCAGAATCTGAGTTACATTTTCTCATCTGCAAAATTTTAACCAAACGTGCAGGCTTTTTCAGGGATTACAATGCATATGTAAATAGGGCTGGCCTTACTGGCTCCTACCATTAAGGAGGCTATGCCCTTGGCAGAATTAGAGACACTATTTATGTGTCACTGATGTGTAAACTGCTCTGAAAAGGAAAACTTACTTTTATTGAACTAAGTATTGGGTTGTAAGAGAAGTCATGACATATTTTTTTCTGTTTTTCATTGCAAAAATGCGTCATCATTTTTCCAATAGCCCAATAGATTCTAAAACAATATTGTCCAGTGGAAATATAATGTAATTTACTTGGGCAATTTAAAATTTTCTAATGGCTACATTATAAACATAAAAAAACCCATATACACACGATTTTATATTCTTAGCTCTATCACTGAATAAGATATTATTCAGTTACATAAATGAGACAATGGAGACTTAGAAGTAAAGTAGCTTACCCTAGGTCTTACAGGAATGGTCTGAGTCACAGTAGATCTAACTTCAAAGCCTGTGCTCTTAGAAGTGAGAGGCAGATGTAGAGAATGAAGGAAAAAGCAGCTTTGTTCTACGTGCTGGTTCTACCAAATAAGGAGAGATGTGTTCACTGATATGAGCATATTTATACATGACACATGTGGGTGGTTGCAATGTCATATGTATATACATATGTATAACAATGCTTGGCTTAAACACACTTAACATTTTATATATATATATACACACACACACACACACACACACATATATTCTATATATGCATTCTATAGTTTGATTTTCTTTTCAGATTACTATTTATCTCTATCTAGGAGGAACTTAAAGTAGGATAAAAAAAAACATATTAACTTTAAGCCTAGCTTTTGAATCTAATACTTGCAATGTACCAGTCTTTCAATAAGTATTTTTAGTTCCTAGTACAGAAGACTTGTAAAGCCAGCTCATTTAATCCTTACACTCTCATGAGCTATAGGTTAGTACTAATAAACAAACTGAGGTTGAAAGAGGTTTTAAGTACAATAAGAACCACTGACCCTCTCCACATCTGTAGAAATACACTTGAACCTAGTGAAACCTGCTACAATTAAATCCTGTTTCATGAAGAAGCAAAAACAATCTTTGCTTAAGTATGACTTGTGACCAGCTACTCAGATACCAGTTATACATTTCCTTGGACTAAACCAAACTAAGACTGGATTTTGCTTAGTAAATCAGTATTATACAATATAAATACAGTCTTAAGTCTCTCTAAAATCTATCTGACTATGATTTCGTAAGATGTCCCTAAGAATAGAAAACGAATTCTCTCTGGGAACACATCACTGACAGGGAAAAGAAGTCAGATAAGGAGAAAATCAGAAATGAAGTTGCTGACACTAACAATTCATCTGTATATTCAGCAGAATGTTTTGATTGAGTTTAGAAAGGATCAGATGTCAGGATATTGGAATAGTTGCAGAAGCCACCTTGGGAGGATTAAGAAAGAGAGGGGAAAGAAGGAAGAAAGGAAGAGAGGAAGGAAGGAAGGGAGGGAGAAAAGGAAGAAAGGAAAAGAAAAACAACATTTTGGGGCATTATCTCTGAAATACGATCCTATATTTTGTCTCATTGTGTATTCTGAGTGAAGTGGAACAGGTTCTTAACACGGAGACATGATTTTAGATAAATAACCCTGTGTGATCTCAAGGGCCTCAAGTTTCAATGTTGAAAAACAAGAGTTCATTACAATAGACACGACTATTCCGAACAGTGCCATCCCACTATGAGTTCCTTAAACTGAGATGAAGATATGGTAGCAGTAGGAGCCCTGGGCTGATAATTTGTGGGCAGCTAAGAAGCACAGAGGACATGCATTTTCTGAGTGGTAAAACTGAAATGAAAATTTCTTTTCCAAGTGAGACTTCTCTAACTCTGTGAACTCTTCAAGAATAGTCAGTCTTGTTTATTCTGAATATATAGATCCTTGCTTGGCACCTGGTACAAACTAGGTCCTCAAAAAAACTTTCTTGTATGTAAAATTCATGTGAAAGTATGTCCAAGAAAGCACTTTGAAAACCAATAATTAGCATTTCTATATAAGACCTCATAGGCTAAATTATGCTGTAATGACAGCACAGAATAAAACCAGAATATCTTAGAAGCTTAAAAATAACAAGATTTCATTTTTCAGGTAGGGCAGATATTCATCAGGGGTTAGCTGGGGCCTCTGTTCTATGACTACTCCCTCCAGGACTCAAAATGATAGGGTACCTCCTCACTCAAGTGTGTCACCTTGGGAAAGGAAAAGGGGGCTCTTGAGTGCCTCAAACTGCTACAGTCTGGGAGTGACAAATGTCACTTATGCTTAGAACTCATGGCCCATAGTGAACTATATAGGGGAGGAAAAATAAATTTCCCTCTAAACTTCTGAGTTCTTGGTTGAGACCCCTAGAATAAAAGATAGATTAACAAGAAAAAAATGGACAGAAATTTATTAGCATATATATACTTCATATACACATGGCAGATACCCAGGGAAAACTGAGGAACTCAAAAGAGGTAGCTTAGAACTCCAGCTTATATAGCATCTTTAACAAAGCACAATATATTTGTGGAGAAATAATAGGACAAAGTAAAATAGTTTTAGGCTTTCAAGTGTGGAGATACAGGTTCCTATGGTGCCATCCCCAGGCTAGATAGGTTCTAAAGTTGTCTCCAGGTGATTAAATTTTACCCTCTCTTGGTTAGAGAGAGGAGGTGGGACACATTTGAAAATGTATGTCCTGCTTTTAGAAAAATCAGGGGATGGCAAGGAGCTTTCCTTGTCTTTGTTTCTTCTCAATTGTCTTCAGCTCAAAATAATCCTTATTATTTGCACATTTGGAGTGTCATATTCTGCTACCCTTCAAATACCTACAACTCAAAGAGGATCAGGAAGTGTCTTCCTACCATATGCCTGGAAGGTGAAGAAGGACATAACTGGCACATTGCCACAATGCTCATCACACAGTGAGGGGGGGGGGGGGGGGGGGGAGGAAAACAACAACAGCTACTATAACAAGTCATACCCAAATAAGAATCAAAATAGAAGGTCATGCTTGGAATATTGCTTTTTCCTTCTTATCTACCATAAGGTGTATCTTTTTATTAAATGTGGGGCACACCAAATAAAAATATGCCGGATCTCTAAAATACTACAAGCTATTTTTATACCTATAAGTCTATTTATAGATCCTCACATAAGCATGAATAGATATAGCCTGCATTTTAGTTTTAGCTAAAATTAAATATTTGATTGATACTAAAATTAGCTTTACTACTTAGTTAATATTACAGTTTCAGTGTTAGTTCATGCTAATGTCAACATAAACTGGAGAGATAATATTTGGAAAGGATTATTTTATTATTTTTTTATTGGAAAACAAAGCAAATTTTCAAAGTTAACTTTATAATTAGTCACAAATCCCTAATGTATGTGTGGATAAAACTCTCTATATGTATGTGTTGGTGTGTAGCTAAAAACCGTTATGATTTTTGATTCAAACAAACATCCCATTTAATGCTGCCTTATTAATCTGTTGCCTCTGAAATGTTGCCCATATGTGTTTGTGTGTTTGTGTATGTGTATAAAACAGTACACCACAGTGCACTGCTGACATATTTTTTCTTGTGCTCTGAATGCTGTCAAAGCAGATGGTGCTGGTCACTCTTGGCCAAGGAGGGCTGGTGTGCCATACTGCTGTGCCCTAAGGGTGAGCACACCACAGGGCCCTCTTGCTCTGAGCGCGCTCCAGTAGGTTGGATTACTTTCCCACCATGGCTCTTCTGCTACTCCATATTTTATGGATGTTGGTGGTGGGTGTTGTTTGGATCCTTCAAGACTTTCAAAGGTCTTCAGGTAATGACATATGAACTACACCAAACAACTAAAGAGAGAGGAGTACTCCGGATGTTAAAAATATATATTTGATGGCAGCTAGAGGTGCTATCTGAAAAAGATGTGGGAAACTGTTAAAATGACTGGGAAGTTAGAGATTAGTAGAAACCCTTTGATAATATGAAGGGCTGTAAACATCCTGGCAGCTGGAGAAGATTAACCAATAAATGAATGAAGGGAACGAGAAGAAATGATGGCCTGAGGCAGTTCATGCTGCAGGCAATTTAAATGCACCTCTGAAAGGTCTGCTGAGAACATTCTAGTGCTGATTGATTTGCAGCAGTAAAACACTTCTAGCCCCTTGCTTAGTGAAGGACTGAAGGATGCAGGTTGTACTCTTAGAGGATTCTTTAACCTATGCACCTGTGTCCTGGGTGCCACGCAATTCTGTCTTTGACTGGATAACTCAGGTCTCTGATGTTTTTGTGATTCCATGCACATCACAGTTTAACTTGGAGAGTACCTTTGTCACTGAGCTTCAGTGTGTTCATGTACATGAGCCTGCCCCACCACACTGGCTCCGTGGTGCTATTTCTGTCAAGGTAAGTATGCCGCCTCCTCAAGTTATGCATCAGCGCTCCTGGGTCTTTGGTGGCTGTGTTCTCTCCTGCCTCAGGACAACAGTAATTTCATTTCTCATCTCCCATCATGCCTGAATACACAGTTTACCTAAAGGTTAAGAATTATGAGTGTAATTAAAAGGATGGAGCAATTCTACTACATTAACATTAATAGTGCATGGAAAGCACTCCCCATGGCTGCATTTTTTAAACAGTAGCTATTTCCATGCGTATTCTCTCTTTCCATTTTTTTCTCCCTGCATCACTAAATGAAAATCTAATGGTAGCAATGGCACCTGTGTTGATGGAAGAGAAAAGGTTATAATTGTTCCTGCTTGCCTCTTTCTCATTTCCCCACTGATAAGGGCAGCATTCTAAGGACAGGTTTGCTTTTCTAATCAAAGCCCATCCTTGGGATGAGAGGCCCAAAAGATGGGGGAGTTGTCAGGAAAGCTGTCTGCTGCAGGCTGATATGATGGAACTCAGTCATCAAATGATAAAATGTGAACTTTTCACTTATCCTGAAATTGAAAGGTCATTATAATAGAAAATTTTATAAAGGTTAAAAGTAAGTGACTAATTGTGATGTACCATGGAATTCCTTGGCCTTGGAACACTGCCTGAATCAGGATTTCTTGCCCTGCTTCAATTTATACAGGACCATTAGGGCTTCCAACCCATTGGTGAAAGCTTGCTTTAGTGAAGTGTTTATCCAGAAAACCCTCCGGCATCAGGAGCTTCCATAATAAACAAGTCTATAAGGGGGCTTCCTCAAGGGAGGGGCAAGGGTCTCAGGGAACTTTAGCAACTAAATGAAAAGTCTAGGAGTGATTGTTTAGCATAACATGTGTTCCAGAGGCATTGAGGGGAACAGAGCAAACTGAGCATATGTTGAATCATTACTAGAAAGAAATTGGCCAGGAAGCTGGATTATGTGGAATGAGATCTTCAAAACTACTATATCAAGACTTGACGTATCTTTTAGCCATAGGTCTCTTAGTGCCCTTATTTCAATATTTATTATTCCTTAGTTATTATTCATACATATCATTTATTAAATAATTTATCATTATTTAAATATTTGTTATCTTATTTCCCTTTGAAGGTCCTTTCTGATACTATATGTTTGAGTTCAGGGATGTCCAATGTATTAAACACAAGAGGGTTTTATGTGATATACAAATGGACATGCAAAAACATTATTTGTATTTTTATTTTACATATGTTAGAAAAATATGTACAATTAGCACATCAACTACATGATTTCAAATCTCTTGTTACTCAGAGAGCAGTGTAAATTAAAAAGAAGTCTGAAAATTTAAGGTCAATTAAATTTTTAAGAAAGATATGAAGTGAACAATCGAGCAGGAAGAAATGGCAACAGACTTAGAGCTGGTTCTGCTAAGACAAAAGGTTTGGGAGCATGAGGACACGTTTCTTCCCCAGATACGTAGGCTCTGTCACACCTCCGTGTCTTCCTCACACCTGGTCCCACTTCCAGAGGTGTCTCCCTCACACAGTACTGCTGGTCACTCTTCTTTCTTCCTTTCACAAGTCTGCCTCTTCTGTGAGGCCCACTCTGATTCACTGGGCTGAGTTACTGTCCGCTCTTTCTATTCCATTTTTATATTTCCCTGGTTCGTAGTTTCACTGCATTCAGTATCCACATTTGTTATAAACAGTTACCTGGCTAGAGCTGGTATGAAAATGGTGTTCATTTTTATATTCTCAGCACCTGCATTTAGAAGATGCTAAATAATTACATAATTTTGAATACACAGTTTCTCCAGAACTTCTCTTAGGAAAGTCACCAATAGCCCTGCAGTTGCCAAATCCCATGGCAATACTGAGAGCTCATCTCTTGATTTGGCAGCATTTGCACAGATACTCATTTTTTCCTCTTGGAAATTAATTTTTTGCTTGACTTCTAAGCTATACCACTCCCCAGTTTCTGCCCCTCTACCTGACTGCTTTCACTAACTTCTTGTTTCTTACTTTTCTACTCACACCTAAAATGAGGAGTCAGCTGGGGACCCAGTCCCTCGCTTTCTTGTTCATCTATGCATTCTTCTTTGGGGTTACAATTCAGTCACATGCAGGAGACTCTTGATTTAAATCTCAGCCAAGATTCCTTTTCTGAACATAAGATTCACAGGCCCACCTGCCTACTGGTCTTACAATACCCCCAAAATAGTTTTCTGGTCTTCCTTCTCTACATCTGCTCCTCCAGCATTCTTTCCCAACTTTGTAAATGGCAACTCATTAAGTCACGTGCTCAGACCAAGAAACCTTGGAGTTATCTTTGATTCTTCTTTTTCCCATGACTTCTCATAATGTTCTTAATCCTGCTGGCTACAATCAAAATATATGCAGAAATTAACCACTCTTACCACCACCAGGGTCACTCCCCAGGCCCAAGATGCATCATCTTTATTTGGATTACCACAAACAATCCACCTGAATGCATTTTCTTGCTTCTTCCCATCATATGCTTTAGTTCTTTCTCTATATGGAAGCCAGTGTGTTTCTTCCTTACCACAATGGTCCAGTGTCTCCCCATCTCACTTAAAGCAAGATGGTGACTTCTCCGGCCTTCCATATCCAGGGCCCACTTAATCTCTTGCATTGTCCCCAACACTTGTTATTTTCCCTTTTTTCAATTATACCCATCCTAGCAGGTGTGAAGTGATATCTCATTATAGTTTTGATTTGCATTTTTTTAATAATTAATGATGTCAAACATCTTTTCATCTGCTTGTTTATTCGCATTTCTCCTTTGGAAATGCAAATATTTATTCAAGTCCTTTGCCCATTTTTTAATTGTGTTGTTTGTCTTTCTGTTATTGGGTTGTTGGATACTAGATTCTTATCAGACACATGGTTGCAAATATTTTCTCCAATTCTCAAGGTCATCTTTTCACTTTCTTGATAGTGTCTGTTGATGCAAAGTTTTTAATGAAGTCCAATTTATTTATGTTTCTTTTGCTGTTTGCGCTTTTGGCATCACATCTAAAGTCCACCTTGGAGCTTTTGCACTTGCTGTGCTCCTGCCTGCACATCTCTTTTCCAATTAATCACATATTTTGTTACTTTACCTCCTTCAAAACTTTGCATAAATACAATGTTTTTAGCAATGCCTTCACTCTTCACCATATTTAAAATTGCAACCCTTTCTGGCCCTAGCACTCCCCAGCCCCCTTTTCTTCAGTCCTGATTTTCATGTGATATAATTTATATACATGTTTTCACACTTAAGATAGGTAAGGCAGGGTTGCTGGCTGTTAATGTACCCTCATGTTCCCCATGCCTGGAGCAGAGCCCGATGCAGAAGAGGTGCTCAGCACACCTGCCACCAGGAGTCTGATTCCTCCTGTAAATAAGCAGGCTCACCTGTGACTATCACTGCTGAAATCATCAGCATGATGATCACTATCAAGCAATATTTAAGAAAGGTTCTACCTCCGCAGGGTGCTAACCTAACTATAGCTATAGAAGCACACACCTGGGATTTTCCAGGACATTTATGATTTAAAAATAAATTAGTTAGATAATGTAACCCAATTTTTGTCTCAGAAAAACATAAGCGTAAGAAGTGGCAATTCTGCATCACTGCATCAATTTTGCTTCTAAGTTGAGCTTGTGACCTTATATTAATGGCATGGCCTTCTGAACTACAGTTTCCTTAAACTTAGATTATTGTGAGGATTAAAGAAAATCATTCCTGAGAGGCCACTCACAAAGTGAAATGTGTGCTAATTTCATTTGCTAATAAACCAGGCATGGATGACTTTAAATGGTAGCTAATTTAAGGAGTATTGAGCTTATTAGTAATGATAACCATGTTGTTAGTTGAAGGATTGGAGGACTCAATCCTAAAGCACTGCATCATATTAAAAACATTAATGTGTGCTCATAAAGTGCTTTCTTAATGGATTCAATTTAGTGATTACAGTAGTGAGGATCTTATGGATGGTGATTAAAATGAACAAATCTAAATTAAGAATCCACACTTCCTGATAGGATAGTAGTAATGCAATGTTATAAACAAAGTCAAAGGTATTAGTTATCCTATTTTCCCCCCTCTTAGCCTGATTTCCTGAATATTTGAGCTAACTTATGTTTCTTTAAAGCCTCTAGTATTAAGGTATATGGCAATATTTCCGATAGGCTTTGCTTTGGGAGACCTGCTTGTATAATGAAGTATCTACCAGAATAATAAAAGCAGCATCCAGTTATTGAATACTTGCTCGGTGCTAAGGAACCAGGCTAATTATTTTGCACATTAGATAATTTAATTATTACATGTGCTATTTTTCTAATTTTATAGAGACGCACCTGGGGCACAGAGAGAATGAGGAATTACTGTAATTATACAGCTATAAAGGGAAAAGTAGAGATTTTAACTCAGCATTTGATTTTTCTTATTTTAAAGCCCTAAAATATTTTCACAATGATGAGATGCTTTTTTTTACAGCTTTATTAAAATATATTTAACATGCTGCAAAATGTGGTTTGGGGTACATTCGCAAAGTGGTAAACATCACCACAGTCTAACTTTAGAATATATTTAACATCATCAATATATTAATAATATGCACTGCATATGCACCATCATTTCCCTTCCTGGCTCCCATCCTGCCCTCTTTCCCTCAATACCCCAACCCCAGGCAAATGTTCATCTAATTCTGTGTTTCTGTGACTTCCTAGTGTAGACATTTCACATAAATGTAATCATATAATATGTGGATTTTTGTAACTGCATATGTTTACTTTGCATAATGTTTTAAAAATCCATCCATGTTGTAGCAGTATCAGTATATAAGCCATGCTGTTGTCAATATTCCAGTATATGAATATGCCACATTTTTTTAATCTATTCATCATTTTATGGGCATTTTACATCATTTCTACATTTTTGGCTATTGTGAACAATGCTGCTATAAACATTAATGTACAATTTTTGTGTGGAAATAGGTTTTCCTAATTCCAACATACTCGTATATTTGAGTGGAATAACTGGGTCATATGAAAACTCCATGTTTAGCATTTTGAGGAAATGCCAACTCACTTCCAAATTGGCCACACTATTTTATGTTCCCATTGCCAGTGTATAAGGGTTCCAATTATAATACATCCTTCACAATAATTGTTATTGTCTGTCTTTCTTATTTCAGCCATTTGAGTGTGTATGAAGGGATATCTCATTGTGACTTTGATTCTCATTTTCCTCATCACAAATGTTGTAGACTACCTTTTCATGTGCTTATAGGAAACATTTATATCTCCTTTAGAGAAACATCTATTTAAAAATTTTTACCCATATTTAAATTCTATTATTTGTCTTTTTACTCTTAATTTATAAGAGTTCTTTATATATTCTGAACACCACTATCTTATCAGATATATGATTTGAAAATATTTCTCCCATACAATGGGATGTCTTTTCACTTGTTGATGGTATCCTTTGACGCTCAATTTCTAAAATTTTGATGAAGTTCGACTTACTTATTTTTCTCTTTTGTCACTTGTGTTTTATTGCCATATGTAAGAATCCATTAGCTACCCCAAGTTTGCAGAGATTGATTCCTATGTTTTCTTCTAGAATTTTTATAGTTGTATTTTCTAAATTTATATATATATATAGATTCATTTTGAGTTAATTTTTGCTTATGGTGTGAGGTAGAGGTTCATCTTCATTGTTTTGCTTGTAGTATAAAGTTGGCCCAGCAACATTTGTTTAGAAGACTAGTCTTTACCATTAAATGGTCTCGGCATCTTTGCCAAAAATTATTTGATCATAAATATGAAGGTTTGTTTCTGGATTCTCATTTATACAGTCCACTGATCTAGCTGTCTGTCCTTATTCCACTTTCACACTATCTCCATTGCTGTAGTGCTGTGTTAGGTTGTGAATTGGGAAGTATGAGTCCTACAACTTTTAAATTCTTTTCAAAAAAAATTTCACTATTCTAGGTCCCTTGCATTTTCATGTGAATTTTAGGATTGATATGACATGTCAATTTCGGTAAAGAAAAAAACTATGATTAAGGATTGTGTTGATCTATAGGTCAATTGGGGAGTATTGCCATCTTGTTGAAGTTAAGTTCTGAAGCATAAACATGGGATGTCTATCCATTTATTTAGATCTTTAATTTATCTTAATGATGCTGTCTACTGTACAAATCTGTAGTCATTTTATTAAACTGATCCCTAGGTATTGTCTTCTTTTTGATGCTATTATAAGACTTTACTTATTTTGTGTTTTTATGTATTCTATATATTGATTCCTATTATATGTTTTTTCTTAATTTTATTTTCAGACTGATTATTGATAGTATATAAAAATACAATTAAATCTTGTATCCTGCCACATTCTTGAAATCATTTATTAATTCTATAATTTTGTATTGGATTCCTTAGGATTTTCTATACAAAAGATTATGTTATCTACAGTGAGTTTTACTTCTTTCTTTCTTTTTTAGATGACTCCCCCCTTCCACCCACCCCCCAACCCCCTGCTTAATTGCCCTGGCTATAACCTCCAATACAATGTTGACTAGAAGTAGCAAGAGTGGATATTTTTTACTTTTTCCTGACTTGAGGAGAAAATGTTTAGTCTTTCTCCATCGTGTATAATGTTAGCTGAGTTTCATTGGTATCCTTTATTGGGTTCAGAAGATTTTCTTTTAACCCTAAAGTGTTGTTATTGTTTTTTTTAATCATGAAAGAACGTTGGATTTTGGAAAGTGCTTTTTCTGATTTTATTGAGATGATCATCATTTTTGTTCTTTATTTTATTCATATTGCATATCACATGAATTAGTGTGTCATGTTGTATAATCCTTTTTACATGTTGTTAAAACAGTTTGCTAGAGTTTTGTTGAGTATTTTTGCATCAGTATTCATCAGTGACATTGGTCTATATATTTCATTTGTTTGGTTTCAGTATTAGATTAACAGTTGTCTCATACAATGCACTGTGAGGTGGTCCCTCTTCTATTCTTTAGAAAAGTTTGGGAAGGATTGACATTAATTCTCCTTTAAACATTTGGTAGAACTCATCAGTAAAGCCATTCCGACCTTGTGTGTGGGGGGGTGAGAGGTGGG
>NW_017732015.1:247008-291260 GCF_001890085.2 Hipposideros armiger
GCAGTGTCACTGGCCCTCATATGTGGGATCCGAACCGGGGCCCTCTGGCGTCCCAAGCCAGCTCTTAACCATCGCGCCACTCGGCCGGCCCTGGTTTAGTTTACTCTTTTGTTAGCATCTTAAAGTAGAAGTAAGGTTGTTCATTTGAAAAAAAAAATTTTATATATAAGCATTTATAGCTATAGATTTCTCTCTAAGCTTCCTTTGGCCACATAAGACTTTTTTTGTTTTTTTGTTTTTTGTTTTTTTTCTTTTGATTGTTGTTCTTTTGTTTTTATTTGTCTTGAAGTTTTTATTTCACTTGTGATTTCTTTTTTGACTCATTTATTTAGGAATGTATTGCTTATTTTCCACTTATTTATGACTTTCCCTAGTTTTATTAATTTTTAATTTAAATTTAAAAAATTAAAATTTAATTTTAATTTTAAAAGACCTTTGAATGCCACACCTTGTATAATATCAATATAACTTAAAATTATGGAGTTTTGATCATTTCATTGCTTATCCTGGAAAATGTTCCATATGTACTTGAGATGATTGTGTGTTCTCACATTTTGGTTGAAGTGCTCAACTGATGCCTGTTAGGTTTAGCTGACCTGTAGAGTTGTTTAACTCTTCTGATTTCTTGTTGGTTTTCTACCTAGTTATATTCATTATTAACACTGGAATAGTGAATTCTTCAACTACTAATGTTAAATTTTCTCTTTCCCATCTATTTATTTTCAACATATTTGTGTCTTTGAATATATCATGTGTGTTTTATAGATAGATATATTTGAATCATATATTTTTATGCCTAGTCTCCCTTTTTTGTATTTATTTCTTCCTTTTAATTGGGTTATTTAATCTATTTATATTTAATTTATATATGAAATTTATTATGATAAGTTACACAGCTGCCATTTTTGTATTTGTTTCTATGTGTCTTATGACATTTTCCCCTATATCTAATTCCTGTCTTTTTTTTTTCCTTAATAGGTATTTTCTAGTGTATCTTTTAAGATTCCTGTGATGTTTCCATTACTGCATTGACTTATTTTCTTACTGGTTATCCAGAAGGTTACAATCAGCATCTTAATTTAAAACATTCTAGTTTACACTAATGCTAACTTAATTTCTATAGTATACAAAACTTTTCTACAACATATCTTTATTCCCTCTTTCCTCCATCGTATTATCATTAGAATACAATTTAAATCTTTATATAAGTTCATTCTTATAGTTTTATATTTATTGCTCTATTGATATATTGTTGTCATACTTTGCTTTAATTCTTTAGAAATGGATTCCTTTATTTCTTTTAACATATTTATAAAAGTTGAATTAAAATCTTTGTCTAATGAGTTCAACATTTAGGTTTCCTCGGGGACAGTTTTTATTGATTGCTTTTTTTTTTCTGTTTGTGGACCATGATTTTCTGTGTATATATTGTCATTTTTCTTAAATATTGAACATTTTAAATAATATAATGCAGGAAGTCTGAAATATACATCCCCCCTCCCCAGATTTTGTTGATGCTGTTGTCACTGCTGATGTTTGCATAGTGACTCAACTGGAGTAATTCTGAAAAGTTTGTGCTCCTTTTACTCTTTCTGTGTTGCCACTAAGGTATCTGCTCAGCTAGCATTGCTTATGGCTAATGATTGGGCAGCTTTTCTCCAATGCCCCAAACTAAGGAGTCTTCCAGGCTTTGCTGAGGAGCTTTGAGTGTGTGTGGGGGCATTACTTCAATGTAGGCAGTTTACAACTCTGCCTTTGTTTTCACATCCTGCTTGTGCAAATCCATGAAGTCAGCCAGATGAAAGAAATCAGGACCTTGTTAGGTCTTCTCAGAGCATGTGTGCAGGCCTGCACATGTGCAATTAATTCTTCTAGATTCCTGGAAATATGCTAGAGCTTTTCAAAGCCCCCATGGATGCCATCTCGTTACTCAATTTTTTCATTTACATTTTTAGTCAGCCTCTTGTTAATCCCACTGGGTATCGCTGTTTAGGAATGCTGAAATATGAAATAATTGCCACTGATTGGTTTTATCAGATACCCTGGAGGTGGGGCTGTTCACACAGAGTGAGCATAGAGGCAGAACATACAGAGCCAGGCCTTTCGAATGGAGCTTCCCAGTGAGCTTTCAGACAGATGAAACCGTGACAGTTCTCTAGAGTGGGGCTTTCGGGAGTGGACCAAATTTATTTCTACTCCCTCAAATTGCTGTTAGGCCACTCTGGTTGTGAATGGTCATTTTCAAGGCTGTCCTGGTGCTGGAGAGAAGGGGATGGGAATAGGGCAAACAGAACACCATAAATCTTGCATTTTGCTGAGATTCAGCTGTTTTTTTCTTAAATGTTCCTCAGGTTGTTGCAAGCCTGTGTCTAATTTCCAGAGTTCTGAAAATAACGAATTTCGACATGTTTCCATTGCTTGTATAGATGTGCAGATTTTCAGAGGCCCTTACTCCACCATTGTAAGTGCTATTCCACAGTGGGGATTTTGGACTTAATGTGAGATTTGATGCTCAGCCTTGTTAAATGTCATCTGCTATGATGGGAGCTGCCTGGCCCAACAAGGACTCCCAATGTGAGGGTAGAGAAGTAAAAATTATAGCAAAATGATACCTCTGCTATGCAAAGGAGAGGCTAAGAAAGGAATGCGCCTGATCCTGTCACGGCCTTCTCCTGTGCCTGCTGTCAGGCTGGATACTTGGCTTCTCTGGGCTCCTTCCATGCTCACTTATCTTGACTACAGCTCTGACTACCTTCTCTGTCTCTTCACCAGAAAATGAGCTCCCTCAAGGACAGGAATAACATCTGACTGTCTTTGCATTCCCATGGCGTAGCACAGTGCTTAGTAGTAAATGGGAGGCACTCAGTTAATGTTTATGAAGTAAAGTGAACTGCTTATAGTTTTCACTTCAGAATTTCAAACAAAAAATTGGAACAGGCAGGGCATGTTCAAAAAATCTCTGCTACAAACCCGTTTCAGACAGGAAACCCAAGACAGGAGAATTGTCTGCAACACTCACATCCTCCTTAATTGAAGGATGAACAGCCCGAGGCAAAGCCACACACACACACACACAGGCAAACACTGGCAAGACACAGCAGGATGCAGTGCCTTCTGGATTGGGAGGCACCTCTGTGGCAAGCAAGACAAATAAACCCCGTAAGTGACAGATCTCCTCAGGGAACTGAAGTGACCTAAGAAGTGGCCCTACCTGTTTGTGCACACACTGAGAAAAGCAATCTCTAAGACCCAGGAGACTTAGAGTCCTTTCCTAACAAGAACAGCTGCCATGCCACCTCAGTTTTCTATTCCCATTGAAAATAATCACTATCACAGTTCTCACCTCACCTCACTCCAAAATGTTAGGCACCTGACATTTATTGGCTGACTAATCATCTTACTCGGGTGAGTGAGTAATCATTTTATTTACACGATGCCACTGAAGAGGTAGGAGGAGGTTGTGAAATGCCACCTTGGCCAATTCATTCTTTCTCTGCATAAGGCCTGGGGATCCTTCTAGCCAAACTGTACTGAAGAATGTCATGTTTCCAAGGATAAAGTTTATCTTCCCTGAGACAGCCCATTTGCAAAATTAATCAGTAAATTAGCCAAGTGTAACAGCCCATTAGCCCCACTGTCATAGTTCAGAGTCTGGGTTGGGGAAAGGAAGCAAAGGCTAAATGTGTAAACAGAAGCTCCCAGAAATGACAGGAACTATCTGTCCGTGGTGGAGAGTTGTGGCCACTCAAAGGAAGCCCGCAGACTGCTGTTAACATGTGGACGCTCAGTGTCTCAACACGCACTCACTGGAGGAAACTGGGACTGAGCCTGGAGCTAGGTATCTTAGATACTAAGTGTGTACAAAAATCATTATATGTATTGCAGCAAAACTGCCAGAGCCTATTTCTACTAACCATTTCCTCATTTGTTCAAAAAAGTATCTACTGAATACTTGCAGCATTGGGAGTTTAATATGTCTTACTCTCTCCGAAGGCCTGGATATGGCCATTTCTTTCCACTTGGAGAGCTAATTCTCTTATATACACTGGAAATGGCTGCATTTTCACCCCACAGTCTATTGACTGTACTGGATAAAAGCCAGGGCTTTGCAAATAAACTGATTGCTGTGTGACCTTGGGCAGGTTTTTCTGCTTCTTTTTTGAGGCTAACCTCACTAGATGTAAAGAGAGGATAATATCACCTTGTGGAATGGTTTTAGTTGTAGTGATTAACATTTATGCCAATAACAATCATAGATAACTATTATTGAACTCTTAGTATGCACCAGGCAGTATGTTAAAAGGTTTACATCCATATTATGTCATTTAATTCTCACAACCAACCTGTAAGGTGGAAAGTATTATTATGTACATCATGCATTTGCAGAAACAGGTTTGAGCAGTCAAACAACTTGTCCGATGTCACTCAGCAAGTAAGTGGCAGAAGTTGACTTCAGACTATGCTGTCTGGTCACAGAGCCCTGATCAACCTCGACTGTTAATCACCACACATTACTGCATTTGTAAATAGTAGCGCTCAACCAAACCCAAGTCCCTTCTTTTGCTCTTATAGCCATTGCCACCTGTCATATCCTGCTATTGGGATTCAACCTCTATTTGAGTACTTTTCTAGCTAACCTCTGAGGTACACAATCTTCAAAATTGGTTAATGAAGCTTCTTGATCTTCAAAATGTAAATTACTTTAGAGCTGAGGTGCACCAGGATAAAATTCCCCTTGGATGCTTCTTATAATTCCAACTGCCAAAGTTCAAGGGGTTCATTTCCCTTTGCCTCTCATATAAATTAAAGAAGACACATTATTTCCATTTTCCTGCCTCAGATCTCATCTTCTTCAATATTTTGGAAGCTGTGCAGAGTAAATACTATAAAATGGCTCATTTCTGCTTACACTTTATTTCTTAGTACCCACATAAAGCATCTCAATCACCTATAGAAATATTTGTGTCAAAGGCTAAGGCAGCTGATAAAAATTTTTCCTTGTAGGTTATGAGTCTGAGTATCCTAGCATCTCTCCATTGAAAGAAAAATAGTTACATTTGGCATTTGTGATGATTTGCGGTAGTGAAAATATTTTTGCTGCCAGCAAAAACAGTTTTATGGTGTTCAACCCTGAATCATTAAAATCTGGATTCTCAGTAGAGCAAATTGCAGTGCTTACAACTGAGGTTTTTGAAAAAAAAGTGCCATTTATTATCTAGGCTGTCTTCATTGGCAAGTTTGTTTATATGGTTAATGCCTTTAAAGGGTCTAGAGATATTCAATATCTAAAATAAGTGTGTGTGTGTGTGTGTGTGCATGCGCGCATGCATTATTGAGTGTTCCTGTGAGAAAGAGGGAATGACACATATGACGCGTAAGTGAAATTGCCGAGCGGGTAAACAATATAAGGCCCAGAAGCCACATGTTATAATTCCTCTAAGACTTATTATTTTTGCTTTTGTTTCCCTGTACTGTTTTTCACTTCTTACTCTATAATTAACTCTTCATTGATTTAAGACATCTCCACAATTATATTATAAAGACCTTACAGTTTTTGAAGCAATATGATGTCATGAGATATTGCATCTGGGATTTAAACCTTGTTCCATCTAATTCCAAAGTTTATTGTCATACAGCCCTGCATAGAAATTGATAGAAACCCTCCTGCTCCTAAACAGAGCCAGTGGTGTCTGGGATAGGTGGTGGTAGAGTACAGATCCAATTCAATATTTTATTAATGGCTTAATTTGTGTACAACACTCAGCTAAGTGCTGGCAGTCTGGAAGGTACTAGATAAATGGAACCCAGTTCCTTTGCTTAAGAAACTTAACATATATATTGGTGGATTGTGTTGGAGAAGGGAGCATGAACTCAAAAAAGATTTGAAGGATAACTTGACACTGATCTGAACACTGGCAGGCTAGAAGCAAAGCTGTCTATGGAAATTTATAGAACTGTGAACTGAAGTAGTAGAACATTTGATGTAGGACTGTGATTTAGTGGATGTATTACATATTCTCCTAACATGGCCCAGCTACAGAGGGAAAGGACCTGGGAGTATATGGGGTAGGGGAGAAGAGAGAGAGGAAGTTTATATAAATAGATAGTAATTATAAGCACCAGAAGTTATGAGGAATAATTTGATATTTATAGATTTATTATTATTTAGTGATTTTTTAAGATTATAAATAAATTTTCTAAATTAGTACTGGCCAATAGCACTTACTGCAATGGTGGAAATATTCTACATCCATACCACCCAATATGGTGGCCACTTGCCACATATGGCTATGGAGCACTTGAAACATAGGGGTTGTGAATTAGAAATGCATTTTTAATTGTATTTAATTTTTATTTAAATTGAAACTTAAATAAATAACCACATATAGCTACTATATTGGACAATATCTCTACAGTTTTAGAAGTGGATAAATTTGAATGGTAGTTAACATAATCCCTGGCTTTTGTGATCTAGTAGCCAAGTTGATGGGATAAGAATTAGCTGACTTGGTGGCAATGTTCCTTCTAGGTTTGGTATGTGACTAGTTGGATGACTAGGGCTGAGGTTGGTGGGGGAGGGGGAGTGGGGAGAGAAGTAGTAAAGTTACCAAGAAAAAACTTGATATTATTTTATCTCAAATCATGGTACATAATATTGGAGTGCTCATTAACCATGCCCCACCTGGTGCTTCTGTGTGGAGAGCCCAAACACAGCATTGTAAGGATCCTGACTGATAAGAGTAACAGTGCAGTTCCTGAACAGAGGATCAATGATCATTCAATTTACCTAGATGTCTGTGTTTAACCTTCTTCAGTACCCTTTAAATATATATTAAAATGCCCCTCTCTGGAAATATATATATATTTCTTGGAACTGCTTGGAAGTTTCATTATGGTTCATGGGTTTCCTTTTCAACCAGAATTACTTTTTTTTTTTGAGTTCCTCTCTCAAGTGCTTAGAGAATATTGATGTGATAGGTGATTGGTAATCACAGGAAGCAACTTGTACATTCACTGAGAATGTTACTTCCTGTGCATGGAAACTACATAGAGACTGGTAAGTAGCAGGCAGGGAGACCCAACTGAGTTACAAAAAGTCTGTCATGAAAAATAGCTATTTTTTTAGAGCATATATTCTCTTCAGCAAATCTACTCCTGATTTTAATGAATACAGAGAATCATTTATAATTATGTACTAGTAACCATGTACATACAATTAGGGTATTAAAATGTTAGGAAATGCTGTGCCTCCTTAGTAAGTTAATTTTTCCCCTTTTGTTTATGTTGAATTAGACATCTGTTTATCAAAATGTTTATTCAGAAATTGAGCAATTTTTTCAAGTACATTTTACTAACACTAACTCTGAAGTGGGGCCAAATATATGAAATTGCTATATTCATGAAAAGCATGCCAGATTACCAGTCACATGCTCTCTAGACCTTAGTTTTTTCTTGTGTATATTGGAAGAAACATCATTATTTATGAGACATGCACTGCTGAAATCTATCAATGTCTATCCCAAATCCCATACTATAACTAAACTCTATATTGGGTGCCAAAAAAAGCAATTCTCTAATTGGTCTTTGTTTTATTGAAATGCAATCATGAACAAGGCTTTTGGCAATGATATTTTGGAATTAGCAGTTTATTTATTGACTTATGTTTAATGAAGCAAAATAGTGAGGGCATTGTGGAGGGGGATTTTCAAATGATTTAAGCAGTCATGTGACATAATCTGATTTGTGTTTTAGAATTCTCAGCCTGATGGGATTGAGCAGGGAGGCTAAGGAGGGGAGATGGGTGCCTAGTTCGGTCCTCGGTTTAAGTCAGACTTATTGAGATCTGACCTCAGGCCCTGTCAGCAGCTGAGACAGAATAAGAGGCAAATTTCAGGAAAAAGTCAGTAGCTTTGATGACCCTAAGAAAAAGGAGAATACAGGGGAGTTAGGCAGACAGAATGATCTGGAATTCTAGCATAACTTGTAGAAATTAGGCTTCCTGAGAGAGGTAAGTAGTAATGTAATTAATTCAGTGGGAAGAAGATTGCCTGCTATGAGTGGAAATATGCTGAGTTCATTTCAGGACATGCAGTTAGCTAGCAAGTGTTGTATCTTGGGGGGAAATTAAAAGCATAGGTGTGAAATACAGAATCGGATGGACCTGTTAAGCAATAAATGTATTGCCAAACTGATGAAAAGTCATTACCTTTAAATAATGGCCCATGCCTGAGATTTTATTTTTACAGGGTGAGATTATTGATGTCTCACGCAGACAAGGTCAATTATCTTACATTCATTTAAAATGTATTATGAATAATTCACACATAAAAGTTAGCTGTAAAACATGCTAAAAAAGGTGAGGAAAACATGAATTCAGTGGTAATATATTTTAATAATAGCAGGCAGAGAATTATATGTGAATAATGTTCATACTTGGGATAGAAGGGATTACTCATTAGATTGGTCTTCCTAAATGAACACATCAACACTTGCTGCCATCCTGTTCCTGAGAATGGGAGTAGTATTGTCCTCAGTACTATCACGAGTTCCTCTTTGCATTCCACTGCACCCAGCTCAGTAACCATTTATCAAGCATTTACTCTCTGCCCAGCTGTACATTAATTCCTGGGGACATAATGGTAAGTAAGGCAAGAGCAGTGTTCCTAGGAGCTCACAGTCTAATTTTTCTCATGGGAGAAAAATCAGTAAATAAATCACCTGAAACAAAATAATCATGGTTGGGAGTGATCTGGCCGTGGGAATGGATTCTGGACAGAGGTTAGCTCTAAGCAAGTCCTTAAGCACCAGTGGGAATTAATCAAACTGAGATGAGCACAGATGACGCACCTGGCTCAGGAATGAAGCCGAAGCATCAGCAAAGGCTCTGTAATAGGAAACAGCATCGTGTGTGTTGTCTGTGTGCATGTATGTATGTGTATATACATCTGTGTGCGGGGTGGGCTGTGTATGTGTGTGAGACTCCAGGAAGGACAGTGGGAACGAGGTAGCTAATATCTCTAGAGTAGAGGTCAAACAGGCATTTCAGTCTCAATTTACAATCTCTGTGGTGTTCCTGTTCTTAGTTCAATTGGTTTTGCTCTGAACACTAAACTAGAGACTTGTATAAGAAGTAACACTATTTCTGTTTTCTCTTTCATTTTGCCTACTTGTGCCAATTATAGAACAATGAATCTTCAGACTTGGGGGCAGTGAAGGAGGAAAATGTACGAGAGGCTAACAGGGATGTCCTTCTGATCTTCCTTCTCACACTCCCTCATTACTGCTTCTCATCTTCATTCATTGAAAGCATTTCGTATAATAAATGGATATACATTCCTTATATAACTTGAGAAGAAACAAGAGATGCTTTGAAAACATGTTTAAAAATGTTACATGCAATACTAATATGAATTCTTGCTTGGAGTAAAAAAAACCCAAAAAACCAGCAACCTATATCTGTTAAGAATGCATTAAGTGTCAGTACAAGGTTCTTATTGAAGTTAAAATGGTTTAATTACTGAAAGCCAAGTTAGTTCTTTGGATTTGTTCAGAATGAAGCTTTATTCAAATGATCTTATACAAGAAAACATGCTTTGTATTTGTTATTTCTTTACCCACTCTTCCTTATGCATTTTTCTTCCTATAAGCCAAAGTCTCCTGAAGCATTTTCCCTCCTTACTGAATAGCATGAGTCAACAAACAAAACATGTCAAAATGCTTGTTTTTTCCTCAAGTTGTCATCAATTCTTGCCTGCAATACTGTAATAGTCTTTTAACAGATATCCCTGTCTCTCGACTCTTGTTTCACCAGTTTCTGTTCTATACTGTTTTCTAAAATCCTTACCATTCTGAAACCCTGTTTCAGATCTCTTTTGCCTACAGGGTGAATACAGGTCATCTTCGTATGTTACTCAATGCCTCTGTGACTGTCTGCAGCCGGACTCTGCCGCTCCTTTCTATCGTTCCCCTGAGCAGCCCAGCTCTGCCAGCCTCCTGCATCGCCCCCTCTGTCTAGAACACACCTACATCCCATCTATCATGCCAACCCCTCCTTATTCATTAAAATTTTATTTTCATATTATCTCTTCCTCAAAGCCTTCCTTAACATCTCCAGGCAGAATCCCCCTCAGTGTACTCCCATGGTTCTTTGATTATCCCTCTTTCTAGATTAGAATGTATTATGTTACTGAAAAAAATTTTTTTTCAGGTCCTTCTGTCTCATGTCCTGTGAACTCACAGGGAGACATGTGTCTGTCTATATTTGTATCCCTGGCATTCAAGCATAGTGACTGGCACTTATTGAAAATTTAATCAATATTTGAGGGATGAATTCTTCTTCCCATACACTCTGTAGTCCCACTTTCTTCAGTTACATCATAAACTTTTGGGACCTGGCGCCTCTGCACAGACCATTATCTGAAGATAAATTTTGGAATACATGTGCTTTGTAGTTTGTAAAAGGTGGCCACGGCCAGTCCCTTCCATCCCGATGTGTGCATACCGCTCTCCCATAAGGAGACAGTACCTATGCCCCTCCCCCATATGTCCACACTGCCTGTCACCATAACTTGCTTTGACCGCATAACTCTGTGTCAGTTCTGTCTGGGCATAAGGTGTGCTAGCAGCTTTTACTTCTGTGCTCTTGAGAATCTACCTAATTTCCATGTAAAGTGTGTGAGCTGGACTGTTGAATGGTAGGAGACCACATGAAGAAGAAAAGAAACAGAAAGGCCCCAGCTATTCCAATCAGCCCATTGGCCATACCAGACATGTAAGTGAAGCTTTCTGGCATGTTCCAGCCCAAGCAAAGCTGCCTGATTAACGTGGCCACTGCCAACATTACATGTAGTGAAGAACAGCCCCAAGAATGGTGAGAAATTCTAAATTATCACTTTCAGCAAAGGGTCACTGCTTACTTTGTGAGTGAAGTTTATTGGAATACAGACACACTTATGGGTTTATAGATTGACTATCACTACTTTTTCAAGACCAGGACAGGGTGAGTCATTGTGGCAGAGACCCCATAGTTTTCAAAGTCTGAAATATATATTATACTTTACAGGAAAATGTGGGGATCCCTCTTTTGTTTTAACATTTATTTTTTAGCAGCTTAAAACAACAAATAGTTATAGGTAACTCATTTTCTGAGGGTTAGGAGCCAGGAGCAGCATAGCTCGGTGACTTTGGTCTGGGTCTCTCCTTAGGTGTCAGTTAAATGTCAGCTGGGGCTGCATTATCTGAAGGCTTGACTGGATCTGGGGGAATCATGTTTTAAGGCACCACATCTGGCATAGTTTACAAAGCAGTAAAAGATCACTGAAATGAAAGTAGTGGGACATCAGCTGATCCCTGGAGGGGTAAAGGCTAACGAACAATGTCACCGGGGATATGAGTTAGACTTAAGGCCTTGCCATGCAAGTGTTGGTACAAAGAAAAATCAGTACCTTTTTTTGAGTTCCAGATCTTTTTCTTTTTCCCTTTTTTTTTAAAGATTTTTATTGGGGAACTGGGGGATGGGAACAGCACTGGGGAATTGGGGGAAGGGGAACAGACAAGTTGCTATCCTTTTATTCTTCAGTCTATTTGTGGAGGATGTTGCTTCACTGGCTCAAGTTGGCACCATCATTGCGCTCTTCCCAGGCGAGGCAGATCAGCCGCCGGCTTCTGGATGGCCGCTCACTGCGGCTGCTGGCCGCTCACGCTGGCTGCTGGCTACACATGGTAGCCCATGGCAACCCACTGCCACAGGGGCTGCAGCCTACGTCATCGCCGGTGACTCAGGGCAGCCCAGCTCCAGGTTGAGCTGTTGTTCAGCATCTTAGCTGTAGAGGGCAGTGTCACTGGCCCTCATATGTGGGATCTGAACCGGGGCCCTCTGGCATCCCAACCCAGCTCTTAACCAACGCACCACTCAGCCGGCCATCTTTTTCCCTTTCTTATTAACATTGGAAAAGGTAATATTAGCACAGAGCATGAGAAATTCAGTAAAAAACATTCCCCAATTATGTGCAGGTAATGGGACTAAAGTTGCTTAAGGTATTATCTTCTGACGTTACCTAACGGAATCCAAGAATGAACTGTTCAGAAGCCAGGGGAGTGAGCTCTGACGGTCTCTGAGGAGTGCCCTGCTCTCTTCTCAGTTTAGCTTCTTTTACTGGCTTTCAGCCTTTCCTGGCGATTCCCCAAAGGGGACATCCATCTGTTCTTTTGAAATGAGATAGAGATTTTTTTTTTCTGTGACACATAAATCTTTTCTCAGATTTTTGAAAATTTTCAGACAAATCCTATAGTATGGCCAGGAGGCAGCATGTTATACTAGTGATGAGAATGTGAGTTTGGGAGTTCCATAATTATAGGATCAAATCCTGGCTTCACCATTTACTTGCTGTTTGTACCTGGACAAAAAGCGTTAACCTTTCTGTGCATTACATTGCTATAAAGCAGGGACCAAAATAGAAATATAGTTGGCACATAATAAATGCACTTTTGTTCTTTTTATAATGACAATATATATTTTACTATGCTCAGTGATTATCTCATTCAATGTTCAAAAAAAGTAAGCAAGGAAGGCAGGAAGGAAAGAAGGAAGGAGGGAATGAATTCCAGGAATATTGCTGCTTCCCCATAATAGCTTAACAATGTCAATCATTTCTTGAGAACATCTTGTGTCCAAGACTGTGCCAAGCTCTGAAATGACAAAGAGGAATATTATAAGTGCTAGAATCCTCTTTAATATGAGAAATCAGAAGAATTAACTGTCAGATCTATTGGGATATAGGGCTAGGCTTGATTTTACTCAGAACTTCCTGAAAGAAAAATGTAAACAACTGACATTCATCAAGTGACCATGTGCCTAATTCTAAGCACTTTACATACATTAGTTACTTTATTTCTGATATGCTATGGAGTCTATATGTGTGACATAAATGTGCCACAGTGAGCTGAATCATGGTGCTACTGTCACATCACTGGCTTGGGCCAATCTGTTTTCAATAGACTAAAACCATTTTTCCCTTCTAGTTAATTTAAAACATTTGAATCTAATATGTAATTTTAAATAATGTTATATGGCAAACGAAACAAAACAAACTCAAGAAAACAAAACCAAGAAACTTAACTGTTGTATTTCATCGCAACTGACTCTCACCAGCTGAAGCTGGTAAGGGGTGATGAACTTTGAATGACCATTGCTGGACCTAGCTGAAGATACTCACCTGGCCATAAACAAGTAGGATTTCTCATAACCAATTGTGTACTGACTTCTGGGCTCCTTCCTTTCTGTCTGAGTGCTGGTTTTCATTGCTGAACTGTCACAACTCCATGACCTAACCTTTCTAGCCTTGAAAAAAAACCATGACTTTTTCCTCCTCAATGAATACCTTCACTAATGAGTATTACTTGAGCTAGCAAATAACTTAACTTGGAATTGTAATTAAATATTTTTTAAAAATCATTTTGTTTTATGTTTAAGCTTCAGTAGTTTCAGTTTTATTCATTCATGAGGCATTAAGTGCATAAGTAATTTGTCTGCAGACATTAGCTTATGAGTGGCAGGGCTGAGATTTGTCACCTGAGTCTTGTGGCTCTAAAATGCACACTCCAATGTCTCACTGTGCTCACCCACATAAAGTCAGACATTAAACACCAACTTCTTTTGTGAAATGCCAAGCACTTGGACACAGTTTGGAATAATCTCATAGTGCTTTGACCTGGCAGAAACATTGGTGAAGGCCTTAAATATGAAAAGATATAATCTTCATTATAATGCTTGAAAACGACATATAGACACAATTTTTTTGGTGTCCATGGTAAATGTTTAACAGCAAGCTCTCTCCAAAAAAGCATGTACATGTGTTTATATGTTTATTGTATATGTACTTATATAATGGGTACATAGCACACAATTTATAAACAAATAATAGTAAAAATATCTATTACTCTTATAAATTTCAGGTAACAATCTGATTCTCAAAGAAAGTCTTTGTTAATTTTTGCCAAATTCTGGCATTTAGTCAATCATGGCTACAGTTGATGAAAGAATGTAGCTCCACCATGAATATCAATTGATATTTTCATTTATGTTAATAAGTAGCATGAATGTGAAACAAGGAAGGCAGATGTTGAAACTTCACTTGCTTGTCAATGATGTGAGTGACTTCTTTGGTGAATCACATAATAGTTTCCAAATACTAGTAAAATATTTCCTCAATTTTTTTGTGCTATTTAAATGTAATGGATGCAGCATGACACCCTTTTAAGATTAATTTGTATTATTATATTTTCTCTAATACTTTCTCAAGTCTAGACAACCAATGAAACAATAAGCCAAGCCCAATTTGTGGTGCTTGTCAGTTTTTGTCGTGTAAATACACTCACCATGGCTGATTTCATACCACCAATATGATGTCACTGAAAGTGGAGCTGGAAGAGATGCAAAGAAGCAATGTTCTATAGCAGCGGTTCTCAACCTTCCTAATGCCGCGACCCCTTAATACAGTTCCTCATGTTGTGGTGACCCCTAACCATAAAATTATTTTCCTTGCTACTCTATAACTGTAATTTTGCTACTGTTATGAATCGTAATGTAAACATCGTTTTGTTTTCCAATGGTCTTAAGCGACCCCTGTGAAAGGGTCATTCGACCCCCAAAGGGGTCATGCCCCACAAGTTGAGAACCGCTGTATAGTGTCCCACTTCCACAGTTACAATGGACAAAAACAACCTCAAGAACATAGACAGTTGAGAAATGCAGTAAAATAATTGAAAAAAATAATTGAGTATTCCCTTTGTTTTTAATATATTTATTTATTATAAGCTTATATATTTTTATGGTTAATAATGATTATGTTTTACAACCACCTCACAAAATTTCTGAATGTTTACCAATCCAGTCCCTTGTGCCAGTACAAGCTGACAGCAGAACACCCTGGGTATACCTGAAGAATTTGGACACAGGAAAATATCATCTTAATTTTGAGTTAGACTTTAAACATGTGCCTAAACTGTCAGACATTTTCAAATCATCTAGAAGAGGCCAAGCACCTTCCATGCCAACTAAGAGGTGAAGTATATCTCTAAAGAAAGGATATGTTAATCAAAAGGGAGCTGGTCAGGTTAGGAACCAGACACCCTCGTCAGGCCCAGATAGAAGGACTCTGACCCAATAGACTATTAATGCTGATGTCCCCATCCCAGGGGACAGAGTGGATGGTATAATTTCACACTCTCTCCTGTTTTCTGGGTAAGCCTGGAGGGTAGTGGGGAAAAGCACTGTAAGGGAGTGGACAGTGACCATGACTGTGGTAGGTTCTTTATGTAGGTTTTGCTTTTAATTGTTAAAACAAATTTCCTAGGTAAAAGCATTGCTCCCATTTTTAAAACTATGAAACTGAGGTGGAAGAAAGGTGAAGTAAATTGCTCAAGACCATTTATCTGTTAAGATGTGGAGCCAGAATGTGAACCCGGAGGGAACTCCAAAGGCTTTATGCCTTTATGCTGAAGACTTAGATAGAGTGACCTCGATGGTAAACATATGTCTTTGTATCACTAGGGCCTGCTCAGATGGTCCAGAGTGAGGAGATGTGATCAGTGGAAAGCTTGGTGTATTTGGGAGTGATTACTTTTGAGATTCTGGTTGAGGAAGAAGGCTTTTCAAAATTTTATTGTGCGTTTGCCCCAAAACAAGGGTTCCTTTGCAGATAAGTTGAAGAAATGGGAAATTATAAATTAATACCATGATCTCACCCCTTCCTCTTGCACTTTTATACTAGAACTTCAATTCAAATTAAATAAAAAGGCTTGAAATTTTTTCTATCTTAGAAAATAACTCCTTTAACTTTTCATCTCATCTTAAGTTTAAATATTTTATCTTTTTCTTTTTTTCTTCTGCCTCTCAGTGAAAAGTGCTCTTTAAAGAACCAGTAAAAAGTTAATTCTTCCCCAGTAACTGTAGTCAGCTCTGCCTAACCTCTCTCGAGGTACTCTGTCCTGGTCTAAATCATTCACTGGTATGTTCCTGAAGGGGATCAAGGAAGTTGAGTTCATTTAACAATTATCTAAAATATTCTTTTATACATACATCAGTGAACTGATGAAGACAACCAGAGCTTAGTCCAGTTGACTTTTGAAGCATCATGCATGAGTGAGTCAAGGAGTAAGTGAAGTTCTTTAATTCTCAACCAATCTACTACAGTGTCACATCATCACACACACACCCACACACACACACACACACACACACACACACACACACAACTGTACAAAATTCATACTTATAAGTACATTTTTCTTTTAGTTTCCAGATTAAGATTTGGTTCAACAAAATGGTTCTTGATACAGCTATTTCATATAACTTTAAAAAATTTTTTCAATTACAGTTGATATACAATATTATATTAGTTTCAGGTATACAACACAGTGATTAGACATTTATATAACAGGCATGTGATCACCCCAATAAATGTGGTATCCATCTCACACCATACATAGTTTTTAAAATATTACTGGCTATGATTCCCATGTCATGCTATACTTTACAACCCCATGACTATTTTGTAACAATCAATTTGTACCTGTTAATCCCCTCCCCACTTCACCCATCCTTCCAGCCATGCACCCCAATCCAGCAACCATCAAAATATTCTCTGTATTTATGAGCTTGTTTTTTATTTATTTTTTTGGTTAATTTATCCTGTTCACTAGACTCCACGTATGAATGAAATCATATGACATTTGCCTTTCTCTGTCTGACTTACTTCACTCAGCACAGTACCCTCTAGGTTCATCCATGTTGTTGCAAATGGTAAATTTCATTCCTTTTACTGGCTGAGTAGTATTCCATTGTATATATGTACCAACTTTTTATCCAATCATCCATTGATGGACACCCAGGTTGTCTCCATTTCTTGACTATTATAAATAATGCTGAAATAAACATATAGATGCACACATCCCCTTGAAGTAGTGTTTTGGGTTTCTTTGGATAAATACCCAGAAGCGGAATTATTGGGTCCTTCTTTGTCTCTTGTTATGGCCTTTGTTTTGAAGTCTGTTTTGTCTGATATAAGTATTATTACCCCAGTTTGTTTGTTTATTTGTTTTTGCTTCCATTTTCATAAAATAATGTTTCTATTTCTTCACTTTCAGTCTGTGTGTGTCTTTCAATCTGAAGTGAGGCTCTTGTAGGCAGCATATGCAAAGGGTCCTGTTTTCTTATTCATTCTGCACCTCCTTTGTCTTTTGATTGGACCATTTAATCCATTTTCATTGAAAATAATTGTTGATAGATATGTAGATATTGTCATTTTATTACTCATATTTTTATCTTTTTCCTTCTTCTTCTTCTTAAAGAAGCCCCACTAACATTCCCTGTAATACTGGTTTGGTGGTGATGAACTCCTTCAGCTTTTCCTTGTCTAAGAAGCTCTTTATCTGACCTTTAATTTTAAATAATAGTCTTGCTGGGTGGAGTAATCTTGGTTGCAGATCCCTGCTTTTAATCATTTTGAATATTTCATGCTAATTCCTTCTGGCCTGCAAAGCTTCTATTGAGAAATCTGCTGAGAGTCTTATGGGAACTCCCTTGTAGGTAGCTAACTGCTTTTCTCTTGCTGCTTTTAAGAGTCTTTCTTTAGCTTTTGGCATTTTAATTATGAAGTAGCTTGGTGTTGGGCCTCTTTGGGTTCATCTTTTCTGGGACTCTGTGCACTTTTGGGCTTGTATGTCTATTCCTTCACCAGGTTAGCAAAGGTTTCTGTCATTATGTCTTCAAATGTGTTTTCAATCCCTTGCTCTGTCTCTTCTCCTTCTGGTACCCCTGTTATGTGAATGTTGGTAAGCTTAAGGTTGTCTCAGGGTCTCCTTAAAGTATTCTCAATTTTTAAAATTCTTTTCCTTTTTTCTGTTCTGATGGAATGCTTTCTGTCACTTCTCTTCCAAATCACTGATTTGATTCTCTGCTCCCTCTAATCTACTGCTGATTTTCTCTAATGTATTCCCAATTTTAAGTATTGTATTCTTCATTTCTGACCTTTTGTGATTTGTTTTCTATCTCCATTTTTATGTTTATTATCTCTTTGTTCAAGTTCTCACTGAGATCACTGAGCATCTTTCATGGCAAAGGATTTGCCGTTTTTTAAATAGATTATTCTTCTTTGTCTTATTGAGTTGTAAGAATTTTTTGTATATTCTAGATACTAAACCCTGGTCAAACATATGATTTCAAAATATTTTTTCCCTTTCCCTGGGTTGGCAATTCATGTTCTTGTATGATTAACTCAAGGGGAGATTTTGATCCTATCTTTTTTTCCATTTTATTGTAAGATTTTCAAATGTATATAAATTTTTAAAAAAATATAGGAAACACTCATATATGTATAACCTTGCTCTTTGTGCTTTATCACATATCTATCACCTAACAGTGTTGTTTTTATTTTAATTCAGCCTTTCTGTACATTTCTGCTGCAACTCTTATTTTCCTTCCTAAACTTTAATACTTCTTTTTCACAACATCCACCAAAGCAAGACTAAGAGAAAAGCAGTGGCAAGGAAACAAAATTGTTCTGCTCAAAATGAGGAGATTTATGTCAAAGATCTGATTTTAAGGGGTACAATCAGTTGTTATAAGAATTACATTTAACATGAGCAGTTATGTCCTTGAAATCATTTGGAATTCAGAATGATGATGTCCTTCTGTGGACCTATTAGCAATTCCTCCTTTTTTGATAGTGAGGGGCTTCTCAGTTAACAAAGACCTTTAACGTCTCCCTCAACTTTGTGTGTACTCCAACAGCTTAGGTAATCGCTTAAAGATGTAGACTTTTTTTTAAGGTCTTGTGAGTGGAAAGTTATCTCCTCTAGTGCCTTATTTTATGCCCCTGAGTTTAATAGTGCCAATTCCATGGCCGTTGAGTTTACCTGCTTTGTTTGCACTAAAGAGAAAGTTCAGCAGAATTTCAGAAGGGGCTGGAGAATTGCATATCAAGCATGGTCTGCCCTATATCAATTTTGCACAACACTGGGGAAAGAGAATTGAAATGGAATTTCCCATTATGTAAAAGCAGCTGTTAGGAAGATGCAACTGAATTTAAGACAATTGGCAAAGCAATGGAATACAGCATTAAAGGGAGTTGGGAGGCACACTTTAAGGATTGATCTTCCCCTTTGCTCCCTTCTCTCTTTCTGATTTTGTCATTTACTTCAGATGCTCTCAAAATGCACTTTTTTGAGCCCAATCTGAATTTTTGAACATTGCATCTGATGTGCTTATTTTGACACATGAACATGAACAGATGTTTACATTATAATGTTAAGTGTGCCAGCTGTTATTATGTCAGAATAAGCATCTTTGCATTTTATTTAAAAGTAAAACCAAGCTTTTAAACCTCTTTGCTATCAGACATCCATATAAATAACACTTTCCTTCCTCACTTCTCTCTTTCCTTATTTTCTTCTTTCCTTTATCTTTTCTTTTTGAAAAAATCAAGTTTTCTTGGAACAATTTTTGCTATTTTCTGGATGTATCATAGAAGATCAGTGCTCAATAGAATCAGCTAACTCAGTGAATGCCACATGCTTATTATGCACAGGACAAAGTCAAGTTTAAAGAATATTTCCCAGATTTAGGTTTGAGTTTTTAAGGTTTCATTCACAGCTGTGAAAGTCTGGTTACAGTTGGGTCCCTGTAGGCATATCATGAATTTTGATGGCTATGGCATTTGAATACAGTTGCCTATCAAGTTTTTATATTTTATTTTTTTCTTGTGTGGTACACAAACTAGAACAGCAAGGATTACCCCTGTTAAATTCCTTTAGCTTTGTATTCTTTGTTTAGATAACATGACAGATTTCACTTTCCACCCAAACTGCATGGGAGAGAACTTGATTGACAGTGACAGAACTGGTGGCCCCACATTTAGCTCAGTCTTTGTTCAAGTAAAAGTATCCCATTAGGATACCCTCTAGGGGCTTCACTTGGAAAAGTAGTTCAGTATTGAAAAGATCACGAATGCCCAAATAAAGCATTTTTATTATTTTTTCCTGATTTTGTTAAAGCGTTAAACAAACATAACGAGGGAGTGTTAGGACATAAAGTGTGAAACTCATTTTATCATTATTCCAGAAATATGCCAGGTGTTAGATCGCTTTTTTTTAAGCCTGTTCATTGAAATGATACATAGAACATTACACAGTGCTTAAATGTGTTTATACAGAATTTTTTTTATATCATGAAGAAATAATTTTCAAGTATCACTAATTGATAGTTCAGCGTACCTCTTCTATGTTTAATGTGTTAGTAAACCATTTTAAATGTTTGTCTGAGTGTAAACACAGAAACAAAAATAAGTCAGAAGTAAAAGTACCAGAACATTTAGTTATCTTTCAATTAAAATGTTCTTGCAGTGGCCTGCAAATACATATATAATCTGGCTGCCTCCCTGCCTACCCCGCCCCATCTCCTATTCTCCCCTCCTCACTCAGCCTTGCTCTCCAGTTAAACAGACATGCAAGCTATTCTTCCAGCTTTCAACCTAACGTCTTTGTACCAGCTGGTTCTACTACCTCAAAACTTCTCCCTGCATGTAGCTGCTTAGTGTATTCCCTCATCTCCTTTAAGTTTGACTCAAGCACCACTTTGCTGGGGAGACTGAATATTTGTCTCCCCCAAAATTCATGTTGAAACCTAAATTCTTAATGTGATGGTATTAGGAGATGGGACCTTTTGGAGGTAATTAGGTCATGAGAGGTGGACACTCATGAATGGAAATAGTTTCCTTATAGAGAGAGACATAAAAGAAATGATTTCTCTCTTGGCCATGTTAGGACACAGCCAGACACCAGATCTCTGGCTCCTTGATCTTGGACAGTTCAACTTCCAGAACTTTGAGAATTACATTTGTTGTATAAGCCACTCAGGCTATGGTGCTTTTGTTATAGCAGCCTGAACTGACTAAAACACACTTTTTCTAGGATGTATATTCTCATGGAGAGCCTCCTATTTAGCACTGCCTCTTCTTCTTCTTCTATCCATATCCAACCCCCTTAGCGTCTTCTACTTTTGCTTTCTATTAGGTTGTCGAAAAAGTCATGATGTATTTTTTCTATGTTTTTCATTGCAAAAATGCATCATGACATTTCTGACAACCCAGTATTTAGTACTTTCCATCTGATTGGGTTATGTAATTGTGTTATGTAATAAATATGGTTATACATCACACACACACACACACTCACACACTTTATAGAGTAGTGTCTGTGTGTGTGTGTGTGTAACTCCCCTTTCTGGAATGTAAATTCCATTAAGGTGGGGTATGTTCTATTTAAATCTAGTGATGGATTTCATGTGTTTAGAACAGTGTCTGGCACATAGTAGGCATTCTTGAAATATTTGGTGAATAAATGGGGATTGGCATTATGGATAATTAGTAATAAGAATAAAGTAATGCAGTTTGATAATGAATAATGATTCTTTAAAAATGAAGAGGCTATACTGTATAATAAAATCAGTGGTGTAAAAATCAGACCAAACTTCAAAATGTTCAAATGCCTAGAAACAGACTGGCTTTGTAACTAATACAGTAACTATTTGCAGACATGCTTTACCACCCTGTCATCTTTCAAGATATATTTTAGATTGAGAATACTGTGGACTTTCATTATGGCTTTTCCCTCTAAGGATGCCAGGTTTTCCCAGGTGAAAGGAATATCTAATAGATCCTTTTGCTCAGACTTGTCCCTCCCACCTGCATAATAGTTGCAAGGCCAAGAAGACAATAACGAGTCTTTATAGGTTTGAACTTGAAACTAGAGAGTTGTGAAAGGGCAGCTCTAATTCTAGGTTACTGCTCTGTATCACTTTAGATTGCATAACTGGTGGTCAAAGAAATCATCAATATGGCAAGTGTCCCCTTTCCAAATGTTAGTGATAATCAACACTGTGTGACTTAGGGTCAATGTCCATCATTTAAAAATGAAAGATTGAATTTAAAGTTTTATGTGGCTTTAACTCTTTCATTCCCCTCAGCCACCACTAAAACACAATGCTAATTACTAATTTCAGGATAAGTTTATTTTGGGAAAATCAACATGTGTATGAAAATCTGATAATATGTATATTTCCTCTCAAGTATTCTTTGTTATTCCATTGCTTACTTGTCATGATTTTAGTGCCCCTTGAAGAATCCTGAGGTAGAAGAAGAACAACCCTTCATTAATACTGAGGAGACAGGGCAGACCTACCAGTAGTCATGACAACAGGTGACCTGACGATGGGGCAAGAGAGCAATGGTTAGGGAAAGGGCTTTGACCCCTCCAAACTTCCCACCAGAATTTGAAATGAAGTCCCATTTCTAATATGGACAAAGGCCATTTTCTCAAGTAAGTGGCAATAAAAACACCTATAGAGAGAATTGCTGATTTATTGAGCTGTATCACATAACGTTATCGAAATCAATCCAGGGTGCCATAAATGTAAATAGAGTTTGAAAAAATTCCCATATTCCTCTACCTACCCCATCATTGCTATCTCTCAACCGTTTAGAAGACTGATGACCCAAACATAATAATCACATGTAGACGATGACCGGAAATTGCTAGAATAATCAGAGATGGAGGAAGGCAATAGAGACGAGAGCACTGGATTTGTGTCAGTTCTGTAGTGGCTCAGCCCATGGCATTGAGGGTTTCTAACAACTGTCTCTCTCACTTTCTATTAAGCATAGCTTCCCTTTTAGTTTCTGGATTTTTTTTTAAATTCAGTTATAAAAGAAAGAGTAGAAATTACCATATGACCCAGCAACCCCTCTTCTGGTTATCTACCCCCAAAACCTGAAAACATTTTTCTGTAAAGATATATTCATTGCAGCATTATTCACGGTGGCCAAGACACAAATACAACTGAAGTATCCTTCGATAGATGATTGGATAAAGATGTGGTACATATACACCATGGACTATTACTCTGACATAAAAACGGATGAAACTGTTCCATTTGTGACAACATGGATGGCTCTTGAGGTTATCATGCTATGGGAAATAAGTCAGACAGAAAAAGTCAAGAACCACATGACTTCATTCATATGTGGGATATAAAACTGAAAGCAACAAGCAAACAAGACAAACAAACAGAAACTCACAGAAACAGACAACAATTTAGTGGTTACCAAAGGACAAGGGGGAAGGAGAGCATAGAAGAGGATAAAGGAGGTTAAATATATGGTGATGGAAGGAGAACTGACATTGGGTGGTGAACACACAATGTAATATATAGATGATGTATTATAGAAATGTACACTTGAAACCTATATAATTTTACTAACCAATGTTACCCAATAATTTAATAAAAAAGAAAAAAGAGTTTGCTCATTAGACTCAAGTATTATAAATTTTCTTCCCATGTGAACAAGATTACATAAAATTATTACTCCAATTTGGTTATCTTAAAGTATAACTGATGATGAATAACTTTTCATATGCTATCCAACACTGACAAGATAAAATTCAAAACAAAAATTATATCAATACTAATGTAAATAGAAACTAATTAATTGAATAAGAGAAATTAATACATCAAGTAATCAGTTAAACCCATAGGGTGTTTTGGCTACTGTTGTTATCGTTTTCTAAATCACTTGAGTATTTTCAATTGAGCTTATAATGTTCTTTGAGTTTATCATTAGTAAATTAGAAAATCAACACATTTATTACTGTCTCAGATAGACTTCAACTCAGATTGTCAAAATGAAGAGGCTTTATTAAAGGAACTGATTACAGATGTGACAGTAGGAATTGAGATACATACCAACATGTAAACTGAAGGCACCCAGACACTAGCCAGTATAAGAAGTCATTACTATGCCTGGAGCAGAAGTGGAAATGGAGCTGGAAAAGTTGAAGGGAGCTACCAGATGAAATCTGGATTAAGTTAAGAAGTCCAACCATTAATATTTCTACCAAAGCAGAGAGAAAGCCAGAAGGAAACACCCTGATCTCCCTCCCCTCACCACTTCCTGCTGGTGCTTCCAATGGCCAGCAGATGTGGGAACCTGAGTGGTGTGGTCTGTAGGCCCAGATCCCAAGGGGATAATGAAGGTCAAGCAAAGTCAGAGGGTGCATCCTGGGAATTAGAGGTACAAGGAGGATAACCAGCACGAAAGGTATGTGAATTACATTGCTATTTATTATCATGTCACCACTGGCATTTATGTGTCTTTCTTGAAAGTGCATTTGAAAAATAACTTCCTGGGATTCCACAGTGTAAAGATGCTACAAATAGTGTCCTCACTACCACCTTATTCTTAAGAATGAGTGTGACTCTTTGTTTATGGTGGCATTGGGTTCCCACACCATTGCTTAGTGATCATTAACTATTGGCAGTCATTAAGCTGGAATTGCTCAACAGTGGGCAAATGTGGTGAATCAGTAATTATTTACATGCTTCTCTTTAATATGGTCTTACCCGACTACAGAGAAGCTTCAGAAATGGGTTATCTCCATTCTGTACCCTGGGCAGAGAGCTCACCTTGTGGCACCCTTCTCTCAACACTAAATCATAATGATACCTTCCTCTCCATGCATTCTGTAAAAAACATGACTTGCATACAAATATAAAATGAACACATGTTGAAAATGTATATAAGTCATTAGTGAGAGAAACAGCAGGATGTAAAGTTGGTTCAAAGGTCGCTTGAGGAACATAGGATTACAGTTAGTCAGGAAAATGTGCCAACATAACTTTGCTATGTTAGAGACTAGACTAGTTAATGTCCTATAGGACAACAAACCATAACTTCTGGAGTCATGCAAAAGACCTTCTGCTAATAGATGTTATTTTTTATGTTGAGATGCTAGGACTTTTACCTATTGGGTAGTCGGAAAAATCATTATGTATTTTGTCTATGTTTTCAAAGGTCATTTATTTATATAAAGAATAAAGATCAATCAATGATATATTGCCCGTTTTGCTTAATAACCTTTTGCCATCTTTCAGTGAGCTTCATAATTCCAGGTTCATAGAAGGACCTGTCTTTATTTGTGAAAAACTGAACAGGTGCTGATTTACAGTCTCATCTGAATTGAACGTTATACCACACAAGGAGTTTTGAAGAGAGTGAAAGAAGCGGAAGTCTGATGACACAATGTCAGGCGAGTATGGTGAGTGTAGCAACACATCCCATCCAAGCTCCAGTAATTGTTGACACGTGATCAAGCTTGTGTGTGGTCTCACATTGTCGCGATGGAACACTCCTTTACAATTAACAAGCTCTGGACATTTCTGAATAATGGATTTGTTCAAACTGTCCAATTACTGACAGTACACATTTGAATTGATTGTTTGCTTCTTTGGTAGGAGCTCGAAAAACACAACACCTTTAAAATCTCACCACATTAAGAGCATAACCTTCCTCTGATAAATGTCTGCTTTTGATGTCATTTGAGGCAAATCATCACATCGGGACCAAGACCATTTGCACACCACATTGTTGTAAACAATCCACTTCTCATCACCAGTTATGAATCTCTTCAAAAAAGGATAGTTTTTCTCACGTTTAATGAGCACATTGCAGATGTTTACACATGCTGTCAAATAAACGTCTTTGAGTTCATGAAGAACTCAAATATCGAGCTTGCTTACATAATGCAGCTTCTTCAGGTAGTCGTGAATGCTTGAATGATGGATTTTCAATGTTTCTGCAATCTCTCGTGTCATGTAACGTGCGTTTGACTCAGTCAATGCCTTTATTTTGTCGTCATCAACCTCGGTGGGCCTCCCAGACCAAGGAGCGTCATTGAGATCAAAATCACCAGCACGGAATTTTGTGAACCATCATTGGCACTGATGTTCTTGTAGAGCAATGTCACCATAAACTTGATGCAACTTTTCACGAGCTTGATGCGTGTTCTTCTCTTTATGGAAGTAAAACAATAAACTATGGCAAAAATACACAGTTTGGTGTTCCATTTTCAACTTGTAAAATCTCCAAAACTCAACCAAATCGCTCAGTTTTTTTTGAAATGAAGCTAGAACTGTCAGCTGTTAAATGACATAGCAATAACATAGATGCAAATGACTCTAGTACTTTAAAAAATGAACTAGTGCCATCTGTCTCAAACATGCGTCATGACTTTTCCGACAACTCAATACATCTGGGGATCATGATGATGAGGCTTGAGAAAAGCATCAAAAAATTGAAAGAAACTCATCTGTGATGAGATGCTGAATTAGACAAAATTTAGAAACTGTCCAAATTTAGAACATTATGTAACTGAGATAATAAATATCTTTGTTAAAGAAACCATTTTGTACATGTGACCACAAGCACCTTGATTGTTATCACTCATACAAAATAAGAGTCTGAACAAAAACAGATAGAGAGGGCTGGCTGAATGGCTCAGTTGGTTAAGAGCTTGCTCAAGAGTGTGAGGTCTGAGCAACAGTGGTTTGATTCCCAGCCTGAGCTGAGCTGTTAACAGGTGGCAGGATGGCTCAGCTAAAAAAAAAAAAACAACAACAGATAGAGAAAGGGGAATGGAGGAGGTTTGGAGAATATTATGGAAACAGAATATACTGAACCCAGGGACCATTTGAATGTTGAGAGCAAGGAGAGAGGGAGCAGTGTCTGTTGGCACCACTCTAATGAGACATACGAAAGAAAGTAAAATTGCAATGTGAGGGATGATAAGTTCAAAGGACTAGGGTAGGAAAGAAAGATGGATCCTCTGGGAGACGAATGTGCAGCAGCAGTAAAACGAGAAGCAATAGAGAACATTTTCCAAGGAGTAGAGAACACTTTCTTGGATTCCAAAAGAAAGATTATCAAAGAAATTAGAACAGACTCAGATACCACAGAAAACTCAGGTTGAATAATGACTAAGAAAAGTTTGCTTTATTTAACAATGACTTGGTTCAAATTGCTCTAAAAAGAATAGTTTCAGAAACATGCTCAAAGGAGGAGCCATTCTGCCATAGGTTAAGGAGGCAGTTGGGGTCAAAAGTTTATGTTTGGGAAATCTAGTGGCAAAGGTTCAAAGGGAGATGGAATCAGATTCATCTTCATATCTTCAGCACAGTACTTGGTATATCATCTATACACAACAGACATTTACTGGAGGATGGATAGACAGATGGACAAAGAATGGATAATAAGTCTTCTTGTTGAACTTATAATACTTATGCATTCTAAGCTGAAAGACCCAGATTTATACAGGGCAAATCCAATGGTTTTCTATCACAGGTCATTTATGAAGACATGTAATAAACCAAAATGTCCCTACCAAAGCTTATTATATTTAACTTAGGAAAGAAGTTGCATGATGGGAGCTCCCCGAGCAGAGCTAGCTGGTGATTGTTAATCCATATAGTGTTTTTAACTTTTCACATTAACTTGTCAACATTTAAAAATCAAGAGATTCAATGTAAAAAGTCTGGATTTCTGGGCCTACTTGGAAAGTCAGAACATCTGGGCCCACATTCCCGCAAACCAGTTTCTCCATCAAGGACAGATTTGGGCTTCCAGTTCCTGTTCCCATCATCTCCAGCACACCACATCATCTTTAGGCACTGAGATCAAGCATCAGCTACCATTTATTCATTCACCATGAATGGCAAAAAAAACACAAAAAACAAACAAACAAACAAACTAACTAACAAAACCAGGACCTGAATCCACTTGTTTTTGTAAATGTATAGAATTAAAATGAAAGTAACTATTTCTTTTACCATTACATCTATCAAGATTGGGAAATAAAAGAAGACCATTGTGGTTGTATGGTTTAAGAAAGATAGAAAACAGCATATTCCTTTGTTAAGGAAAGTTGTTTGAAACTTGGAAATAAGACAAAAGGATGACTGATACCCTTTCAAGGTCCTGTTGAAGCATTGTTGAACAAACCCATCCGATACTTAATTTAATTCTCTAAAAGATTATTTAATTATCTATGGGATTAATTATTTCTTTAAGGGATTTGTCTTTGTTTGACTTGCTCTTTACTATTGATTAAAACCACAACACATGTTAACTTATTGATGTTTGTCCAGTAGAGATAAAAATGACTTCTGACTCCAGAAGTTACGGTTTTGTTGTCCTATAGGACATTAGCTAGTCTCATCTCTAACACAGCAAACTTCTGTTAGCACGTTTTCCTGACCAGCTGTAATTCTGTGTTCCTCAAGCGGCCTTTGAACTGACTTTACAACCTGCTGTTTCTCTCACTAATGACTTATATACATTTTCAACTATGTGCTCATTTTATATTTGTATGCAAGTCATGTTTTTTTTACATAGCCACTTTGTATTTTTATTATTGGTTTCAGGTATAAAAAACAACATAGTGATGAGACATTTACATCACTCATAAAGTGATCACCCCAATTCTACTACCCATCTGACACCATCCATAGCTATTACAATACCATTGACTATCCTCCCTGTGCTGTACTTCACATCCTATGACTATGTATTTTTTAATTATACTTGATATTCAATATTATTTTATATTAGTTTCAGGTGTACAGCATACTGGTTAGACATTTATACAATTTATGAAGTGATCCACCCTATTAGTCTAGCAGCCACCTGGCACTATACATAATTTTTATAATACTGTTGACTATATTCCCCATATCTTTTTACATCTTATTGGCCAGAATTGTACAATATGTTTCTGTCTAAAACAATTACCGAAAAAGAAAGTTATTTGTATTGATCTCTTTAGATACTTGAGCCTTGATTCTTGCAATGAGTACGTACTAATTCCAAGGTATTTGGGGTGCAAGTACACTGAAGGGATTCACTGACAATATAGAATATATATTCACGAGCTACACTGAGCAGACAGTAGGCAACTCCAATTATGTGTGTAGGGCCAACACTGGTGGGAGAGGAAATGCTTGGATGAAAGTGAGTAGCTTTGTGCATTAACCCACTCCCTTTCTGTGCCTGAGATATGTCCTCAATGAATTTGTAGAGGTATTCCCCCATCGGAGGTAATTTTCTCTCAATTACCTGCAGTTTTGAAATAAGAATGATTCTGATGATGTGACTTATGTCTTTTCGATACGTTAGATCATTGATTTTATACCTCAAAATAACTATTCAAATTTATTTATGGTTTGAACAATTGGTGTTCAATATATTACTGTTACATAGATTTTAAAAAAGCTTTTATGCTTATAAGTTTACATTGAAATCTTATACATTTATAAATCTAAAAAAATTCAACACTTTGAATAAAATCGCACTTTGAATTAAATTTAGACTCACTTACAAACCTTGTTAAACACCTTAAATATTTCAATATGCATTATGGGTTTAATCAATCCAATTTCCTTTCTAAGTAGAGTGAAACCTGGTAATAACATAAATTTGATGTAAAACCACCAGTAATTGGCACGTTGGTTAGCCCAACCCCCAGTTCTCCAATGCTGGAGACAGAGGAGTGTCGCAAATCAGGAGATCTGTGTTATTGACCCATCTCCTGCTTACTCCTGTCCCCAAGGGCAAGAGGAAGCAGGCCTCCCCTGTGCTGGACATCTGCTCTGATTCTTTGCTTCATTCTGGGCCAACCCAGCCTCACAGAACAAGGGCGGACTCCACTTGGCTAAAGTAGAAAACAGAAATCTTTGGGGAAATATAGTCTAAAGAAAACTCCGACTGCTCTAGTGAAAACTACAACTTTAGTTTGAGTGTTATAAGCGCTGTCTGGTGAGGTCAAGTTTCAGACATGGTGTTATTTCAAAGACAAAGATATTATCTTCAAGTTAGTATTCAGGATTCACTATTACTGGGTATTTATAAAAAAGCTCCTGTTTCTTTAAAGTGAGTCCAGAGTAGCTATCCATTTAGGAAATTCTAAATATAATATTGCTTATGAATTTAATAAATATGTGTATTATATATAATAATACATAATGTGAACATTATATATTATACATTATACCATAAATTGTGTAATAATTAAATGCATGGCTATATTTATATGGGGTCACCTATACATTAAATATACAATTATATTTTACTAGACCCACATATACATAACACTTTAATTCTCTAAATACAACTAAGAATCCAGAATCCAGGGATAATCTGGAAAAATTTCTGATCTGTGAAGATTCGTAAAACCATGTTCTTAATTTGTAGAAAATACCCCATTGATCCTTCAGGTGTAACTTCAGCACAATTAGCTCACTGATTATTAAGAAAAGTTAAAAATATAATTTCACAGAAGAGATAAAGAAAGATAAGACTACTAGAAATAAGATAACAAGATAGTAGAAAATTGAAATGATAGGCAAAAAATGTTCTTGTTCTTGGCCCCAGAAATGCAGCGGATGTTCAATATTTGGGCAGATATACATGGCAGCTGTACTTAGTGGGTACTTCACTGAGGAGGTTGCCATCAGAGCACCCAAGCCCTCTGCCTCGACAATGTAAGCACTTACTGTGTATCAGGCATTGGGCCAGCCATGTGGTGACACTAAACATGTCTCTCATGACATTTGGATACTGTAACTTAGAAAACTCATCTGACTGATGAAATACTTAGTAAAAATAGCAATGTCTTGAGCACAAGATATATTTATGTCTCTCACAGAATGATCCTGGGCTATTTTAGTTCAGGCTTCTTTTTCATTGCTCTGTCATCCCCAAGAAGCTGAACTTCTCTGCACGATCCTGGATATCTCACCACCAGGTTCCCAAAGAGACTGCAGTACAGAGGAAGCAAGGGGGTGGTCCCTTTCTTTAAAGTACACACATCATTTCTTTTTATATCCCACTGACCATAACTTAATCACACTGCTTTACCTTCTGCAAAGAAGCATTGGAAATACAATCTTTATCTGCATGACTATATGCCCCTAAAAAATCCATTTGTATAGAAAGAGGAAGAATGGATACCGGGTAATAACTACCAGTCTCTGTTGCCTTGTCTAATAGAGAAAAATAAGTAGACACGTAAAATGACTTCTGAGTCTCCTTCTCGAAATACAAATTTTACAAGCTGAAGTCTACCCAAGATAACCTCCCAATGAAATATACCAGAACTTACCAAAATGCAAATGTCTCATTTAAAACCAATCCTACTGAAATGTATGTTTACATAAGTCCTGTAATTACAGTTTCAAGCTTAGGTAGCTGTACTTTGATTCTGTTCCTCTTTTATTTCTTAACTTTTTAAGGTTTTATGGAAGAAATACCACCTGCACTCTTCCATTGATCCCCCCCCCCATGGAAAGTTCCTTATGTTTAAATTCCATCCATATTCCTGCCAAGTCTCCCCCAGGATCACCGCCAAAAGGAAAATGATTAAGAAAGTGAAAAATCTTGTATGTCTCTATATTTTGTCCATACTTCCACAGTAACCTAAAACCTGCTATGTATAAAGACTCATGGTAGATACCGGGAATGCCTAGGTGAATAGAAAATACAAACATATACACATTTTTATTTTTTAGAATAGGCAATTACTAGATAAAGAGTAAATAGGTATTGATTAACTGATAGATTCTTTTCTGGCATGGTACCTAGTTAGGATGAGAGGAAATAAAATTAGGCTGTTGGTCTCTTTGCAGTTTACAACAATCAGTGGATAAATATTCATCTCTTGGGAAATTATCCTGCTCTAAAGTAGGGCTGGTTGGCAAAACTTCTGTGGTATCCAGTGTAAGTGCTCCTTTGCCTAATTTCTTCCTGTTGCTCTTATTCACTCCCTGCCATAAATATCTTGGGTGCTTATCCTCTTCAATACAGTTCTAAATCTGTAGATGATCATCCCCCACACTTTATTTTCATTTGCCCATGCTCCCGCTATATAGTTATTTTAATCAGGAACAACATCTCCTTTAACCATGATAGCAAATGATGCCATTTACAGATTAGGGAGGAAAATTAAAATGGTTAGAATCCAATTTGATTTGCTATAAGATGGTGATTCGAAGGGGATGGAGAGGAGGAGGGGTCTGTACTGTGTTTACCATAATGAGGCTCAGAGGCTGCATGCTGCTGGATTAGCATCTATTTCTACCCCATGAACATTTTTTATTTCAGAATGGAATTGTGGAATTTTTATCATTTAAGGGATACTTGAGTATTGTTGAATGTTACACATTAGTGTGTTGACTAGCAGCACCTGCCTAGAGGTACTCAATGAATATCAGTTTAAATAGATGATAACACATATAATGGTGAAATGAAACACTGATTTGGCACAGTGTCTCCCAAACCATGGTGTGCATAAGAATCATGTGGGGATTGTGCTAAAATGCAGATTTGTAGGCCTATTCCCAGAAGTTCTGATTCCATCAATGCGGTATAAGGCCATGGAACGTGCAGTGTAAGTCATTGCAAGACACACTGCACGATTCGGTTGCAGCTCATACATAGATGCCAATCTTTGAAGAATATTAGGAAATATGAACTCAACGATGGAAGCCATGGTGGTTTAATTAGCTGTGAAACTTAAGGGGAAGTGAAGATATAATTTTTTTAGAAGATTTTTATTGGGGAAATGGGGGGGTGGGAACAATAGTGGGGAATTCGGGAAGGGGAACAGACAAGTTGCTGTTGTTTTGGTCTTCAGTCTAGTTGTGGAGGACGTTGCTTCACTGGCCCAAGTTGGCACCATCATTGCGCTCTTCCCGGGTGATCAGTCACCAGCTTCTGGATGGCCGCTCACGCTGGCTGCTGGCTATATACGGTAGCCCATGGCGACCTACTGCCACAAAGGCTGCAGCCTATGCCATCGCTGGCGACTCACAGCAACACAGCTCCAGGTTGAGCTGTTGTTCAGCATCTTAGCTGTAGAGGGCAGTGTCACTGGCCCTCATATGTGGGATCCGAACCGGGGCCCTCTGGCATCCCAAGCCTGTTCTTAACCATCGCGCCACTCGGCCGCCCGAAGATAGAATTTTTACAGGTTACTCTTATTTTCAACAGAAGTATTGATTTGTTCCTCTAAGTTTATATTTGTTTGACTAATAGATATAAATGAAAATATGTTAATACAAGGTTTTATAGGAATAAATAAGGGTGAATTGTTCCACAAAAAAAAATTAAATATTCCTGTTGCTTGAGATGCCCAAAGTTCCAAATTGCTTGCCTACTTCTAAAAACAATATTAAAATTTGGATGTAGATTTATCCACATATATGTGACAACCCTAATCACATGGTGTATTTACAGTCATTCCACACCAATTGTTTCATACCTTGTACCCAATAAATTATAAGATTAACAGATGCAAAGAGGACAGCTGCTTGATTGAGCTCATCTAAATGCCCAACTTTCTAATCCCGCCTCATTCTGACCAAAAGAACATAAAATCCTTAAACTAGAAAAATGCAAGAATACAAAGGTAAGCTATCATTATTCATTAAGCTTTTCCTCTATACGGAACAAAGCTACCGTATCTGGGTTTGGTAATAGGGACAGATGGCTTTTTCTAATTTCACTTCCTAAGCCAGCTTCCCACACAGAAAAAAAAAGTGTAAAAATTACTTCAACAAAATCTTCATTTTGCATTAGAAGCTACAGTCAATGAATTTCCCTGGCCCTTATTTTTTTCCTTTGTGGTATTTTTCAACTGTATCATGATGTGTCAGGGTATGAACTATGGAACAGAAAAAGAAAAAAGCCCAAACCGCCCATTTATTGGAACACAAACAAACACACACTAATGCCTGTAAATAGGCAACAGCCACTGGAACAGTGTCGGTGGCCATGTGTGCTGAGCACAGTCCGATTGGATGTGATGGGTTTTCATACTTGGGCTCTTTTTGGACTAAATATGTAAGTTTGTTAGATCCTGGGAACATTAAAGAAGTGATTTGAGGTTAGTGTCTTAAAGGAATTACATGAACTCATTAAAGGTCAAGCCAGTGACTTTTCTGCCCCTCAATAGAAGAGACAACAGAGCCCTGTTGTGGATCACAGCACAGGTGGATGCTGACAAAGCCCGCTTTAAACTCAGATGCTTCTCTTTTTATGTTGCGTAAATTATTTAACCTCCCTGAGTCTCAGTCTCTAAAGCTATAACATAGGCATACTAAAGTTTTCTTTATGGACTATTAAAAGGATTAAATATACTAACATATCTAGATCACCTCCTAAAATTACTAGCAGTAATACATGTTTAAGAAATATTTAATTCCTCATTGTCTCCTGTGATGTGTATGCACCTGAGGGAATAAACATTTTGAATATTGTGCTTGACACAAAGACATGTCTAACAAATGAATGAAACAAAGTTCCTGTCCCTGAGTGCATATAATCTACAAGGAAATAACAAGCATGCACATAAAGAGTAGCTGACCAAGTTGTAATCTTATCAAGGTATTGGAAATAGAGGGAATGTCATTTGTGCTGATATCTGGTTATTAAATGGAATTTTAAAATAACATTTAATTTTCTTTTCAAATTGAAGTCTCATGATAGAAATTTGGTAAACTTTTGCAGCAGGTTATTTTCAGTTGCTGCATAATAGCTCCTCATGTGATTGTGTGACAATTTATTTAATCATTCCTCCCTTGAAGGAACTTAGATTACATCTATTTTTTACTCTGAATTAGCAAGGATTTTTTTGAAAAGATCTTTAAAAATGAATTTGTAAGACTTTTAAAAATACTACCAGTGGTCCTCTGGAAAGATTGACTTACTTTACATTTCTACCAAAAGTTCAGGAGAGTATATGGTTAAGATTTCCATATGAAAAAAAAAATGAGGTGTGTCTTTGAAGCAAAGGTCTAGTGGTCAGAATGTTGTGGGGGACTTTGTAGTTTTCTTTGCCTGGTACAGAAGATATCTTTGGGGAGAGTCATGGAGAAAGAAGGAAAGGGTGAGTTCTGAAACAAATGCGATTCTCTCAGGGGTAAATTAGGAATTATGGGTATCCAAATCAGTAGGGATGAGATGAGAGTCAGGCTCTTAGCTCAGATGGTTTTAAATTATCTGTGAGTCTAGTGTTTCCTATGTCTCTCTGTGATCTCAAGATGTCTGGGCTCTGCTGACCCCATATCTTGAGGTCAGTCCCCAAAACAGGACTTCTGTTCCTTCATCTGTGAGGAGGGATTTTGTGCTGCCTGGATGTCTTGCATTGACTAATTGATGAGTGGTTTTCAGAGTGTGTATCCAAAGCATTTTAACTGCTAAATATTGTTACTAAAGCTGTTGAAAAACCAGTTTCCTCCTTTGAATATTTTCTGAAAACATATGTTCCCATTTCCCCAGTCACATCTGGTGGTTTCTCCCAATTCCCATTCTGCTCTGATGAGTTTAGTGTGTACAATTGATGAAACCAGAAATAGCTTAGCAGCTGATGGCATTTCATAAAAAAACGTTTTTTTCTTCAATCCCAAATGTTTAAATGACACAGAAAATGAATTTTTAAAATTTATTTCAAATTTTCAGGTGACTGTGCTACATTTAGAGCAATTTTTAGTAGACACCAGATCATGGGACACAGAGAGAAAAAAGATAGAGCCAGGAATTTCATTTTCTTTGAACAAGACTGCTGGGATCCTTAAAATGAAAAACACAGCAATATTCAAAAATTAAAATGTTAACTTTAAATGTGCTATAGAAATTTCCACCTTACAGCAATATGTAATTTTGCTATAGCAAAATGCGTGTAATGTTTTGTATTTTTTATCTTCCCAAAATGGCAAAGTATATCATTTTTTTGTGTGTAGCCACCTTTAGCTATAGTAATAGAATGCTAAGTTTTTGAAAGCTAATGATAAGTTTACATTTTACCAGATCATATTGGCAATGCAATTGTTGAATCCCCATTTTTATTCTTTGATATATTTTAAGGTGGCAAAAGGTGGGGGTTTTTTTCTCTACCAACCCAAATAATACTGTTCCACACCCTGTGGAACATTTGTCTGCTTCTGTTTCCATCTTTTCTCTACACAAATGGCACTTCTGAGGTGTGACCATGGCAAATCCAGTTAAACAGATAGGAAAATAGCTGTGTCCCTCCACTCATGTCTACCCATCCCACACTCCTTCGCACACTGGGCAGAGGCAGAACTCTGTCCTCAGAATTGCCATGCAGGTTTCTACTTTGTTTATGCATAAGAATCAAAAGAGGAGTAGTAGAAATAGCCAAACCAAACAAAAACCAAAATCACAGAAGACTAATGACAACAAACTGGCAAACTAAATTTGTCTTGCCCTATATTCTGTCATGAATACTGCCATCCCTTTTCATAATTAAGGGCCATGAGGGTTTTCATTCAATATGTTAGGAATTTTAAAATTCAAAACTCTCAAAAATTAGGAGAGATCCTAAATGGTACCGATTCAGTTTGCCAGGGCTGCTATGACAAAATACCACAGATTGGATGGCTTAAAAAGATCATTTGTTTTCTCTTACATTTCTCAAGACTCGAAGTCCAAGATTAAGGTAGTGGCAGGGTTGGGTTTTCCTTCTGTGGCCTGTCTTCTTGACTTGCAGATGGCTGCCTTCTTGCGGTGTCCTCACAGGGGAAATGTGCACGTGCATCCCCAGTGTCTCCTCAGAGGAAGAGACCTTATAAGGACACCAGTCATGTTGGATTAGGGCAACACCCTAACAGCCCCATTTTGACTTAATCACCTGCTTAAAGACCTTTCTCCAAATATGAAGACATTCTGAGGTACTTGGATTTAGCACTTCAACATAGGAATTGGGGGAGGAGGGGTACAATTCAGCCCATAACAGGTACAAAGAGATTACACATATCAATCAGTGAACAATATTTTATGAGATCCTATTGTATTCAAATCACCTGGATAGTAATGTGATGGGAAGGGGGGTGAAGGAGAGTAGAGCATGGAGGTATAGCTGAAGAGTACAACTTTATCTTGTTCTCCCTTCCCCATCTTGAACACATGAGATGATGAATGATGGCTTCATTGTCTCATTTGTTCTCTGAAGCATTTGGGCCTAATTCAAAGCAGCATCATGTATCACAGGCCCCTATCAGAGAGTGTATTCTCAAAACGTCTTCTATGAAGCACTTAACCCACAGCAGCCCAGCACACAAAAGCAATACTGAGGGAGGTGAGAGTCATGGGAAGGCCATGCCATCAGTCTTTATCTTAATTTCACTCTTTAGGTCAAGTCAGTAATTTGAAGGCTAATCACTTCACTGTAATAAATTGTTTTATCAACGTTAATCCCTTAGCTTTTTCTAAAAGGCCTCCAAGAAATCCCTCCATATAAAGTTCTCCAAGATTTTTTTCCATGTGAAGTTCAATATATTCCCCTTGTGGTGGGCATATTATTGAGTTCATTTTCCAGGAGATTCCTTTGTTTCCTTCTATAAAGCTTCTCATATGAAAACTTACTTTCTAAATTCAATGTTCAAAAAATATTTTACCTCTCTTGAGGAATGGTAAGATTCCTTCTTTTCGTAAGAAATATATAACTGATGACATATTTTATTTTCTCTTTATTTCCAAAATATAATTAAAAAATAATTTCTTTCTACAAATTCACTTTCTGTTCTTACTAGGGCAATTCTAATCTATACGTTATCACGAATTTATTGATTTATTTTTGGAAGCCAGCTGAAATCACAGAAATGAATTGATACAAATAATAGTATTTTTTTCCCTCACAGAAGTTAAAAAATCATTGGAGTACAGACAGAATTTGATTACATATATCTTTTTTTTCCACAAACATTTTCTAAATAAGTGGTAGTTGATCAGAATAACTTTATGGAAGAGGTAACATTTGTAACAAAATTTGAGGAATAGAAATATTGGATTAAAAACTTTAAGATGATTCCAAGTCCTTTTGAACCTTCTGAGGAATATTTTAATCTTCTGAGAGATAATCTGTAACTCCACAAAAAGAAAGTTGAATTGTTCTTTACAGTACAATTTTTAAACTCAACTAAATCATAATTTAAAATTCAATTTCTAAACTAAGCTATTTTCTGTTATCCTGCATCAAATTCCAAATAGAAAGGACTTCTTAGGCTCCTAGATAACCTCCTCACTTTTTTGGTAGAAGAAAGAAGAGAAGAGCATTTAAGGACCCCAAAGATGTATTCAGCAAGGGCCTCTCATGAACTCACAGTCCAGGAACTACCACAGGGAGGACCTGGTAGGACCTTGGCTGCGAAGTTACCTAGCATGACTTCCATCCTGCTTTGTTGGTTGAAGCAGTCGAAAGCACACCGAGATGTAAAGGAAGGGGAGTCTTAAAGAATTTGGGCACCCTTTTTTGAAATCGCCCATTTCTCATTCAAGAACCCTAGTCTTTAAATATTTTTTATAAAATACTTGTATTAAATGTCTAATTTAAGCTAACATGGTTATTGTTCATAGGAAAACTATTAGAATCTCGATGGATTTAATGTTATTGTATTTGTTATAGACATTATTCTTTATCCTTTTTATATGTACAGCAATCAAAAACAAACACTAAGCAATTTCCCTGACTGGATCAAAAAAAAAAAAAAAGAGCATGAATTGAAGATGGAATGAGTCATGGGAAGCTTGACTATGTATGAAAATATAATCAAAATCAACTTGCTTGTTGCATTCTTGATATTTGTGAAATTGAAAGGAATCTTACAATCAATAATGGATTTTACTTGAACCAGTAGTAGTTTTTCTTTATTAGTGGTACATAAAATAATGACACAAGTTATTATCTATGACAACTAATATTTGATAACATATGGTAGTCGTTATTCACAATTCCAGAATAATCAGAAACACTTAGCATACAATAATACCCTGTATTGTGAGCTATTTTGCAGATAACCATAAAGAGTCCTAGATTTTAGATCTTGCTTGAATTGCACCATTCTACACACCTGTTAACTCCCAGAGGTCCCCCCCACCCTTTGGTAATATGCTCATTTCTTTAATTTGATTCTATTCTTCGAAGAGCAGACAACAATGCATTAGCTTTCTCTGTCAACTGAAAGACCCCTTAATTGACTTGTTCTTATTGACTGAGATATGAGAAGGGGCCTCTGTTAACGCTGAATCCTGATGGGAGACAAGAAATAGGTTTGCCAGCTTTGGAGCTGAGTGCTAGATGCAGTATATTATGTTATATTCCAATCACTTAACTTTCCCTCATGATAGCAACAAAATAACTTCTTGGAGAATAAAGCCCTGAATCTTGTTATCTGATAAAATATATACCTGATGGTGAGCAATCCAGCTATAAATTTCTTGATAATAATATTGTCTGAAATCTTAGGTAAAATAATTCATCTTTTGGAAAATTGTGTTGGAATTATCATTTAGAGTGTTTGTACTGCTGTATCTTTTAAGTAGGATAGTGTTTTATGTTATGTACTAAACATTGTATGTGTGTATAGACATATATCTATAGACACATACATATATTAAATTATTCAATTATTATTTAAAGAGTTGCTGATTCTAATATCTGCCCTAGACTTATGTGTATATACAGACATAGATATCTACAAATTTATTATACTTATTTATTTAATTGTTATTTGAAGAATTATTGTGTGTCTAATATATACCAGACATATGATATTGCTAATTATCCGTGCCCTTAGGTAGATCACTGCCAACTTCTTGTAACCTTATTTCTTGCCCTCCGCCTGTCATATAATGTGGAAACTTAGAAACTAGAACATTTTAAGTCTTCAGTAAACACTAGCCAATGATTTCACTTTTTAGAAAATTACTTTGTATTGACACACATAGTTAATCCGTTTTCTCAATTGGTAATTGTATCTATTTTTGGAAAAAAAATAGATAAAATACTCTTTAAATGGCATATTCCTGCTCAGAAACCACTTTCATCTATTTTCTGATTGTAGAATATCTTTCAAAATAATTAAATGACTTTTGTGGGTTATCATGAGCAACAAAATCCTTGAAGGCAGGAAACGCATAGCCTTATTTATTTATTTATTTATTTATTTATTTATTTATTTATTTATATGGTAATCATAAAAACAGAGTTGCTAATAAATATTCAGATTTGGAGATGTGAAATAGGAGATGCAAGCATGAAATCTTGTGCTTATTACTATCATTATGCTGAGGACCCTCTGGCCACTTCTCCCTTGTCTGTTTAATTGCAAAGTTCTTCATATTTTATTCATTAGAAGAGCTGCATCATGCCTATTCTTCTTAGGTTGCTGCCTTGCACTGTTTCCAACACTCTAGTGGGTGTGATCTATGGGCTCCATCACTTTTCTGTCTATGCCTTGTTCAGACCTCTAATGAATATCAGACCTACAACCCTCAGTTATGTGTCAAGTACAGAAATGAATAGGGGAATTTGGTTTGTTCATTAGCACTAGGAAAAGCAAACTCACTTTGTCTCCTTCATGCTTTCATAAATTTGCTCACCTGTTATAAATTTCAAGGGAATCTTAATTCATGCAGGTAGTTACATAAAGGTTTTCTACTAACTCTTTTTTTTTTCCTTTTCTTTTCTTTTTATCTTTTTTTAAACCATAATTAAGTAAAGTCTATTAACCATCAGTGATAGAATATGTAGATAGAATTGTGATAAATTCTCCTTGTATATGTGATTTTGGTAAGTTATTTTTGGAGGTGGATCAAAAAAGTCATGGGGAAATAAGAAGGAACAAGAAAAGTAAAAACAATTTTGGAAGAGGGACATAAAGGAGAGGAAGGAAGTACTAGGGGATATGGAAAGGGAGAGAGAAAATGAAAGAGGAGTAGGGGGAGGGAGAGGGAGAGAGAGAGAGAGAGAGAGAGAGAGAGAGAGAGACAGAGACAGAGACAGAGACAGAGAGAGAGACAGAGAGAGAGACAGAGAGAATGAGAATAAAAATAAAAGAAAATAAATAAAGGAGAACCAGAATAAGAAATTTAAAAGGGCACTCAAAAAAGAAAAGGCATGGAATGTGTGTGTGTATGTGTGTGTGTGTGCATGTGTTGTGTGTGTGTTTCTAACTTTCTGTAATTTACATTGAATATGTGTGAACTGATCAAACAATGGGAAATATTGAGTGCCTTACAAAAGCATCCTCACTCTCTGTTACATGTTTTAAACAGATAGTCCCAAAAAATATACCACCATCAGGAGGAATTTACAATATGATTGAAAGTCTCATGCTATAAACCATAGAGGGCTACTTGTTGTCTTGATAAATGGTAATAGTGACTTAGAGGTAGATCTATTAACCTGAATGATTGTAATGACATTTTTTTTCTTTTTTTTTTATTGTTAGTTTCAGGTGTACAGAACAATGCAATAGTTACCCTTTTCACCCTCACAAAGTAACAACCCCCCTCCCCCCATCCAGTGCCCTCCCACCCCCGATATCATGCTTATCTATTACAATTCCATTGAATCCGTTCCCGCACTCTACTCCGTGTCCCGAGGTTATATGTATATATAATTATAGTTGACATACAGTATTATTCAACATCAGTTTCAGAAATACAATGCGGTGGTCAGGCCTCTACATCAACTATGAAGTGGACTCCCCAAAAGGGCATTGGTCCATCTGGCCCCCTAAGAAATGCTTACAATGTTATTGATTGTATTCCTCGGACTGTCTTTTTCTATCCCTGAGGCCATATTGCAATTACCAATTTGTATTGTCTCATCCCTTCCCCTCTCCTTCATCCCCGCCCCCTCCCAACTAACGACATTTTGATTAGCAATACAACATTTACTCCTTTCTCACTTTATTTAACACACAATTATTGATTTATTGAGTACCTTATTTAATAAGAGTAGGAGCTATTTGGGAATATATATGTGCAAATACCTCTGTGTGTGTATTTTATATACATACATATAGGATAATAAATAATAAACATTTTTCATGCTTTGTGAGGAAGTATTGTAAAATGCTGATGGAACAGTCATATGCATCAAACAATGCAGGAACAAATGTAAAGCTAGGGAATGTAGACTTTTTAGGCATTCACATATAAGTAATAGATGAAATATTTATAGAGAAGGACAAAGAAAGTATTTCATATCACCAAGGGCCATGCCCACAGAAGGGCTGTGGGTGGGAGGACTACTGGTAGAAACAGCTAAGTGGATAGATCTGTGGATGGACAAATGAGTAGACAGACAGAATTGATAGAAGAGCAGCTTCAATATCTTCCTATCAAGACAAATGAAAAGTGAGCAAAGGAGAGCCATTTGACACAAGAAATTAGAAGTAGCAACTGTTTTTGTTTGTTTGTGTCACAGAGGATGTAAACTAAGAGAACTCGAACAGAACATCCCTAATCTTTTCAAAGTATAGAACAGAGCTTGCTAAAAAAAATGAACCCAAGTGAAATGGGTGTGGGGCTAGACAAGGATGGATAACTATGGGAGCTACCTTTCTGGGGAAATTTCTAGGGTTCATGAGAATATTAACAGCATCGACTGCACATTAATTGGGTTTATATTAGATCAAGACAGAAGAGAAGGAATTAATATATATTTTAGTTAGTTTTTTCTTAGTTACAAGTTAAACTTAATTTTCACTATGTATTTTGTTCATCTCCTATCATTATATCTTTCTTTAGCTAGAACTAATACAACCAAATGCATGTGTTGTGATATTGGAATGAAAGCTAAAACCAAGTATCTCATTAGTACTTGGCAATCTATAGGGCATTATATAAGAGTTCTTAAAAAAAAAAAGTGTGTGTGTGTGTGTGGGGGGCTATTTGAACATTATGAATAAGGTTCAAACTGTGTAACTAGTGATTCCAAAATTTTAGTGTCTAAAATTTCAGCATCATTTACTGAGTATAATAGACATGTAAATCTTGGGCTCCTCTCCCTGAGTGTCTGGGAAAAGACTCTGTGACCATGTATTCTTATGAGCACACAAGGTCATCCTGATTAAAGTCAGAAACTACACTTTGAGAAACACTGATCTAAGGTTTCTAGAGAGAAATTTCAATTGATCCCTGGTTACACATTGAAACTGTCACTCCTTTCTGAGCAAAGTTATAGGATTTCATGCCAATTGGTCTTTTTAAAAGCAATGATAATTATTAAAACATTTATTTTTGCAGATATTTTTCTTTGATTGGTTGACTGAATGTTGCTTAGATAAATCAATAGATAGACTAATATAGTTGGGCAGACAATAGAGTGTAGAATATCCCAAAGAGAGTTGGAAATGCATACTCAATAGAACCCAGCAGTTTACCAATAAAATAATTATTTAATGTATACTCTTATAATTTTGATTCAAGACCGATTGCTGGGAAGACCTATGATACCCTTTGATTGTTACGTACCATAGGACTAGGTTTTATTGGGTTGTTGGAAAACTCATGACACATGTTTACAACAGATTGAGCTAGTTCATTTTTTAAAGTACTAGAGTCATTCGCATCTATGTTATTGCTATGTCATTTGACAGCTGACAGTTCTAGCTTCATTCCAAAAAAAATTGAGTGATTTGGTTGAGTTTTGGAGATTTTACAACAAGTTAAAGATGGAAGACCAAATTGTGCATTTTTCCATGTTTTACTCTTTTACTTTCATAAAATGAAGAGCAGGCGTACAGCTTGTGAAAAGTTGCATAAAGTTTATGGTGACAGTGCGCTACAAAAATATCAGTGCCAACAATGGTTCACACAATTCCGTACTGGTGGTTTCGATCTCAATGAAGCCCCTCAGTTAGGGAGGCCCACCGAGGTTGATGACAACAAAACGAAGGCATTGATCAAGTCAAACCCACATTACACGACACGACAGACTGCAGGAACATTGAACATCCATCATTCAAGCATTCACGACCACCTGAAGAAGCTGGGATACGTAGCAAGCTTGATATTTAGGTTCCATGTGAACTCAAAGAAGTTCATTTGATGGCGTGTATAAACATCTGCAATATGCTCATTAAACACGAGTAAAACTGTTTTTTTTTAAGCAATTGATAACTGGTGATGAGAAGTGGATTGTTTACAACACTGTGATGTGCAAATGGTCTTGGTCCCTATGTGATGATTTGGCTCAAACGACATCTAAAGCAGACATTCTTCAGAGGAAGGTTATGCTCTCAGTGTGGTGGGATTTTAAAGGTGTCGTGTTTTTCAAGCTCCTACCAAGGAACCAAATACCGTATTTGCCGGCGTATAAGATGATTTTTTGGCCCTGAAAAATATGCCTCCAAGTCGGGGGTCATCTTATACGCCAGGTACACTTCAGATAGACTGCCCATAGTGCTTGCCCCATGCCATAGTGGCCTCCCGATGCCCGCCCACTTCATTCCACATACCGTTCAGGCATCAGCAGCGCTGCTGGGTGTATGCTCGGCTGTT
>NW_017732015.1:291925-309047 GCF_001890085.2 Hipposideros armiger
CTGAAAGATGGCAAAAGGTTATTGAATAAGATGGGCTATATATCATTGATTGATCTTGGTTTTTTATATAAATGAATTACATTTGAAAATCATAGACAAAGTATGTCATGACTTTTCTGACAACCCTATATATATATATATATAATATTATATATATAATTATATATATAATATTATATATATAATATATTAAAATTATTATTGGGGTTTAGAGCCATTAGATCTAAATTCAAGTCTTTTTATCTGTGAGAGCTTGGGACATTTACTAATCCTTAACTTATTAACATCAATTTATCTATAAAATGAGAATAAAAATATTCACAGATTTGTTGGGAGGGTTGAATAAGATAGTAAAATTTTTAAGTGCTAATAGTATAGAAATTCAATTTTATTTTTGCTGGTTGGGAAACAGAAATGCCAGTCGTATTCAAAATAAAGACTATAGAGTTTTCCCCTAGAACTACACTCTTCACTAAACATTAGCCATGTTAAACTCTTTACTTTCCAGATGTTGCTTAAAATTCTAATTCAAATTTATTTCATTCTAACTTGTATTAAATGTCATGTATAACATTTTTTCCCTCACCTGCTATACTGTGAAAGTCCTAATGGTAGGCCTCATACCTATTTTGTATTTTTTATTTATAACCAGACGTGTGCCTTGTCCATTGTAGATATTTTATGTTGTTTTGTTAAATAAATGAATGAATACTTTTCTGTATGGTGATCTCACCATTCCACATTTATAGTAAGCACTTATTCAAACATTTGGTAGGTGTCCTCTGGGCCTATCACTAAAATGGCAAAGATACTTGATTTCTTTAATTATGGTACTTTCTTTAATAATATGCCAAAGATGAATATACCTATATAGAGATTAAAGGCATTGTATTCACATTTGTTCCTGCATAAAGTTGTTTTTTTAATGTCATCTGAGGGGAATCCTTATGTGCTGATGTTTCTTTTTCTTGGCACTTAGTCATTTGTTTATTCAACAAATGTGGATTGAGATCCCAGCACAAACCAGGCACATGTTGGGTACATAGTCATGAATAAGATTTAAAAGCCCCTTGCTCTAATTCTAATGAGGAGTGACATATCAGGGACATGTTGCACAAACAAACAAAAACATAACAAAACAAAAAGAATGGCTTCAAGTAATAGTACTGCTATGAAAATAATGGAGTTACTTTGGAGTTCTTTAAAAATGTCCAAAGGGGGAGAGGTGAAATTTAATTTCAGTATCCAATAATACAGCACAATCAGCCACTGAAAAATCCATGGAAGGATGGATATGAGCAGAGAACAGCACACATAAAAGAGCATGTGCAAAGGCCCATAGTAAGGCCATTGCAGCTGGAATGGGCTGGAGCATAGAATGAAATAAGGCTGAGAAGTCTTGAGGCACCAGACTGATAGGGTCTTAGGGGCCATGGTGAGGAGTTTGGATTTCACTATTATAATGGAAGATTTTAATCAGAGAGCTAAATCTTCTGGTATAGACTTTAACAGTCCCCTTTTGCTGCCATAGAATAACTTTTGGGGGGTGGAACAACAGTGGAGGCACCAATTTTACCTTCGAGTCCATTGTAATCACCTAAAGAGATCACTGTGGCTTTGGCTGGATTCTGTCCTTTAGTAGCTGAGGTATACCTTTGACAAGTAATTTAATCCTCTATCTAATGCCTTTGTTTCATCATCTGTAAATGGGATACAAGTATTTTCCTTAGTGTCATTGTGGAGATTGAATAAACCAGGATACAAAAAGTGGATGAAACCGCCTGGAATATTTTACATGTTCAATAAATGCTGGACTCTTTTTTTTTTTTAATTAGGATTCCTAGTATAAATAGACACATTAACTTTAGTACCTAGGTTCACTGCAATTCTCTAATTCTAAGACTATGTGTAGACATTAGGTATTTTACTTTTGTAAACCTGTTTCTTATTCATTATTTTTTTACTATATTAATCAGTATAGGTTAAGCTGTGCTGTGGTAATAGCTATGCCCCATTCCAAGTCTCTGTGGCATATAATATAATGGAGGTTTCCTTCTTCTCACATTACAATTTGATATGGATAATGGAATCCCCCCCCATTCTTGTCACCCCAAAGCTGGAAACTACTGCTTTCAAGTTTGTCATATCAGATAAATTGTGTGGTAACTAAAGATCTTATTCCAATGCTACAGTGTGCATTTATTATTATCAGTTCCCACAAACTTATAATAATTGGCCATTTTCTCTGGTTTTTTTCACCTGCAAGGCTCACTTTATTTCCATATGATTTTATTATATTACAAAGTAAAAAAAAGGGGGTCTGTGACTCTTTGTGAAAGTGGGTTCTCAGTATACAATCCATGTAGGGTTGGGACTTATCAGCCCAGACCCTTGAGCCCCAGTTTACTCTCAGTTACCCTGTGAGTTTGAACAAGTCATTTAACATTGGTAGGATTCTTCATTACAGTTCTTCAGACAAAATATACTATCAAAATACAAAGTACTATTATGTCCTCCCACAAAAACTTAAACAATGCAAATAGAATCATTTAAGTTAACCATTTTGTCTACCTCTTTGTCTCATTCTGAAGTATCCCTATGGTACATTCTAGAGAGGTTTGTCTAGTCCAACTTTAAATGACCCCATCAAAGTGACTTTTATCATTTGTTTTGGAAGGCAGTATCATTAATCTTTTCTGCCCTCCCCCTTTTTGGGGCTTACTTCAATTAAATAGGCAAGGAGAAGAGAACATTAAAAAACATTATAAAAATGTTAATTCCTAATATCTATGACTAGCTGTTAATCACACTATTAGACATATGTTCTGATTTAATGATCCTGACCAACAAACAGTAAGACCACAATTACTTTGATGAACGTCTACCATTATTTTCTCATATGGATGAGGTTGTTTTTCTTTCTGACTAAACATTTTCTCAGAAATTATATTCTATTTAGAAAGAAAGAGTATATAAAATACTTTCTTTAATTGTTAGAATCTTCTTTACTAAACCAATGTTGTGATGGTTTGTATTTGATCCTACAATTGAGACACTTTGGTGCACTCACATGTAATTATTGATATTTTACATGTTGATTATACAATGAGACATTTTGGTCCAAACATCTGTAATGATTTAGCCTTATAATATTGGTGGCATGCTTTCCTGCTCTTATTTTTAAGCCCACAATGCTTAAATGCAATCAATGAAATGGGGTATTTTTAGGATGTGCAGAAATCTGATTATTTTAATCAGTTGCTTCCTAACCATGCTGTAGTGAAAATCAGATTCATTTTTCCTCTATAGTTCTTTCCTACAGAATTCTTCCCTATGGCACTGTGGCTGAAATTCTCCTCAAACCAAACCTCCAATCAAATGTCACCATTCCCTGAAACCTTTCTCAGGGCTCCTGGACATAATTCATAGTTTCTTATTCTGGACTCCCCTAGGGTTTTATTAACTGCTCTGTTTTGGCCCTGATGTCATCCTTACTCGCATTTCTCTTAGCTGTGTACATGTACTTCTTCCCCTAAATGTTATAAGCTCCTTTGGGGCAGTAAAAATGTATTAAAATTTATATCACTGGTATATCACACCATGACCTTCACACAGCATATATACATATATGTATATAAAATAATTTATATTGTTATATTTAATTACATTGTCTTATGGATCATTTTTGTAGGTATCATTTATATTTATATAAAACTTTAAATCTTGTGTCACTCTATGGATGAAAGTTGTGACAGGTGACAGTCAAGTGATCAGCCATGGGAATTGTATCTCAAAAGTTCTCTGCAAAATTTCTAACTGAATACATGGGTGGGAAGCATTGAGCCTAGTATAGACAAGCTAGCACTATCACCACTGGGGAGAATTGCTATCTAAATTACAGGAAGATGCAATCATCGTGCATGATGTGGGGAAAGGTAAGCATGAGCGTGAGGGTTACACTGCCAGTTACTAACCTGAGTTGGAACAGGCTGAGTGTGAACTCAGATTGGCTTCAAGGAAGGGGGAAGGACTGGAGCAGGGCTCTAGGAGTGACTTCCCGAGCAAATGCTAAGCACCTGCTGTAACTGCTTCCACTAATGGGCCAGCAGATAGATAATTAGCTGGGTCCAAACAGAATTGATGTTTCTTTTTATTTTCTTCATCCACCTATATGTTTCTTTATTTATGTTTACAACCAGATTGTAAATACCTTGAAAGCGGGGCCATCGGTGATCATTCTACTTACTTCCTTATAATCCCTTCAGAATTTTTACGTAGTTTATATCTAATTTGTATTTTATCAATTGTCACAATAAAGCTCTATAGCCAGTTGCAAAAGCTCAGCAGCATACAAAGTTCAGTGATTGTGCTCACAAGTCTGTGCATCAGGTGGGAAGATGTGCTTCAAGTGCCACATACTGAGGCCTAAGCTAGAGTGTCTGTGGCTGTCTGGGACATGTTGTCATGGTCGTGTCAGGGAAGTTCCCCAAGGACAAATGGAAACATGTATGCCTCTTAAGGTTTAGACCCTGAACTGACATACTCGTACTGCCATTTCTGTCCGCATCCCAAGGGACAAAGCAAATAGTGAGACTGTGTCTCACATTAAGGGGGCAGGGTTGTTTGCTATTCCTGTTGTTCCACTATAGCATACATTTACTGACCAGTGTAGACATTTGTGAAGTCATACAATAAACAAGAGAGGCCAAACACTTCCTATGGGTATATTAAGTTTACCAAAACTACAGCTCTGAGCACAATATTTCTAAACTTTAGAAATAACATAAAGACAATCAGTGACAACAGGAGCCCCACAAAGTAGCACCATGTCTACTTATTTACAGAACTTTCCAGAACCGTTCTAGTTTTGTTTGGAGGTATGTGTGGGCTGTTCACAGCAGTGAGAACAGAGCAAATTCTCCCAGCTGTAGCTGTAGTTATCACTGGCAGGCTGTTGTGCTTACTGCTTCCCAGGTTATCCACACTTTAATTTAAATGTTGCAAGATTAATGAAGGATCTCTAAGTTGAATGCTGTTCAACACCTCATGGTGATTAAGTCATGAATTTGTACACTTAACCTGCTTCATGTTTTCTCCTAAATTTCTTATATTAGGAAAATTATAACTTGAATCAAGTATTCACAGGTCGGGTTGATGCTTAGGTGTTCTATAAAACTTACTGTGATTTTTCTCTTCTTGATCTGTGGGTACCAGATAAATGTGTCACTGGAGGGAAATTTAGAGTCAGGGTGGTGTGCTTATGATGCACTCATTAGCAAAATTTTTAGATTTGACCTTTGTAATGTTTTCAATTCAGATAAAATACTTTTCTGAAAATGTTCATAGAGGAGTTAATATGAGCTCAAATTTCTGAGGTCAAAAGGGAGGAATAGGATATTGCTTCTCTTTCTCCTCTTCTCTCTTTTCTCTCTCTGTCTCTCTCTGTCTCTGTCTCTCTCTGTCTCTGTCTCTCTCTGTCTCTGTCTCTCTCTCTCTCTGTCTCTGTCTCTCTCTCTCTCTCTCTCTCTCTCTCTCTCTCTCTCACACACACACACACACACACACACACACACACACACACACACACACACACTTCCTCCCCAAACTCAAACTCCCATTATAAAATAAGTCTAGAATATGCAGAGTTTGTTTTCAGCTTTTTTTATGCAATTTTTGAGAATTCTTTTCAAAGTTTATGTTTCATTACTATCTTGAGGATAATTAGAATAATAGCAATTTATGGACTGGCAATCTAAATAGGAGGTAAAGTGCACCCGAAGTTTCTGCATTGGAGCCCAGAACTAGAGAAAGAGTGCATAGCCTTTGACTTCACCCCTGTGCTGATTAAGAAGTAAAGGGCCTGGCTGTGCTGAAATGACCTGAGGGAAGCTCCCCGGTATTGAGTTATTATGGACAAACCTCAGGCTACATACCCTGTGTAGGGTGCTATGCCGAATAATTTAAATGATGGTCCTGCATTAAGTTTCTGTCTTAATTTCTTTGTCAAATACTTTAGCTATTTTAAAACTTGGGGAACAGTCAGGTCCTAGTAAATGGGCATAAAAACATGTGAGTAAAAACTCAGAAAGGCACTGCACATTTAAAAGGAAGTCCAGCTATAGGGCATACACTGTACCTCTCAGTTTGCATGTTGTGTACAACAAAACCAAACACACTCATGATTATCTCCTTAAAACCTGGGTGGGGAAATCTGAAAAGGTCCTAGCTAGAAATACTAACATTAAATTATTATTGTGGCATTATTATTGTGTATGAATCCATAATAGGTTAGATATGTCTATTGTGTTGTCTTTATTTTAGTGAATATAAAAAATTATCCATTTCTTGCAATTTTTTAATTATCTCTTATAACTTAAATCCACCCATACATATTTTTTTGAAAGGCCCTAAGTTTTTCAATCATGGATTATATTCCCACACACCACACTGCAGTGGTATAACACAGGAGTTAAGCCCAGGGACTCTTGGGCAAGAATTTCTGGATTCATATCCTGACTCTGAACTTTCTAGTGTCCAGCCTTGAGGCAGTTCTTTAATCCTTCTCTGCCTCACTGTCTACTTGGAAAGTGAAAGATGAAAGTGCCTACCTAATAGGATAGTTGTGATCATTAAATGCGTTAATGCATGCAGAGCACACTAGAATACCGCCTGTAACCTGCACATGCTCAGTAATGTTTCCTACTCTCATTTTTATGAACCTCATGATAAATACCATTGACCTTTGTTTGGTGATATTCTGTTTGGATTAACAAAGGGCAAGTGATCACCTCCTGTTGCCATTTCTTGCCATATACTGAAGTCATTCACTCTAAGCTATACACTTTTTTAGGAAGATTTTATGTATTTATTTTTAAATGTATGTGTAGTCTGAATTTCCTCAAACCTTGTTTGTATGTGACTTGAGGTCACAGGACAATAATAATTCCAAATGCATAGAAATAATACAAATTAATGCATTTCTTCAGTGGTATTTTCTTTATCCTGCATACTGAAGACCTCACCACCTGGAGGCCTCAGGGTCTACTGCAGAGTTCCTGGTGTGGTCTACTAGAGAGACCCATACATTCCACAGTCTTCTCCTTGCCGCTTTTAAGGAAGCTCTTGTGTTGTATATCACTGCTGGGGCTGTGTATGAAAACACTACTTCCTTTCTAAGGGGCTGGCCTCTCAAACCCTAGAGCCTCGGGCTCCAGAACCGTAAAGAGTGTGCTGATGTTTCTTTCACTATAGATCAACACAAGGTGTAGGCCGCTGTGGGGTGCAACCCCATTCTTCCTCATTCTACTCTGTCTGTGTGAGGTCACCTGGCTCTCAACACAAAAATATTGTTTCGCCCACTCCTAACACACACACACATCTCAGACTCCTCTGTTTATCAGAAACCTCTCATGGTGTAGATATGAGGATTAATAATCCCATTTTATGCAAGAAATTGAGATTTCAGTAGTTCAAAGTACTGATCCATTAAGTGATCCCAAGTGTCTGTTTAGCTCCACAATGGACATGTGTCTTACTCAGGCCTGCACATCGGCTTTTGAGTGGCCTTTGTGTGTTAATGAAAATACACATTGTGAGTCCTGCTTCTCAGGGAAGACAGAATTTAAATACCCAGTAGCCCTCTAGCTGCAATGCAGGATGTTATTGGTGTTTCACCAATCAGACCACTCATCTGAGATTCTGACTGGGAGGTGAGCACTGGGCAGCAGGCTCTCCAGGAAGCTAGTGTTCCATTTGTGCAGGTTCCACAGAAGCATCTCTCTGTGAGGTGAGAGGCTTGCTGGCCTGAGATCCTTTTAGGGAAGTGACTATGATGCCAGTAGCATATCTGCCTCAGCTGAGTAGGTCTCCTGATGTTTGATGTTCAAGTGCAGAGAGCTAGGCTGGGTTCCCTTGTCAGGCCAGTTTGGCAACTTGGTTGTCCCATTAACCTAAAGCCCATTTCTTCCTTGGCCATGACTCTGTGGCAGGCTGGTATCTTCCTAATAAATATGTTTAGCTTGAAAGTGTCAGAGTGAATTCTTAGTTTGTAACAAAAAACCTGATTAATTTAAGTTCTAGTTTGCCTATTTCACTAACTTTTTTTCTGTTAAAACTTTCTATTAGAGCTTCATCAAAATTTTGAAAGTTGCTGTTTAAAAAGTTGGAGATAAGGTGATGTTAGTATCATGGCAGACTGAGAAGAACTCTTTGTATCCCCTCTTAAACTTACAAAAAGTTGGACAACTATAATTCAACAAAGGATCCTCTGCTCAACACACGAACACATCTGAGACATCCAAGCATCATTATATCTAAAGGTGGGAGTGTGGGAAGGAGCAGGGAAGGTAGAACAAAGGGAAGAACAGAGATGCTTTCCGCCTATGTAATTCAGAGCATGCCGTAGACCCAGCTGATGCAGTAGCAGTGGAGGAGTCTGGCTGCAGCTCACACACTGCGGCCTGGAGAGAAAGAAGAGTAGAAGCAGCATACCTGAAAAATGCAACTCCCCTTGCATTGAATCCCAGTGGCAGGTGTGGAGATGTGGCAAACATAGCAGCCATTGCTTTCAGAGAAGCAAATCTGCTTGCATCCATAACTGGCAGAGAAGCAAAACTACTAGTGGTGTCCAGTGCTGGCAAAGTGGCAAGGTCACTTGTGGTAGCCATTGCTGGCAGGAAGGCAAAGCTATGGGCTTGCAATGGCCATTACTGACATAGAGGCACAGCCGCAAAATTACGATTTCATCTCCTGTGCTCACCCCATTGTAGTGGAACCTGGAAGAGGTTGAACATGGTTGAGGCAGCTGACAAGCCTCGGTTAGTACAGCATGGCTGGTAGCCATATGTATCAAGTAGGCAGCATCTGAAGCTCAAAGATCCCGATCCCCATCTCCCATCATATTCCATAATGGGAGTGGTACTCTGGGACTGAGACAAACTGGATACAAAAGGGATGCCCACCACCCTGGGAAATATGTGGCATTCTCCAAAACCTAGGCAACACCACCCTGTCAAGGTCCTGGAGGTGCCAGTGGTGCAGGTAAAGCAAGCACACAAACAAACTGACTTCATTGGGTACAGCAACATAAGGATAATGGGTATACCAGAAGGAGATGAAAGGGAGAATGGGACAGATAGTCTATTCAAAGAAATACTTGATGAGAAATTCTAAAATGTGTGGAAGGAGTTTGACATTCGAATACAAAAACCCAACAGAATACCTAAATCTCTCAAACCAAAAAGACCTTCTCCAAAACATATTATATTAAAACCATCAAAGGTTAATGACAGAGGAAGAATTAACAAGTCCACCAGGGTCCAGGGAGTGTGGCAGGAATAACCTACAAAGGAGGTACCATTAGATTAACATCATGTTTTTTCAGTAAGAACCTTCCAAGCCAGGAGACAATGAAGGAAATATTCAAAATAATTGAAAGATGGAAATGACCAGTCAAGAATAATATATCTAACAAAGTTATACTTTAGATATGAACAAGAAATTCAGGTTTTCCTAAACAAAAGCAGAGAATTTACTACCACAAGACCTGCATTACAAGAAATGTTGAAAGAGCTCTTTTACTGGAAGCAAAAGGACAAAGTATACACATCTTTGCATAAGATGATAAACAGACAGAAGTAGGATAGTACCACTCTACTTCAAAATAAGATATTAAACAATTATACCATAGACGTTAGAGGAAATAAAAATATTAAGTAATAACCATAACTACTTAAACATGGTATTGAATACACAACATAAAAGGGGATAATTTTATGTTATGTGACAACAAGAACATAAAAGAGAAGGAAGAAAAAGACTGAATGTGTACAGGTAAATGAAGATAAATTGTACTCAGAAGGGTTATTGTATATATGAGACATTTTATACAAGCATAATGGAAACCACAAAACAAAATCCAGAGCTGAGGCATGAAACATAAAAAAGGATCAATCAGAGGGGGAAAAAAACCATAGAAAACTATCAGTCAGAAACATAAAGGGGAAGAAACAATGGAGATGCAGAGCAACCAAAAAACAAGATAAAATGGCTATAGTAAGTCCTCATATATCAGTAATCACCCTAAATGCAAATGGATTGAATTTACTAATCAAAAGGCACAGAGTACTAGGATGGATTAAAAAACAAGATCCAACAAACTGTTGCCTTCAGAAGACTCATCTCAGCCCCAAAGACAAACAGAGGCTCTAAATGAAGGAATGGAAAATTATACTCCAAGCAAATGGCAGCCAGACAAGAGTGGGCATAGCTGCACTTAGACAAAATAGATTTCAAGATTAAAAAAAAAAAAGTAAGACAAGAGACAAGATGGACTTTTATAATGATAAAGGAGACAATTCATCAAGAATACATAAAACTTATCAGTGTGTATGCACCCTACTTGAGAGCACCAAACTGTATAAAGCAATTACTAATAGACTTAATGGGAGAAACTGACAAATATACAATTATAGTGGGGAAGTTGAATACCCAGCATACAGCAATGGATAGATCATTGAGACATACAATCACTAAGGAAATGTCAGCCTTAACTGACACATTAAACCAGATAGGTAAATTGATATTTATAGAACATTTCATCCTAAAATAACAAAATACATATTTTTTTCGAGTGCACATGGAACATTTGCAAAGATAGACTATATGTTGGAGCACAAAACTGGTCTCAATAAATTTAAGAAGATTGAAATTATGCCAAGCATATTTTCTGACCACAGTGATACCAAATTAAATTAACTGCAAGAGGAAACCTGGAAAATCCACACATATGTGGACATTAAACAACATGCTACTGATCAACTACTGGGTCAAATAATAAATAAAAGAAGAGATGAAAACATACTTAGAGAAAAGTGAAATAAAAATATGACAAACCAAAATTATTGGGATGCAGCAAAATTGGTATTAAGAGGGAAGTTTATAGCATTACAGGCCTAGCTAAAGAAAAAAAAAACTCAAATAAACAATCTAACATTACACCTTAAAGAAACAGAAAAATAAGAAAAAACAAAGCCCAAAGTCAGTAGAAGGAAGGAAATAATAAAAATCAGAGCAGAACTCAATGAAGTACAGAAAAAAAAAAGACAGTAGAAAAAGTAATGGAATAAACAGCTGTTTTTTTTGAAAAAAATAAAATAAAATTGAGAAACCTCTTGCTAGACACCCTATTAAAAAGAAAAAAGAATCAATTAAATAAAACTAGAAATGAAAGAGAAGTTACAACAGATACTACAAAAATACAAAGGATTGTACAAGAATAATCTGAAACACGATATGTCACTAAATTGTATAAGCTAGTGGAAATAGACTCATTAATTCTTAGAAACATACAAGATTCCTAGAAAGAATCATGAAGATTTTGAAAATGCAAGTAGGGTCATCACTATCAAGGAAATTGAAACAATAATTAGAAACCTCCCAGAAAAGAAATTGCTAGGACTAGAATTTTTCACTGTTGAAGTCTATTAAATATTCAAAGATTTAATACCATTCCTTCTCAACCTGTTCCAAAATGTTAAAGAAGAGGGAATACTCCCTAACACATTTTATGAGGCCAAAATTACCCCGATACCAAAAACAGGAAAATACATCACACAAAAAAAAGAAAACTACAGACCAATATCTTTGATGAACACAGACACAAAAACCTAAAACAAAACACTATTAAATCTAACACAACAACACATTAAAAGGATGATATGAGGTCAGACAATTAAGTTTGCAAACTCATCCTAGAAAAAGTGCTGCATACCTCATTGCTTAATATCACTACAGTCAATTTCAAAGTACTCCCTTTGGGAAGCTATGCACTGACGGCAGCGCCTAGTCCATCCTTCAAAGCAATTTTGGAACTCTTTTTCTGGAATGGCCATCAGAGCTGTCATTGTATTACCCTTGATGTCCTGAATGTCATCAAAATGTCTTCCTTTCAATACTTCCTTTATCTTCAGGTAAAGGAAGAAGTCATTGGGGGCCAGATCAGGTGAGTAGGGAGGGTGTTCCAAAACAGTTATTTGTTTACTGGCTAAAAACTCCTGCACAGACAGTGCCGTGTGAGCTGGTGCATTGTCATGATGCAAGAGCCATGAATTGTTGGCAGAAAGTTCAGGTCATCTAACTTTTTCACGCAGCCTTTAGTAAACTTGGATAACTGTTTGTGCAGCTGGTACAAATTCATAATGAATAATCCCTCTGATAGCAAAAAAAGTTAGTAGCATTGTTGCAACAAGTTCGTGAATTTAATTGTCTTATCTCATTATATATATATATATATATATATATATATATATATTCATCCAACAAATATTACTGAAGATCTATAATATTCCCAAAGCTATTATATTCTAGACACCTGTGCTAATTCACTTAAACACCAAAACAAATAAACAAATTAAACATGCCCTCAAATAAGTACAATGTATTTATGGGGAGTAGACAATAAAAATAATTACATAATTTCAGTATTTAGAAAAGGACAAAGCTATAGAAATATCAGGACAAGTAAGGGGAAGGTGTGTTGTGAAGAAGTGTGCATTACAATTTTAGGGTCGTCAGGCTAGAACTTTATGAAAAAGATAAACTCTGATCAATACTAGTAGGCGGGAGGAAATGGCAGTGGAAAAGAGCATATGGTCAATGCAAAGGCCTAGAGTAAATCAAAGCATTTCCTAAAATCTATCACTTTTTATATTAAATTTATATGAATAACATTAATGAATAACATTATATAATATTCAGATGTACAAGCTTATAATTTGACATCTGTATACTCTGTTGAGTGCTCCCAACCCAAAGTCTAGTTTCCTTTGTTACCATGTATTTGACCTTTATCCACTTTGACCTCCCCGATCCTCTATCCCCTCTGGTAACCACCATTCTGTTGTCTGTATGTATGAGGTTTTTTGTTAGTTTTTTTGTTACTTTTGTAGTCCGCATACGAATATAAATATAAAATTATATATATATATAATTATATATATATAATTATATATATAATTATATATATATAATTATATATAATTATATATATATAATGCTTTGTTCTCTCACTTTTGAAAGAACTTTCTATCAGGAGAAAATAAATTCAATTTCTGCAATGGAACAAATTTGCAGCTACTAGGGTATAGATTCTCTTCCTGCCCACATTTATAGAGTCATGAAATAAGGCTAATACATCCCACTTTTAATCCTCATTTTCCACATGCATTCTCTCTATTTATTATAGTACTCCACAGGGAAGCAAACACAAAGACAGAACATCTAGGAGGAAAATCCAGCAGCCAAACTGGTTTCAAATGTGTGTGTGTGTGTGTGTGTGTGTGTGTGTGCGCATGTGTGTATTTTCTTTCTTCCCCCCTTCTTTTCTCCTCACTCATTAACTGTCAATCAGTTAAAACAATTTGCAACTTGTATTCTGATTTCCAGACATGAGGAGGGGCCGCAAGTTTCAGTGGTACAAGACACTGATGAATTCAAAACACAAAGCCTTTGGCTGCTGATGGAACTTTAGGGGTTTAAGACACGAAATAAGAATTGGTAAACTACCAGAAGGCAGCATATGTACCAGAATCTCTACACAAATTGGTTTTCCAGAACCCCTACCATTAATAATGATGCTATTACTATGATTACAACCTTGATTTATCTCATATACAAAAATAGTCCATGGTGACATTGAACTTTACTATTTGATCTGGCAAGAGGTCTGGGCAACACTAGAAGGAGGGAAAGGTGGAGAGATTCTTTGTCATTTCTTGGACACAATGCCAACAAGGGCAAACATACTCAAATACACAATGGTTTAGCCTTCTGTTGCCTGGGCTCACATACTGAGTAGATCCACCTAAACTTACCCCAGTCCTGAAATAACTTTATGCTCTAAATAAACCCACCAGCCCTCTAGGCCACTTGAGTGGGGCTTATATGAGCTAGGGTTTAGAAAGCAAGCAATTAATTTGAATTGATGTTCAATGGCTTATAATTGTTTGAAACTAGGTAAATGGATTCATCATTTATAATAATTATTTCTTTAAAAAGACTGGTTAACAGACATCTCTAAGTGGAATTCTGCTTTAAAAGATTACAAAAGGGCTTGAATAACATTTTAGGCAGAATGAAGAGTGACATTTTGGCATTAGTATAGTCCTTCAGGCTGTCTGCCCCTGATAACCACCCCAAAAATACTTGTGTTTTTCACGGTACCTTCCCCGTCTTTTTCTCATGACTTACATATTCTTGGACAATCCAGATTGTCATTTCTCTTCCTCCATGCCTCAGTGACTTTCATGGGACATTAGCAATGAAAGAAATTTGGGAAAGTTGTTGCTATTTGTATAAATGCATACTTTATTAATTGCATGTTTGTAAATCAGGAGCTGCATAAAAATCAAATACTGACCAGGCAAAATTTCACCATAGTAGCATTCTCAGACAATATTATTAATCTACTTTAAAATGGAAAATCATGAAAAATAAACCTTAATAAATATTTCTTTCATTTCAAAAATAAATATATGTTAAATGGCTGTTATATACTCAACAGAAACAAAACAGCAATTTCTAAAAGGACCCTAAACATAACCCCATTCAGCCTAATGATGTATTAAGCACATGTATGATTTTGGATACATTATCATCTTATGAATCATAATTTTGATCTGCTGAAGTATTCCCAATCATAAAAAAATATCTCCAACAGATTTTACTACATTTTGCATAGAACGAAATTGACAAAGACAAGACTCAATAACAGTTTGCTGTTAACTATGTAAACCAGAATTGGAGGCTACAGACCAGCCTTATATGGGCTAGGCCCAGTGTTCAGAAGGACTGTTTGCCCTTTGGTAGTTTTAGGAAAACTACTTTTTGTGTCTATATATTAATTGATTTTTGCTCTGTAATCTGGCCCACTTTACTCAATTGTCATACTTGTCTGATTTGGTAAACATTTAAGTTTCTGACTCTGCCTCTGAATATTGTGATCAATCAGTATCCTACTATATAAATACTTTCCATGAGCATGTTAGTTATATGTGCATATGTATAGATAGATAGATAAGTATAGATATAGATATCTATCTATATATGTGCATATGTGTATACATATATATAGAAATGTATAGAAATAGATATATATATATAGAGAGAGAGAGAAACAGAGAAAGAAAGAAAGAAAGAAAGAAAGAAAGAAAGAAAGAAAGAAAGAAAGAAAGAAAGAAAGAAAGAAGAAAGAGAAAGAAACAAGAAAGGGGAAGAAAGAACACAAGAGAGGAAGGAAGATATGTGGGTATTCTTCAGGACATTTTATTTCAGTTTCTGTGATACCTGCTGTGATATCCCAGGCTTCCTCCACTCTGACCTGTGAAATCGCTTGTTTTCTAGATGGAGTCCCATTTACCTGGTGGATTGGGCGGTCCAAAGAAAGGCACCCTTACTGGGGAGGTGCTCCTCCTGGAGTTCAGCAATGTGAATGTGGCCTGGATGAGATTTGCCTGGACATTCGGCACTTTTGCAATTGTGATGCTGACAAGGATGAATGGTAATGGGAATCATGATTTCTGCCATTGGGGAGGAAGCACATTAATAGACGCATAACATTTCTCCCAAGAGGAAGGAACATGGATGAGAAATTCAGTATGAACTTGGGTTCCTTAGTGAATGTGATAGTTTTTAACTTTGAAAAATTGCCAGTTCTAGTACTTTTAGGGCTTTTACTGAGGTTTGTAACACAAAGCACTTTGTCACACCATCACCTCCTTATATCCTGAACCAGCTATTTTAAACAAAATAATGATGTGTAGTATTTAGCCTTGTGATTTAGTAGGTGTTTCTAGAATGCATGGAATATAGATTTTGGGAGAGAGTGTGGGAGACAGGGATGTGTAATTATACAGATTCTTTCTTCATCTTTCCATTCCCACTGATGTTTCAATCACCAGCTTACCTTATTACTGCCAATAACAATACAGCAAAGGAAATTTATATGTATTGAGCATTTACTTAATCCAAAAACAACCTTTTAATTTCTTATAATTTTCTCAGTTTTTCATCTTAAGGTTGAGGAATGTGGATTGCGAAGAAGTTAAATAAATTTCCCAATGTCACACACATTGATTAAGGGACTGATCCAGAATTTGAACACAGGTATAGCTGAGGCCAGAGCCTCTCACATTCCCACACCAAGTGATCTGTGAGATATGAGTTTAGTTTTTATCCCCCATGTCCATAACATCTACTTTTCCTTTGTTCTCCAGGTGAATGGCTTGTTTTTCATGTATTGATTATGAAAAACTTCACATGTCATTTCCAACCCTTTTGTTTTGACTGAATTTAAGGCATCCTTTGTTTTTGGCTTTGTAATTTTGCTTGCTTCATCAAATGCCGCTCCCTATAATTAGGAATTCCTATGTCAAGCTGCTTTCAACCCAGTTGAAACGTGTTTTAAGTACTTTCTTTTCACTTTTAAATAGCAGGGACTCTTTCAAATGAAATTTAAGGTTAAGTCAAAACCTCATTTCGGCGAGGAAAGGACCAAACTTTTGTTTCCATAGTGTTCTACTAGATGGACCAGTTCTTCAGAACACTGTAGGGCTGATTGGGTCCCAAGGCAAGTTACCTGGTACCTTCTCCTTACCTAGAAATATTCATATGTATTAATTAAGATGAAGTTGACTGGAGGTAGGATGGAGGCCCCAGTCCTTGGGCTCCCCTTTACCTTGCAGTGACTTCTATCGTAGTAGTATGGATGCCTTCAAATCAAATGTCCCGAATAGAGACCATATCTATTTTAACATGATGCCCCTCAAGACCTACTCTTATAGTAGAAACTCCGTGGTAGTTAGAGGAATAGATGCATTTAGAAGACCTTTGAGAAGAAGACATGATAAAAAAATCGCATCTATAAACTTGAGAGCTAGATGTGGAAGTGTTACATGTTTGTATTGCCAGGAAAACATGTTCAAAATTCTCTGCAATCAGAAGCTTAAATTCACTCTTTCCTTAAGTTCTTTTTTTTTAAGATTTTTTTTAATTGGGGAATTGGGGGGATGGGAAAAGTGCTGGGGAATTGGGGGAAGGGGAACAGACAAGTTGCTGTCGTTTTTGT
>NW_017732015.1:309057-344823 GCF_001890085.2 Hipposideros armiger
TCTTCAGTCTAGTTGTGGAGGACGTTGCTTCACTGGCCCAAGTTGGCACCATCATTGCGCTCTTCCCGGGCAAGGCAGATCAGTCGCTAGCTTCTGGACTGCCGCTCACTGCGGCTGCTGGTCACTCATGCTGGCTGCTGGCTACATACGGTAGCCCATGGCAACCCACTGCCACAGGGGCTGCAGCCTACGCCGTCGCCAGTGACTCACAGCAGCCCAGCCCCAGGTTGAGCTGTTGTTCAGCATCTTAGCTATAGAGGGCAGTGTCACTGGCCCTCATATGTGGGAACCGAACTGGGGCCTTCTGGCGTCCCAAGCCAGTTCTTAACCATCACGCCACTTGGCCGGCCCTTTCCTTAAATTCTTTAAATCCCATTCATTAAATATACATGATATTAGAAATTTATAGATACAAAGGGCCGGCCAAGTGGCTCAGTTGGTTAAGAGCTCGCTCAAGAGTTTGAGCTCTGAGCAACAGCGGTTCGAGTCCAGCCCTAGCTGAGCAGCCGCTGAGCTGCCAACAGGTAGCAGGATGGCTCAGCTAAAAAAAAAAAAATTATAGATACACAGACTTGAATGGAAACAACTTCATTTCATTGTGTATAACCATTGAAGTTGATATTGGAAGTAGAATATGAAAAGTTATTGAGAAGAGGAAGTGTTTCCTCAATTACCTTCCGCTCTCAGTCTTTTTATTTTGGGGGTGAATTTTGACCTTTGCTTACTGTTTCATTCCCTATGGTGTAGCCCTTTCATATAGAGTCATTTCCATACATCCTTCATTCCTTCCTTTCTAAAAAAACAATGTTCAGGGCTGAGTTTAATTTGCTGAACACTGAGAGGCAGTGGTGGAGAATGACATCACATCACTTAAAAGTAGAAAATGAGACCATCATGTTGAATTGCCTTCACACTCTCTTCAACAGGACTTTCCATTAACCATCTCTTCTCCTCATATTACAGTTTTTTCCTCCTTTGACTAGCTCTCTAACCTTTGAACCCCTCATATGTTGACTTAACTTCATCATCTAGACTTTATCAGAAGAGCACTTCAAAACATCTTTTCCTTAAACTCTGATGCCATCAATACCTCTATCAACAGAGCTATTATATATTTCATAGCTTTTTCCATTTCCTTTAGAGCCAGGGGCAAAGCCCTAACACCTGCCACATTATGTGGCAAGTCGCCTCTACTAGGACATTAGCATTTAATTCTAGATGCAGGTATTGTACAATAATGAACCAAGCAAGAGCAAGAGAACTGATCTGAACTTTCCTTTGTAAAGATGCCTACTCCACCCAGGGACATACCAGAAGAACATGCTAGGCATCTCAGGGCAAAATCCAGGTGAGATGGGGTCAACAATTTTGTCATTGTCATGAGGGGGCAGAGGCTGAGGTTCTGAATTAATTCTTCTAGATTTCACTCATTGTCTTAGGACAAGTCATAGTCATAAATTATTCTGGAAAATAATTTGTTATAGAAGCAATTGTATGTACTACTCCATCTGCCATTTGTCACATGTTTACCAAGTATCTACTGTGCACCAGTCAGGTAGTCTGCTGTGCAGAGAAAGTCAAGAGCATTATAGTCCTTGACCTTGAGGGATATGCAGCACAATGGAAAAGAAAAAGCTAGTTAGTTAGGAATACATGGCCAGTGTGATGAATTTTGTAATAAAGATAAGCATAGATGGTCCCAGACTTGGAGTGGATATGGGCTAGGATACTTTGATTTCAATGAAAAGTGGTAGTTAAATTTTGAAGAACTAGACATCACCTAAGGTTAGTTTAGTACAGGTAGATGAAACCTCCAATGTGCTCAGACAGGGAAATGTGAAATAATATAAAAATTACCACTTTTCCCAAACACAAGCATAAGTATGGTCATTGCACAGTTTTCATGTGAAGAATTTACAACAGATGAAGGCAGGAAAGGAAGTCAAATCCAGACCATAAAGCTCCTTGTATGTAAAACAAAAATAGATAGCTTTTAACAAGGATTGCCGAAATAGACTATACATTCCGACATAAAACATGGCAGAGCCTTGTGAAAATGCACTCACTTTTATTGATTCAAATCTATTATTTACTACACAAGGGAAAGTACATTAAAAAATGACAAAATTGTGAAGTAGTTAATCATGTTACTTAACATTCTTCAGCCTCATTCTTGGCTAACATGTGATCAAGCTGGCTTTCCACATATATCAGATTTTTGTTTCAGACAATCATTCCCCTGTAATTATCACTGGTGTTCTGTGTGCTCCTAAGAAACCTCAAATATATTTACCTCATAAAATTTCCCTAAGTTTCTGCTCTTGGTAAAGTGAATCAGAAAACTGATTTGGTCTGCTATAGCATGTAGTAGATATCTGTTTAATATATTACAATTCCTAGATAATGTCACTTAAAAATGTTACCTATCATATACTGAAGTTTTCTTATTATTTAATATATCTCCTTTCTCATATAATCACCCCCAACAATCCTTGAGGTTGGTTTATTATATCTCCTTTCCCCAGAAAAGGAAACTGAGGCTCTGAGATGATTAAATGACTTGGTTAAAATCACAAGACTAAAATGGCAGAGTTGGGTTCCAGCCGAATCCAAAGATGCTCTTGCTGACTACACCAAAAAAGCTGCTGAGTTGGGATTTTGAGTCATGGCAGCCAGTGAGGATGGGTGCCAGAGAGACTTCTCCCTAGGCCTCTCAAGTTCTATCACAGCAGTATGTATCTTTCTTTTGCAATGTCAGGCTGTTCAGTCTCACCTATCTTCTAAGCCTCTGGTAATTGATAATACTTATTCTATTTTAATAAACCTCCATAATTGAATAATTTGCTGTCATATATTTCAATGATACCCAAGTAAAGGAAGAAAAGGAGTGTGTTGTGAGTATGGGTGAAAGTGAGACAGCTCATAAAATGGATATGGGTAAAGGGAGAGAAAAAGAAGTCACTTAATAAACACCAAAAGCCCAATCCCTTCTTAGAGTAAAGTGAAGCCCCAGTTAAACATCTAAATCAGATGTTCTATGGAGTCACTTCTCTAAGGGTTTATACCCCTGCCAAAGAATTAAGCAGGGAGTAAAAAAGAAGAAATGAGAAAACTTGTCATGAATAACAGTTTGATAGACAATGATTGTTTGCAAAGGAACTTCTCTCTTCAACTAAGTGATTCAACCTATTGAAATCCTCCTTATCTAACTACTTTTGTTATATAACTACTTCAGACTGATGTACTGTTGAGAGTGGGAAAGAAACTCAGTGATTGATTCAGCATGCAGATGGCACAGGAAAGTGCTGGACTCTGTGTAAGATGGAAAACCAGTCATCCCCATAGAGGGATACTGAAAGAGATACAAAGGATGATTGTAGATGGATATAAAAAATGATAGTAATGGATACAAAGCATGGTTGAGGTGGCAAGCTGGAGGAGGCAGGTAGGTGGTCCAAAGTGTGCCTCTTGGTGATGGCACATGGGCCAAATGGGGATTTCTCATCCAAACATCTAGGTAGTACTAAAGTAAGGCTCTCTTGTATTTATAAGAAAATGCAGACATACTTATTTGATTTTTCGTAATTCAGTTCTTTGCTCTTCCTACACAGTTGTATAAAGAGATGTGGCACACAATAGGGAGTGAAAATGGTATAAGGTTTAAATTCTGATATCTTGAAACATTTTGCTGCAGTTTCTTTTTCTCCTGGCTATCAAAGAGTAGTTAGAAGTGATCACTCTGCTCCAAAAGCCATCTTTCTATACATTTTTCTTACACTTTTGTCATTGGTGTCTATTCCAGTCCTAGGACTTTAATCTCCACAAAAGTCCTTCATTTCTTTCCCATGAGAATTAATGAGACAATTGCGTTTAGAAGGATGATGCTGGATACTTACAAGGGAGTTAGGGCTTGGCTCTATTCTCACATTGGCTGTTCATTGATCTCACAGACCTTCTTTGATTTCCTCAAGACCTCCACCCTTGAGATTGCCAGGCATGATGCAGTGAGTGTTCCTTATAGTTGGTAATATCTTAGATATTACCAGGGGGATTCTGACTCCTGAGAGAAAGGGAGGGATCTCCTTCATACATACTAAGGCTTTAGCTCATCAAAAATAATTCCATACAATTTCTTCTTGTTGAATTTTATTATTTTTAAATCTGTTTATTAGCTAGCTAGCCCACTGCTGATTGAGTTTGGGAAGTGTCTTTGTCCCAAGCAGGCAGAAGTTATGAAGTTTATGTGGGTTTTTACTCACTCAGTCCCTGTTTTTCACATACATCTAGCAATATAATGAGGGCGATTACCTTGTGTTGGAGAGAAGTATGCTTGACTCATGGTATGTCCTTCATGCATTAACTATTGAGTGAATTAATGAAAAAAATAATAAATAGAGTTATCTCCTTTATCCCCAACCTCTCTTCCTGGCCAAATGTGCCCTCCCTACACTTGGTAGTTACAGTCTGCTGTTTCATTCATTAAGTTTTCACTTAAAGTATATATCCTGGGGCAAGCTGAAAAATATGCAAAAAGAACTTGTAACCAGAGATTGATAATACAGAAAAACAACATATCACATCATTATCTTATAAAATTCTAGGTGAAATAAAATAGTTTATATTTTGCCAAAGGTAACATTAAGGAGTTTGTTTTCTTGGTTTTTTGTTTGTTTGTTTTTTTATTTAATGATGTCACCATCCTCTCATCTACTAGGAAAATAACTAATATAAACAATTTAAGATTTGTTGATTCTAGAAAACAAAACATAGCTACAAAATACTCCTTTTTTATACATAGTGGAAACAATTAAAAATACAGATTGAGGCTGCTATTACATCAGTTATCTGTCAAACTGTACAAGTATACTATTTCTAAGTTATCTGTGGAGTCATGTTACTTAGGTAATTGCAAAGTTGTGAGTATAAATAAAAATAAAAATCAATATCAAGATTGAGAGTTTGCATTTATATAGCATATTTATACATTTTAATTAGGACTATTATCATATACCAAAATATTATAATTCAACTTAAAAATGCAATTAGATTCTGGCTTCTATTTTAGTTTTGCTACCTAACACCAAGTATACAGCATTACTCACCTAACAATGGCAAACTACAAGTTCGATTACAATTGTCAGTTTCAATCTATCCAATTTAGGTGTCTGTGTTTAACAATGCGTAAGGGAACTATTTTTTCCTGTTTTTTGTTTGTTTGTTTGTTTTGTTTTGTTTAATTTTAGGAGATTTTTAATTAAAAATAGATATATCCTTGTTGCAAAAACTTAAATATTTCAGATTATTTAATTTAAAATGTAGAAGCTGTTTCTTTACCAATACTTGGAATCCTCTCACTTCTGTCCCATATGTAAAATCTGACACCTAGACATAGTAGTTGGGCATGTAGGGAACTTCTACATATAAATGTCTTCCTACGCATATACCATATTTATTAACATGTAAGTTTGGTTGTTATTTACTAAATGTGAGGTTATATTAATCATTTTATTCTGCAACTTACTTTTTCACATAAAATATGTCTTGGGGAGCTTTTTCTTGGTGTTATCAAACAAGCATGAAAATGAGTGTATCTTGGCTACTTTTATGACTAAAAAGTATTCTGTAGTATAGTTTTATCATTACATGTTTTACCATTCCTTTATGATAAACCTTTTATTTATAGGTGATTTTTTGCCATTGGAAAAAATGCTGCAATGAAGACTTTTGAATCTTGACCTATACTTTTTTCCACTTTCAAAATTATTCTTTCTATTGCATAGATTCCTAGGTTAGAATTGTTAAGTTGTCCACTTTTCTATTTTGATAGACGTGGCCCAATTGCTGAAGGGACTTAGGACTTCATACAGACCACAGGAGAGTCAGTTCAGAACCGGTGGCCCTGACTCAGGGGTGAAATGGTTCTGTCCCTGAGGAGAGATCCTCACCACAGGGATATGCAGAACTCAGAGTCAAAACAAAGCTGCACGGGAAACATTAGTTACAATCTCTTTTTGCTCACAACTTGCTGGAACCCTTAGCCAAGTGTCGAGAGCTCTGATGGAACCCTGGTGATACTGTGTTCTTCCTCAGGTTTTCTCTCTGAGTTTGTCATTTCTAAAATGACAATGCCCATGGAACACTCTCAGCTAACTGCAAATAAATCCTGTTGTTTCTGCATTTTTTTCAAAGCGTAGAGTCTTCATCATTCAAAAGAAGGAGGAGGAGAAAGAAGAGCAGAAGGAAGAGAAGGGAGAAAAATAGTTCTATCTCCTTTGCAAGTAGGCCATATAGGTTTTTAGTGAAAATGTTATGAGCTAATACATGTAATAAACTTAGAACACACACAATTGTAACTACTTTTGCTGGCAGCACCCTCATTTTCTGGATGTACATTGTAATTTATCTTTAAGTAATATTTTATTTTGTAATGGGATTATCAAATCCTGGATTTGTCACTTATTAATGATAGAGTCTAAATCACATAGCTTCTTTGAGATTCAGGTTCTCATTTTATTTTTAAAAAGAATATCTCCAGAGAGAACTGGCTGAGTTAGCAATAATTTGTACATCTATCAGATGTACCATATATTTTGTTCTCAAAAATGTATTAGTCATCATTTTTATTATTCTTTCTATTTTTACAGTATCTTACACTATGAGGCAACATTTATTTATAGGAGTTAAACTAGTTTCTAAGAAAAGTACACATGTATGCAATAACATAAAGAATTAAATAGCATACAACAATCAAAGACATCATCCAGCCATCAAACTCTAGGAAAAATGAGAAAAGAACACTGAAGGCCCCTCCCCCAAACAGGGCTGCCCTCTGAAAGTTCACAAGTAAGAATCACGACCTAATGGATGGGTCTGCCTGCAATAGAAATAAGCCAGGATATTGCTTGTAAATGCATAACCAAAGAGTTTGTGGACTGTCAAGGTAACCCTGTGTAATCTCAGGGAAAATAGGCCTGGAAAATGATTGCAAATTAGTAAACTGAAACCTAATCAATTGAATTGTATCTGTTGTGGAGAAAACCTGTGTGAACAGAGTGGGGATGGTCAGCCTGAGACCTTGAAGGACAGCTCAAGGACTCAGGGCCTGTGCTGTCACCCCAGCACAGGCCCTGAGATGGTGCAGACTAAATGTGAGAAATGACAGCTTCCACTCACAGAGCTGCTCTCTGTGAGAGAGAGACCTGGCCTGGGGGACAGGAAAGCATGGTGGTTTCAGCAAAGGCTCTGCCCTTCAACTCTTGGGCTCTCCACTTGCAAATGATGTACCCTGATAAATTTGGTCATCCCTTCCAAACCCCAGATTCCTCTCTTATACAAGGCAGGTAATGATTACAACAGCATCATAGGGTTGTTCTGAGAATTAGATGAGACAAGCTTCAGTGATGGGAGGTGCTCAGATGAACTCCAGAGCCATTGTAGGTTTTAAAAATAGAGGCCCCAACTTAAGCAATGCCTGGAACATATGGATCCTGGCCTTTAGAATGAACTCCTCTCTATAAAAGGCCAATGAGATTTTAAATAGCATTTTATTTTTCACACTATTTGTTATGTTAAGTATTTTGGAATTTGGACTCGTAAGAAATAGAGACCTCTTCAAAGGTTTTAAGCAATCAGGATGTACCCTGGTTCATGTTTGTATGTGTGTTTCTGGGAGTAGTGTGGAGAAGAATGAGAAATTAAGCAAGCAAAGAGATTAGCAGCAGGGAGCTGTGTTAGGGCACCACGGTAAAGCCCCAGGCAGAGACTCTGAGGGTCCCAAATAAAACCAAGGCCAGGAGGATGAAGATAGGGCAGCTGAACTGAGAGACAAAAAGAAGGTGAGATGCGTGGAAGTTGTTGATCAAGAATGAGGGAGGAAGTGAGGAAAAATGAGAGATAACATTCTGTTTGGGTCCAGACTGAGCAACTGGGGGTAAGGGGCCAGGTCATTCACAGAATTGAGTAACACAGACAAGTAGGATCGCCAATTCCTGGGGAAAGTGACAAGTGGAGGCAGTTAGGGCTATTAGTTAGTGGTAACTACTGTTAATATACAAAGGAGAGGGTGTGTGTGTGTGTGTGTGTGTGTGTGTGTGTGTGTGTGTATGTAACAGGAAAGAAGGTAAGTTAGGGTCTGACATATTCCATGGAAATTAGGAGGTCAGTGAGAGACATTTCCATGGAGTGAAGGAAAAAAGGCTGATCGTGGTACTTTGAGGAGGAAAAGGCAGAGGAGCAAGATGAGATAGAAGGAAAGATGCAGAGAGTTCTGTGAAGAGCTTTCATGGCACTGCAGGATGCTTCTTTTGTTCACCTCCAGAACATATTAATCAAATGCTACCTCCAAAACCTTCCTCAGTGGTAGTGCTTTTTAAAATCAATTGTATACCCATAAAATCTTGAGGGCCATTTTAATTTCTTAACAATAAAGTAAAATTGGGTAAACTTTGGCTGTATTCATATAAGATCTAGTTTTTTATTCTATCATTTACATGAGATGAGCTCTATGGTTTCAAGTTTCTAGAATACTAATAGAGGAAATACAGTTTCTGAAATTTTTACATTCATGCCAGAATTGTCTTGTTTTGCTAGGCCCTGAAAATAAGGCTCCAGCTATGATCTGGCCAGTATGGGGCAGGGCTGAATAGATACTATCTCCAGGTGTGGATTTGTATATGTGACTACAGTCAATGCTTGCATTTGCTTCTTTGGGCAAACAAGTGACCCTTTATCTCATTTTGAGCTTCTTGTCATCTAATCCCCAAGTCTGTTTTCTCTGGATAGCCTCAGAAGGAAGACAAAAGGGAAATAATTGCCTTAACCAAAGTAAGGATCAAATTATTGGCAAGCATCAACACTGTCCTTTAGACTTGCAGAGCGGCTTATAGGCATCTGACTGGCCATTCTCCCTTTGCAGCCACGGAAAATGGAGCGCATCCTGTCACCCACCCAAGGAAGGGTAGTCAGAGTATCTTGAAGCTAATCAACCGAGATTCCCACAAGGGCTATAAAGGAAGCTGAAGTTCTGGGGCTTTTTGCATAATTTTCTAGGTTTTTCTACCTTATGCATAATGTTTAATTTGTTACTTTTGAGTAACTGAAAAAAAAAAGGATATAAAGAGAAAAAAACAAAATCCTCTTTATAGGCTTGGTCACCCAAATGATTCTACTAAAAGAAGCTTAAGAGCCTCAGTTAACTAAAATTGGTTGGTGAAAGCACTTGGGAGTATGTGACTCTCTACTATACCTTAATGATACACAAAAGAAGTCAGAGACTGCTGTTGTGTTCTGTAAGTTTGAATTTGGGAAAATCCCAAGATTCATATAGTAAACCGAGAGGAGGCCACATTGAGAAATTCTGTGCCATCCTTTTGCTCTTAAGAATACTTTTCTCAACTCTTTTTCCTAATGCACGTTTAGGTAAGTCGAGTGTGTTTCTGGAAAACCACATGTCCATTCCTTGTACCTTTGGAAGCTCCATAAGCTGGAATCTCTGGCTGGCCTGCCATTCATCATTCATCAACAGGGGGCTCCCTTTCTTATTTCCCTTTGAAAATATTCTTTGTATTTTACATTTTAATTTCAAACTTCTCTGGGAATTTCAACAACTATTTATTGAGTCCCTAATATGTAATAGTCAGTGTGTTAACTGTTTTTATATACATTGGCTTTTGATTGGTACAACAATATCAAATGAGTATAACAAGAGATAAGGAAACTGAGGCCCAAAGTGACCTCACTGACATCATATGATGAGTCTGTTGAGGCACATTGGTTCAGCCCATGTCAGTCTGATTCAAATGACAACACAATAACTTCTGTACTTAAAAAGTACACAAGTACTGTACCCTTAAGTAGAGTCACATATATTCCAAAGGAAGACAAAGCCTGCAAAGCCGTTGCCCTTGCGAAAACAAGTTCAAACAAAAAGAAAACCAAGTACAGTGAAGAAAGTCAAATCTACGGCTGTGGACTCCCAGCCTATCAATAGGAACCACTATAATTTGTATCATTTTCTTATGGCCAAAATCTACCACCACCACCCACCCCCTAAATATTCTACCCATTAATGCTTTGAAAAGTTTCAATCATACCTGTCACTCACAAATTGAATTAAATCCAATCTTATCCTCAATGTGACTCTAAGAGCATGAATACATAGGCAAGGTCTCCTTGACGCTCAGGTTGCCTGTAAGCTAAAAACATTTCTCACCTGCATTTTATTGTTCAGTACAGTGTCGGTTCCCACCATACATTAAAAAAAAATTAAATCCATTGCCAAGGTTTAAAAATGAAAATGTTTTACATTAATATTGAGGGCTAGGCTAGCCCACTGCTCTTATATTCATGAGTAGCTTAATTACCTGTTATTAACGCATATGACTGTCCTTTAAATATTGGGTTGGCGGAAAAGTCATGACACATTTTTGCAATGAAAAAGACAAAAAAAAGTACATCATGACTTTTCCGACAACCCAATAGAACACCTACTTTCTACCACTCTCTACCCCCAGCCCCCTTCTCTCACTCTCTGTCTTTCCCTCTCTCTCTCTCTTTCTCCCCCTGACAGTGAAACTGTGTGTCAGGTTCCATTTATCATCTAACGCAAAGCTGGCTTCACTTATTTTTATTCCTTTCCTGGTCCCTGTAGGCACTTTGAGTTTTATGTCTGTTTATCCCATTAAACAACTTTGGAGAGCAGTTTCCTTCATTAATTTACTTTTTTAGTTTTCAGATAAAAAGTATTTTCAGTAATATGAATTATAACATCAAACTTAATATAAAGTTGTTTTTTTCCTTTCCTTGGAAAAGATATTTATTGTTGGAGTGCTATTTAAATATTCCAACACTTTGACACAAGGACAGAAAATTGTTGTAGACAAGATGACATAGTGTGTAAGGGAGGCAGTAGTTAGCATTGATGGGCAGACTTCAGAATTTAGCATTTCACCTTGAAAATGAAAATAGAGAGAAATGAATCCTATAGAAATACAGAATTACTTCGGGAGCAGATGTGAGTTGTCTATTCCTTTTACTACTTGGAATTTGGTTTGAAACCTTTTTGTGAAAAGATATTGGAATGTGAAGACTCAATATTGATTGTGTCTGTTAACATTCAGAGATGTGCTTTCAAATACAAACAAAAGCCTTAGTCCAAATGAGAATTAAAATGAGTGTTACTACTACCAGTTTTTAGCATTTACTATAGATCAGGCACCATGATAAGTGACTATGTAATCTCGTGTAATCCTCTCTACAACTCTGTGATATAGAAATTATCTTCATTTTAAAACTGAGGTCACTGGGCAGTCTCAGAAGTAAAGTGATTTGCCCAAGCTAACATAGCCAATAGCTGGGCACCTGAGATTCCAGAAGAAATTTGCTTCAAAAGTACTTTATTACACTACTTGGTCCTTGCTAAGCTTCCCCAATTAATAGTTTGGAATATTATTTTTCTTGTCTCTAAACTCAGAGTTGTAAATAATAATGAAATATAATGTTGATTCTGAGTGTTTTTGAGTATTTTGTTGACTTCTTTGTGAATACAGAGAGAGAAGAAATATTACTTGGCTACTTTGTGTTATTGTTATCAAATTGCTGCATCATATACTTTGTCCTGCATATGGGAGCATGGTGCTCTGTCTCCCAATTCCCAAGTACCAGCAAGATGACCCATCCTGTGTTTAGCTGAGGCTGATGGGGGAGGAGAGGAGAGGACGGGGCAGAGGGAGTCCAGCCCACTCTTGTGTGTCCCTCATCTGATTCAGTTCAGCTCAGATTGACATATATTTATGACATATTAGTTAACTTTACACATGGGCTGTGTGCCAAGTATGTGACTAGGCCCCTGCCTTTTCTGCTTTGTGACCTTAGACAAGTTACCTAATATCTCTGAGCCTCAGTTCCCTCATTTGTAAATGAGAATACTGGTACCCACTGCATAGGGGTGCTGCATGGGAAAAATATACTTATCATTTAATATGTTGCTGCCTCAAAATGTTTATTAATTTAATGCCAGTTTCTTAACTACAATATTTTTTTACTCTCAGTTTAATGGTGTATTCTTACCATGAGTCCAAAATCATAACTTAAAAAAGAGAGAAAAATCAACAACTTAACCTATTCATTTTAAAATTTTTTGAGAAAGAGTAACCAGTCCATTTCCTATTTGCATAATTAACAAAGACAAAGCTAGAATCCTTAACTACCAGGATCTTTAAAACATAGCCCAAAATGAAAAGCAACAAACCAGTAACTGCAAAGGTGTGTTTTTACCTAGAGTTAAAAGGTGATAAGAATCACCCCAAGCTGATTAAATACTTCGGCAGGTGGCTGAAACAAGTCCTTGGAGTGATTTCATGTGGGATTTATGATGCCTATTTCAGGTTAGTTTCTGAGATAGCCGATCTCTTTATAGCAAGAGAGGCATTGTTTAATGTTACATCACACTGCACTGGGCAGGTGTGTGCTCTTAGCTACAAGCAAGTGCAAGCTCTGCAAACTGTTTCTGGAAGGACTTACGGAAGATGTAAAATCCGCTTGTTTTTGGAAGCCGGCCATGGGTTTTGTAATTGCCATTCCAGCCTTTCACACACACTTAAGAGATGAAAGGCCCTCTGTTATCCCCCTCTCTGCCCCCACCCTGCTGCAACCATCCAAATCACTTTTGAAAAGACTAGTCTTGGTAAACAGTCCCTAGTTTATCCACATTTTCTCCTCTTTTTTCTGTAATTTATGTTTTGCAGGACAAATGATTCTGGCTTTCTCTCCTTCAAAGACCACTTGCCTGTCACTCAGATAGTTATTACTGATACCAACAGATCAAACTCAGAAGCTGCTTGGAGAATTGGTCCATTGCGTTGCTATGGTGACCGTGAGTACTAATGGAAATAAAATTTCTCTCTGTATTACATAAGCACAAGATGTTTTTATTCCTTTATCCCTTTTCCATGCCATTTTCCCCAGTCTTGAAAAATTATCCACATGCCCAGCTTTCTTTTACCGCATTTGAAAACAATGAAGCATGCTTAAGAATTTTCTCATTTGCAGGACACCTCTGGAACGCAGTCTCATTTTATACAGAAGCCTCTTACCTCCACTTTCCCACCTTCCATGCGGAATTCAGTGCCGATATTTCCTTTTTTTTTAAAACCATGGCTTTATCTGGAGTTTTTCTAGAAAACCTTGGCATTACAGACTTCATCCGACTTGAAATAAGCTGTAAGTTCCCTCATTTATGAATTTAACATAATTGGTCAACAGAAGAAACTTTAGCCTTATCTTTGCCACCAACATTCTCTCTTCAAAATAGTGCATCCCAGAAATGTTCATGGATACCTGTGGCTGTCTCCTTTATCTGACCCAAGGGTGTTTCTTACCTGTGACTTTAAGTTTCTATATTATTGAATTGTTCATTACAATTTCCGTGAAAAGCTGGAAGTATTATTACTGTGCATTATATTCAGACTTGGGTCTACTTTTTTTGTTGTATTTTTGCTCTGAAAGTAATTTCCTGACTTATTTGTCATCACTAGGAGTATGTGACTACCCAGTCAGAATTTCCATTGTTTCTCTATCACTGCACCATGAACTTTGGTGTATCTAGTGCATTTGATGCTAGGACATGGATCGCTTTTTAACATCCCATCTCCTATATATACAGATTATATTTGATAATCATCATAAAGTTAAATGAAAAATGATAGAAATGCAGATGGGTGAAATATTCTATAATTGAACTTTTATATGTAATAATGCCAATAAAATATTTCAGTACAAAAAAGAAAATATAATAGAAAAAAAAATTTAATTACATTAATTTACTTTTTATAAAAAGGGGAAAAAAAACCTACAGATTGATTTGTTCCAGTAACAGTAATAACATTACAATTTCTGTCCCTTAGACTTTACCTCTACAGATTTGTGAATGACTTCATGAAAATTGATTTTCTTTGCATGTTTATGTTTAAGAGATTACAATCAGATTTACCCACATATCTTCTCTCATATCGATCAAAAGATACTTTTTATAAATTTTAAATTTAATTTTTTTCACATTAAGCAATAGCTATATAAATTTTAGGAAAGATTTTTAACATAAGGATAGGTTGGGTACAGATTCATAAAATTCCATTTTACAATTAATTCCAGAAATTGTAATATTTTCCATGGGTATTTTTCACAATCAATTTTAACACTTTCAAAATATCTCTCAATCAGAAATAATCCACTAAAATATTTTTATCAGAAAATTCAGCATAGATTGCTCATCTACTTGGTAAAACCTAACAGGGTTCCTGAGGATTTAGAAACAAACTGTTTTTGGATATAATTCGGGTCCACAACCTCTGTAATACTATATATTCATGTGTTTCAACAGACTTGAGTTATACAATGACAGCATAGTAATTATAAAAATGAAGAATCAGAACTTGAGTTCTTACTCTTTAAAAAAACAAAAACAAACAAACATATATTTGAGTCTGTATGTTCAGGAACCAACAGTTTATCTGGAGTTCTCTGTATTAACTTTCCTGTTGAATATAATATTTACAAATGTTAAGAAATGAAAAGTGCTACCTGAAGCTTATATATACATTATTAAAAATTAATACTAACATCAGCATTTGTTTGAACTTAGACCAACCAAAAGATTATGTTTTTGGTGGAGGTCTATTTAATCAATGACACTTACAATTAATGGTGCATGGCAATAATGAAAAACAGATCTACTTTTAATTTCTTCTGCTTGTTTTTCAATTCTCTGCACTCAGGGTTCCCCCTTATTTCTTATCCACAGGGTGGCCTGTTCCCACCATCTTGCCCTGGTTATACCCCTGGCCATAAAGACTCCTGTTTATCACCAGGTGTCTCATTTATCTGTGTCTAAATAGAAGTTCTCTATAGAGATTAAGACAATTGACCATATTATGATAATCATGTGACTACATCATATATCCTTGAAAGAATAAGTAATGTGTTATCACCTAGAAATGTGGAAATTTAAGAGCTCCCGAGAAAGAGACAAACACACTGGCTAGAGGAGATAGCTGCAGTGTTTGTATGCTTCGGCAAATCACCAAGCAACTAAGCGTTTCTTTTGCAGTGACAGCACAATACATACAAGGAAAGAGATCTCTTTAATTGGTATTTTAACTCCTTTTACTCCAACAATTTAGACTGTTAAAGGTAGGAAACCCTGTGGCTTTGGTGTGAAATAAGGTCCCTCGGTACCGAACTTGGCCCAGGTCTGCAAACGTGGAATTGAGTGCCAACCATTTTATAATATAAATATAATAACATCAATGTAAATTTAATAAAAATCAGGCCCCAAGGCCTATTGATTCATTAAAGCAGTGGCAAATGTCATCACAAGATAATGAGTGCTGATTTAGTGTTCATTATGTGTCAGTGTCCAACGTGTGCTCTCTGTTCCTATGTTTTGTCTTTTGGGTTGTACAATGTTTTAAATGTACATGGTATTACATTTGATGAAAATATAATTTCCACCAGAATTAATTTATAAATAACTTGACAGTTAGGTACTGTTTTTATTCCCATTTTACAAATGAGAAAACTGAGATGCAGCAAGATAGAAAACGTGCCTCAGGACATGGTGGCTCCAGAGCCTACACTCTCAGATCCCCTTTTTAAGGCTTCTACCTATCGCCTTTCCTTTAGGACAAGACTCACACTGACCAGAATGCAATATAATTCAAGCTCTCATTTACTTGAAATTCTGTAGATTGGGGGCTTCTTATACCAAGACTGGCTTTCCGTTAGGGTTTAAAGGCTGAGGAGTGAGTGGTTCTCCATGGGTTTTGACTTTTGATAATTCAGATCTGGCAGTTAATGACTGTTAAATGAAACCCATGTCCTGTTTTGGGAGTAAAGGAGAGGGGGCATCACAAGGTGCTGAGAAGGAAGGGAACGTCCGGCATACGAAGGTTCCAGTTACCAAATGGGGTTGTCTTCTCCTCAACCTCAATTGATAACTTACCTTTCCACTTCCTTCAGATTTAGCAAAAAGGTATATAATAATGAAAATATAAGAACATATACTTAACTGTGAAAAAATGGTAAATAATTCTCCTTTTGGAGTCAGATTCTACTCACTATCTGGGAAACTTTGAGAAAATTATTTTTACTTCTATGAACTTTGGTTTTCTCATCCATAAAATGGAAATAAAAATGATGCCTTCCTTACAGGGTTGTTTTGAGGACTGAAATGAGAGAGTCTATGATCAGTGCTGAGTATAGTGCCTGGCAGAGTTCATTGTCCCTTCAGTGCCGCTGGTACTTCTCTCTCTGTCTCTCAATGGCTATAACACACCTGCCATCATCAGCACCACTATTATCATCCTCATATCATCATAGGTATTACTACCCCCCCAACTGGCTGCCCCTGGCTTGTATTATATGCAGATTGATATAGAGGGATAGAGTCATGGGAAGAGCTGAGAGTGGGGAGGGGGATGCTTGTTTGTGATCCCCAGCACCACCACTTGCAGCCATGTTTCCTTGGATATGACACTTAAACTTTCTGAGCCTCCTTTCTTTTGGTGTCTTAGTGTGAATGCTTATATCATCTGTACTAGTGAGATAACATGGAGAAAAGCATTGGATTTTCCAGGTCATGGGTCTTCTCCCTGTGGGAGCAAAGCTGCCTAGCTAACCCAGTAGCTATGAATAATTAGGAGGACATAGTTGAATCCAGAACAGACCCAGAAAACCCAGAACCTTGGCACAGATACATGTTTATCGGATTGGCATCGGTGTCCCAGGTCCCTATACTATTTCCTGAATTCTCACATCCAGGACCAACAGGGCCAATATAAAAAGCTTGGGGCTTAACATTTTGGTAGTTATTACTATTAATGATGATTTTAAAACTGCAGGATTTCCACTGAAGACCTCCCTACCGAGCTACTGATTTATGATTGTTTACAGCATTCATTCATATTATGCACTGACAAGTCCCTTCATCTTTCTATCTGTTTCCCTTTTGTTGTTTCAGCTCCTTCCAAGGTCACTTTTGCCATTGATGTTGGGAATGGCCCCGTAGAACTCGTGGTCCAGTCTCCTTCTCTTCTGAATGACAACCAATGGCATTACGTTCATGCAGAGAGGAACCTCCAGGTGACCTCGCTCCAGGTGGACAGCCTCCCGAGGATGACCAGGGAGACTTCAGAGGATGGTCATTTCCGACTGCAGCTGAACAGCCCATTGTTTGTAGGTAGGGGACGTCTTCAGCCACCCTTTGGCTAAAAACCTTACCAAAGCACTATGTGACCAGGCCCATAGAAACTGATTAACATATGTCATAAAGCACTTATAATTATCAATTTAGTTTTACACATTCTTTCTTTCTAGCTTCATTAGCCACAGCAATAAAAGATTATGCATCCCCCTAGCAGATTTTGAGGTGGCCTCAGACCCTTTTTGTATCTTTTCTCCTTGTATGTATGACCTTCAGATGCCCAGAGACTCCTATTATTTTCCATCCTTACAATCAAAATGTGCTCTTAGAAAAAAGAAAGGATCAGTTCATTGTACCTTTGCTGGCTCCAAGTCAGTGGGTCACACTTCCCCCTTTCTGCTGATACCTAACTCCTGAAAATTGTAACAATGTAATGAAATATGTGACACCATTTAAAAGGTATTTCAGTAATCAGTAATATGACAGGGAAAGAAATTATTGGTGTTTAAACGAGGGCTTCTTTGGTACGCCCTGATATCGTATCATTGGCTGGCTGCCTTACACTTGCACCCGAAAAGCAGTCCTGGTCCCCAAGCAGATGTCCCTCCACTGCTCATTCCCTCTGTGAGACTCAGAACCAGACTTCAGACAAGTTGTTCATCTGAACTGGCTGCTACTGCTGCTCATGGGGACTGGAAAGGCTCATGCAGCATTCACTGAGTCATTCATTCATTCATTCATTCATTCAACCAACCTATAGTCACTAGAACTAAAACAAGCAGGCATCACCTTGCTGGATGGTGGGGATTGAAAAATGCATTGTGCAGTGATACTACTTTCAAAGAGCTCACAGCCTGTGTGTGTGCATGTTCGTGTGCAAGAGAGAGAGAGAGAGAGAGATGGGGAGGGGGAGGGAGAGATAGGATTTAGCCATATTAGTCCACGTAGGAAAGGTCAGCCTTATAGCTATAATTTAGAAAGGATTTTTTGAAAATATGTTGAGCAGGGCTTGTAAAGCTTTCAAGAGCAAAACAGAGCTGTAAATCTGTAAATATTAGGGGTATTGTAATATTATCACAATGAAGAAGTTGTTCTTACATAAAACTTGAAGTTCAGATTCTTAGAACAATGATATAAATAAGTTCCCAAAGTTGCCAGCAACCCAGATTTAATTTTCTGTCCTTATTTTTTTATTTAACCAACTCTCATACAACACAGCTTTACTGTTAGTAACAGAATGCCATCAGCAATCAATGGGTGTTTCTTACTCGCTTCCTTTAAATTTGAGCTTGTAAAACTTTTAACTCTGAGGAAAGTAGTTATTAAAAGCACACAAACTAGAAGAAAAAAAGTAATAGAATATTTCATATGCTCTATTCTCAATGGGGGTTATATTTCTTTCTTCATCTGTCATGTTTTTCACATCTAGCAGAAAGTAAAGTATAAGTGATTAAAACATTTGTATGATTATAAGGCATTTACTTAATTAATAACCTACACAAGTAATATGATTTAATATTAAAATATTTTTTAAATTTATATTGCTGTTTTAGTTCTATTTAAATGTCACATTTTAGTTCTCTGAAGAAGTTTGCTAGTCATCAAGATTTAATGGATTTTTTTTGGTGGAATCAATTCAAGTAGTTTGCAATTTTCATAAATTATATTCAAGCCAAAGTTTAATTTATCTTCAGGCAGTATTTACGAATCTTTCAGTCTGAAATGTGTATATAAAGATGGAATAATTTTTTGATCCATTCATGCAAATTTCATGTAGCTCTGAAATTATCATGTGTCCTGAATATGCAATAAACATTCTGCAAGTCAACAGGGAAAAAGAGGCAGCTGTATTTCATGGCAGGTTTTTATCTCCAGATGTTTCAATTAAATTGGTCACAAAGGCAATGGGTTGTGAGAGCATGTGGATGGGTCTGGAGGAGATATCTTGCTCAAGGTGGAGCCAAGGTCAACTGTGGCGAGAGCACCTGCTTCTGTTATGTTTCTCTCCAATAAATTCCATCTCAGATGTTACTCTGCTTTATTGGATTTGTCTTAATGTACTTGAAGAAGGAAAAAAAATGCTGTTAGAGGTCATTTTAGTCTACTGGTTTGAGTTTTTTTGTTTAGTGTTCAGTGATACGCCCATTTAGAAATATCAAGTGACTGAAAAAGCTGAAGTTGCAATATTTCCATTTCTATAATTCAGTGGTTCACAAAAAAACAAAAAAGAACAGAAATCAAAACAATAAAAACCCCTTTACTTTTGCTATAGCAGCCAAACTGAAGAATTGCATTCCCCACCATTCAGAAATTTAGAGGAAATGGATATTTTATTTGCTACACAGAAAAATATATAATTGATGTGTACTTCTCTACTGGGATGAATTGAATGTGGCAGTACGTAAATATTAATTTGGATATGTCTGTCTAGGTACGTACTTTTAGCCACTGAACTACCTTTCAATCAAAGCAGCATTGTTCAGCATTATAATCAGGGGCATTGCTGCTATGCTCATGAGTGCTTCCTGAGTACCAGAAATGGTTTTAATTCTACAGAATTGGATGTATCTCTTAGCATTGCCCCTGCTATCAGAATGTGACAAGTTGAAGTGCTGACACATCAGTTAATGTATGCTGGACTCCCAGAAACATTTTTTTTTTGTTACTTCAGGCTTTTATCACCATGATAGTTACATTTGCAGCCATGCCATTTCACTGGTCATGTTTCTTTAAAGGATTAGGAGAAACTTAATAACATTGTAGCTTCTGAAATGTATGCTGCTCTTGGTGGTTTTGTTCCTCTGCTTTCTGTTCCCTACAAATGTGCCAATCACTAAGAGGATGAGACAAGAGTGGTCCAAGAACCAGCACCCATGGCTGACAGTGAAGTGAGGAGATCTGGATAAGAATTCCAGGACAACGGCCAACAGGTCATGGGCCTTGGTAGAAACACAATTGTCCTAAGTATGCTCATTGTCTTTATCTGCAGAATGAAAATGAAGTGTCCGGTAACTGAGTTTTCACAACTTGAGGATCTGTTCTCTACATATACACATTAGGAATGATAGCGTCATTATCCTCATACCCATATGCATGTAATAGCAGTCCCTAAACTGACATTGCATCTTTCCAGATGTGTTGCAATTATACTGTGGACATTTTATAAAGATGTTGGCCTGTGAGTCTCACTTTTGTGCGGCTTTACATCCTTTTTACTCTTTTGGTCTTTTCATGGATTTTTTTTTTTTGGCTCAGCTTCTTTATCTGTGTCAAAATAAACTGAAGTTACTCCCAACTTATAACTCCTTGGAGGAAAATACTACACTGACTTGATTAATCATAAAGTTGCAGAGATCCCCAAAAATGCTGCTCCTGCTTTCACCCTGGTAGGGAATTATTATTCCCATTTTCAGGTGAATCATGTCAAACGTGGCTAGGGTACACAAGAGAAATAGAGGCTCCTGTACTTGCACTCAAGGAGGACACAAGGAATTGAGATGTTTCTCTGGAAACAATGAACATTTGTCCAGGTGACACATGGAGGTTTTCTAAGACAGGTTGAGAATGATGACACCCTGTTTTTAAGAGTTGATTCACACCCAATGTAAGATGCATCATCACAATGAACACACTTGATACTCAGGACCAGCTGAACAGTTTCATACAAAATTGCTTCTAGTGAGTCCAGTTAACTAATGGTGTAAATTATCAAGAAAAGTGATACAGAAGCCAAGAGGATAAAATGTGTATGTACCTGTTACATGGTAGAAGAAACCATGTAAGAGACCAGGGAAAGAAAGTAGAAGAACTGCTTAGTTTTTGTACTGACCCAAATTGTGTCATCAACTAGCTCATTTTAGAATTTTAGTGCTGTGATGGTGTACAGGCTAGAAGATTAAGAGAGCCCAGCCTGACTCCTGCTTCTGCCATATAAAACCTGTTTGATCTGGCCAAAGCAATGTCCCTGATGCTAAGTTTTCTCAACTATATAAAGTGAATAATATGAAGAATACTTTTTTTCCCATTGAGTATTCAGTGAGTCAGTGGTAAGGTGTCCAGCATAAAACAAGTCTGTTTGATTTTTTTTTTTAGACTTAGAGGCATTTTTCTGATCCTCAAACAGCTTGCAGATTAAGTATGAGCCTCAATTAAATGACTTTCATCTGCCTTAAGGATAATTCTACAATTGTTTGTTGTTGATGTTCTTTCAACCTTATGTAAACTCTAGACAAGATGCAGAAAGGTAAAGAGAAAAGTATATTAGAGCAATGGAAAAGTCAAATACCCACAAGGGCCAGGAGGGCAGTCTGAATGAATGAGGTGGTGCCTGTGGAGACTGCTGCCAAGTGGAGAGAGCATGTGTGTCCTGTCTTAGAGGAACTGACCCCAGTGCAGCTGAGCTTTGCCAAACAGGAAATCAGGTTCATTCTGAACAGATCTTCTGATTCTTCAACAGAAGACTTACTGGAACTTTTAAAATAGTTTTTGTTTTAGAAAATTGGAAACTAGTTGAAATAATTACTGGGTGGGTAGGAAATATGTGACTAGGGAATGTATGTGTATGAGTGCATGCATGCGTGCGTGTGTGTGTGTGTGTGTGTGTGTGTGTGTGTGTGACAGAAGAGATGGAGAAGGGTGAGCAGCTGAGCGCATGGGGAAAATATGACACCACATAAACACAAAGTTACACCAAGAGGTTCAGTCAAGGCAGACCATTGGGCATTCGTGAGCCTGTTCAGAATGCCTGGTGCCCTGAAGTCAGAGCAGGAAGAGGCTGAGATTACTGGAGGCCAGGGCTTTCATGGTATGTGAGCTGTGCTAAGGATTTGAGCTTTCTTCTCAGGACAATGACTACTCTCTGAAGGGTATCAAACAGGACTGGCAGAACCAAATTTTTACCTGTGGCTGAGCTCTCAGATTGCAAAGTGGTGAATGAATGGACAGAATTATGGCTGAGAGTAAGATTATCAGTGAGAAGGCTGATGCTGGGATTCAAGGGGGTGAGGGAGATTCTACTAAGGCCATTGGCTCCGGGGTGGAAAGAAGCAGATGGATCCACAGATATCTGGGAGAGGAGATCCACAGGGCAGGGCTGGGAGAGAAAAGCTGTGGGTGAGAAGGAAGCAGGAGATTGTGGCTGCATTTCTGTACAGTAGTCAAGTTTCACAGAGACTCATACCTCCAATGCCACTGTACACAGAGTAGGTAACACTGTCAGAAAATGGAGATTGCTGACAACTTGACTGGCTGTCATTATGTGGGTGGGGAATATCTTTTTAGAATGATTCTATACTTAGCCCACATATTCTCCATAAAGAAAAAAAAGAGCCTAACCTCCAGTTTTTCTCCCCTGTAAAGAATAAAAAACAGTCAGGTGAAGACTGAAATTTAGTTCATTTGTCATTTAGTTCATAGACCATTGTGTCACTGTGTTTTATCAGCATCTGGGATTGGAATGATTCTCTTATTTTGGGTCGTTCTTGCCATACTCTCTAGGTCTCTAACCTGAAAGAGATATTTCTGTCAGAAAACCACCCCAGCCACTTTCTCTTTTTATGAACTTGACTAAGTCACATGCAAGAAAACATGTAATCAATCCTCTAGTTTTCTGCTAGAAGAAAGAAAAATGACACTAAGAAGATCTATGAGTGATATTCAAATCCACCACAGAAAGTGACTACAAAATAAGGGGAAAATAAAAAGCATATGACTATACAAATTGTCCCCTCTTTATTCTATACAATCTCTGGGAAACAAATACTGAAACTTCCTCTAAGAGCTGCTTATATTTATAATTGATTTAGCTTGTGGTTAAAGGAGATTTACTCACTAAAATTGAGACAGACAGCAGAATGCAATGTGGATTTGACCTCTTGGCTGGCTTGGGAATCACTTACCAGAACTGAAGATACAATGGAGTTTTATCATTTCTTCAGAATAAGAGAGTGGATTAGTCCTTTCGGAATGTTGTGTCTTTAGATGCAGACAGCGATGGTCATACATATATTTATGGGTCTGATGACCTGGTGTGCTTCAGGGGAGGGAGAGTGCTCCCTCTTCCCACCCTATACTTCCACGATCCCCATTTCCAATTATTTTTGTCCATCCTGCCAGGCTGACTGATGCCAGAAATAATTTCAGTTACATATTCATTTCTTTACCTTATAGCTTTGTTTCTTGCTTAACATCTCTATGCCCAGTCAGAGATAGCACATTTGGAATTCATGTCTGTATCCTCCTGGGTGGGAATATATTTCATCTGGTCATTTGCTAGATAGACCAAGATTTACTAAAGCTGCAACATGAAGGACTAGAAATGAATGAGGCTCAGAAAGGAGAAATGACATATAAATACATAAAACAAACGATAAGCCAGTCCTGCCCTTGTCTTCCATCACACCTTCCCCTCCTCTTCGTTATCCATGTGTATGGGCTTGAACCCAAAGCGTTGCATTTGAAGTAGAACTTGGGTTCTCTAAGTGTGGACATGTGCCTTCTCTGGGACGTCCCAGAATTCCCAACACAAAATAAATACTTGTTGATGGGATTTAGCTTAATTCCTTGGCTTTGTTGTCTTTCAATATATTGTTTTCTGGTATTAGAAGTTTAGACTAGTAGAATCCTAAATATGCAACAGTAATAGAACACTCTGTCACTTTGAATTTACTCTATTCTTAAGTAATTTGCAGAAAACATTGTGGATCTCTCTGAAACCTTCTACACACACACACAATTAAGTTTGCAAACTTTCCACTGTGTAAGTGCATGGTGGAAAGTTCATGAACTTAATTGTGTGTGTTTGTGTGTGTGTGGGTGTGTATATACAACCTACCAGTTCTAGGCATTGTGAGGCTTCAAGAGAAGAGATAGCAAAGAGTAGTGACTGAGGATGTACTGTATTCCTAGGTCTTAAGTAAGCCTTACCATAAACACATGAAATAGACATATTTTACAGATCAAACAGCTGAGTTTTGGGTGGGACAGTGATCAATATGGCTAATCAACCAGTACCCTGTAGTTTGGCGTGATGTCTGCCTGGTCCTCAATTTCCCCGCCTTTCTAGGCCATTGCACTGTGCTACATAAATATTACAAAGCTACTCACTGTTTTCTAACTTGATGAGCCTAACAGCTTGCTTCTAACATTGCTAGAGGTTGTAATCCCGCTCTGTGCATGATACTTCAGGTATCTGCTGTAGACTAAAAGTACATTGTATTTCATTTGCAAGGGATATGATAGGGTCCTATCTTAAAGTTTCTATCTTAAATATATAAAGTCCATGAATCCACATCAGCTATGTATGATCTTTTAAAAAAAGTTTTTTGAATATGGGGAGGTACTTTTCCCAGCCTGAAAAGGTGTGCATTTTTCCCAGGCTCTTTAAATTCCTAATTCTCACTGGAAACTTCAGTTGAAAAGTCCACCACAGCTTGACTACAGAACAATAGTTAACTATTACCACACTGATATTAAACTTAAAAAATTTGAAACCTATGTATGATAGCTTACATATATATTTTTCCTTTTGTGTTTCATTACTTAGGGGGAACATCATCAAAACAGAAAGGCTTCCTGGGATGCATGCGTTCCTTACACTTGAATGGGCAGAAACTGGACCTGGAGGAGAGGGCCAAGGTCACATCTGGAGTCCGGCCAGGATGCCCAGGCCATTGCAGCAGCTATGGTAGCATCTGCCATAATGGGGGCAAGTGTGTGGAGAAACGCAGCGGATACTTATGCGATTGCACCAGTTCACCATATGAAGGGCCCTTCTGCAAAAAAGGTACAATAGGCATTTTTGTTTTCCCACATGCCACATTGTAGGGACTATAGGCCATGGCCAAGTCATAGAATCCCATGACCTTAGAGAGTCCTCAGACGATCATTACTCTGCTTCAGTTTCTCAATGTGTTGAGACTCTGCATATCTCCTCAACATAATTACATATGCTCATTATCACTGTTTGAGGATGCTGACAGTGCAATTGTGCTGAATGGATAGCAACAGGATGACAGTGTTTCCATGGCCGAGAACCAGCTAAGCACTCAGAGAGGAGGACTCATTTCTGTTGTATCAGCTGGATCTTGAGGAGTGCCCTGATCTTTCCAGTCCTAATTCCTCAGTTCATAAATGTAATCAACAAATCATAGACTCTAGCCCTGGAGGAACCTTAAGCCATCCTAAATCATTTTTATAATAGGGAGAATACAGATAAGTGAGTAAAGTCAGTATCACATATCTAGGAAACTCTCCCTATTCTGCAGGTGATGCGATTGGGGTCTGAGGCTTTAAAAGCCCTGCCCCAATATTCACATTTAGTTCTTCAGGGCTGAGAATGGAACCCAGCAGTCAAGATTCCTGCCCTGGTGCTTTTTGATATCCCCTACAAACCTTATGAAACTATTGCATTGACAAAAGCTAACCATGATGGGTGTACACCTTGGACAAGGAGTGATGGTCATGCTGTAAATTATCTAGATAAATTCAAGATAACTTACAAACTATAAAATCTCATTTTTTAGTATAAATACTTAGCATTTTTTCAAATAGTGGGACAAAATATTTGATCTGCCATCAGATTTTGCAGAATTTTTAAATGTATTTTACATTTAAAATGTTGAATAAATAAACAATGTTTCAAGAGCAGCATTTGAAATGTTTTAATCACCCTTTGAAACACCATTTATATAAAAACAGTGAGGACAGTAATAAAAGTTCTTATCAATTCATTAAGATATTTTTCCCAAACATCTCTACCAAACGATGCTTTATTTAGTCCCACTTCCTGTTGGAACTTTAAAACCATACGGAAAGAAGCACTCAGTATGGGCTTCGAGGGATCTGTAATTTAAGCTCTTCATCCACCCGCACTGGCCTCGTCCCCAGTTAGTGTGAATTATTTGCTTGTTATGGCTGGTCAAGCCCTTCATCCATTTGCACTGGCCTTCTCAGTGTGAATTACTTGCTTGTCATTGCTGGAAAGCATTGTGCTCCTTGGGAGAAAATTAATGGTATAAATTTTAGGGCCAACAGAGTGTTGGGCCCTGCATGGGAGCTTGAAATAAAGCAGGGCACATCCTGGTAGGCTGTTGGAAACTAAGACAAGCAAAGTGCTACTGGGTTTTACCATGGGGGAGGTCTGTGAACAAGTTCCCTGAAAAGTTTGGATGCCACCCCTAGACTGGTCGCACATGCTAAAAGAAACAAATGCAGAATAAATGTTACCAGGCCGTCATTAAAATATACTAATATTGTCTTATAGGATCTATAACCAAGGCTTTTGTAGGAAGAAATAAAGAATCATTGACCTCTCTACATTTATCCAGAGATATTGTTCAAGCATCTCATAGATCACATTGTTCTGAATATAGCCCAACTTTTCATTGGCTCCTTTCTTTGAAACAGCTACTATGAGTTATCTTGTGTCCATGCCACTGTATCTTTTGACTAAATTTGTTGAAGTATCCTTTGGGCCCTCTCCCCACTTTTTATTTTGATCTACAAGCAAAATAGACAAATATGTGCTTAGCCTTTTCAGCTTGTTTCATAGTTTACTGTTTCCAAGCTTTCCCTTCTATTTCATAAATCTAAGGAAATAGTTCTCTTTCTAGTCAACAGTTCCAAGGTCTGTAAGATGAACCTTTTTACCAAGTCTCTTAGCCATGCCAATTGCCTCTGGGAAACGTGGCTTGGAACTGAAATGGAGCCATTAGCTACAAGATGGTCCTGAACAACTTTGCTCTCTGTTGGGGCAGTTTTTTATGTTAACTTACTACATGACATGCATATCTCACGGTATGCAAATGCTGGAACTATCTGGGGTGAAATTAAGGACATTATCTGTTAGCTGTGCCTGGGCTAGAACCAAGTCCATTGACCTACTCTCTGTTGCTGATTATGGTATAAAGAAATAATAAAATTAGCTTGTAACTGTTGACTGAAACATTATTGCTTATCCACAACCTGGTATGGAGGATGGTAGTGTCTGCTTTAGCATATGACTGTAATGAAGGTCAGGAAGGTTTAGTGACTTGCAGATCAATGTCAGAGCTGGAGGTTCATCCAACATCTTTTTGGTTCCTTTTTCCCCTTTATGACCCTAATTTTATTCTATATAGGAAAGTAATAATAGGGTTAAAATATGTACTTTTTTTGTTTTGTTTTGAGTGTTCTTATTTTGAAATTGAGATGCATTTACATAGCATGATATTCAACTTTTTTAAAATGTACAATTCATGGGTTTTTAGCATATTCACAAAGCTGCATAACCATCACTACTATCTAATTTCAGAATATTTTCATCATCCCCAAAAGAAATCTATACCCATTAGCAAAAACTCGCCATTCACCTCTCCCCAACCCCAGTTCCTGGAAACCACTAATCTATTTTCTGTCACTGTGGAATTGCCTATTCTGGATACTTCATATAAATAGTATCATACAATATGTGGCATTTTTGTGCCTGGTCTCTTTGACTTAGCATGTTTTCAAGGTTCACCTATATCGTAGAATTTTTCAGTACTTTATTCCTTTTTATTTCCAAAAGTGTTTTCCATTGTGTGGATGTACTACATTTTGTTTGTTATCCATGTATCAGTTGATGGTTTGGGATGTTTACATGTTTTTGTATGGACTTACGTTTGCTATTTCCTTGTGTATATACTAGAGGTGATACTGCTGGGTCATGTAATAACTAGATGTTTAAAAAGTTGAGGGGCTGCCAAACTGGCTTTCAAAGCGGCTGCTCCATTTTACATTCTCACCAGCAATATGTGAAAATTGCAACTTCTACAAACCCTTACTAGCACTTGTTATTGTTTGTCTTTTTAATATAAACATTCTACTGTGCATGTTTGAAATAATATCTCATTGTGGTTTTGACTTACACTGCCTTCATGACTAATAATATTGAACATAATTGTATGTACTTATCAGCAATGTGTACATCTTTGGTGAAATATCTATTCAAAGGTTTTGCCCATTTTTCAGTTGTGCTTTTTTTCTTTTTATTGTGTAGTGGTATAAATTCTTTATATAATCTGAATATAATTTTCATATTGTATATATGATTTGAAAATATTTTCTCCATTTCTCACTTTCTTGATAGTATCTTTGAAGAACAAAAGTTTTTAATTTTGATGAAGTCTAATTTATTTAATTTTTATTTTTACTTTGTTACTTATGCTTTGGGAATTATATCTAAGAAAACCATTGTTAAGGCCATGAAGACTTATGCTTATGGTTCCTTAAATGCTTTATATTTTTAAATTTATTTTTTATTTTTAATTGTCTTGACCAGGACATTATTATTTTTTAATTTATTTTTAATTTTTAATTGTTTTGACCAGAATATATATATATATTATTGGAGAATAGCCATGGTCATTGTCACATATTGCTTTCATGCTACAATGGCATAGTTAAGGAGGGTGCAGCTCACAGTGGCCCATGTGCAGATCAAACCAGCAACCTTGGTGTTACCAGCACCATGCTTCAACCAACTGAGCTAACTAGTCACCCCTGCTTTATATTTTTAGCATTTACATTTAGTCTTCAATCCTTTTGAATTAATTTTTGTACATGGTGTGATTAGGGGACTAACTTCATTGTTTTACATATGATATCCAGTTGGTCTAACACCACTTGTTGATGTGTGTTTGTCTTCAGCCAGTATCCACCCCCATCATTACTTTAACAATCTGCATATGACTGTCACAGTATTGTCATTTAAGTTATTTTTAAATTAGAAATATTAGATAACATATTTGGAATTTTAATTGGAAATATATTTGGAAATATAGAAATACAAAATCCCAAGCTACTCAAAGACAGCCATTAGAAAGAAAATTGGATTTCCTCCTAGCTCTTTTCTTTGCATTAATATAGCTGAGATATGTGTCTATTACATTTTATATACTGGATTTTCTTTATTTCATTTTATACGCATTTTTATACAATTTGTTAGTTTTAACAATTGCAATATATTTCATCTGGTGGAATTGCTTCTGTTTATTTAACCCATTATATCACCAGAGCATTATAGCTTAGTAATAGCATGACTCTGGCACCAGACCCGCTTATGTTCAAAATTTGACTTATCTGCAATCCAGTGCAAGAAACTGGTTGTGGAACTCAACCTCATAATTCCTGATTTTCTCATCTATAGATGTGAAAAATATGGAAAATTCAGGAAACCTTCACATGGGTTGTGGTGAACATTCATTGAGCACTTCACAAGACTTGGGAAAATGCCTGGCATACCAAGTCTCACTAAATGCTCACTCTTATTATTGTTTTAGACTTTTAGATTACCTTAATTTTTGCACATAGATAATGCTATGATAAACATATTAATCAATTATTTCCATAATGGAATTTCAGTGAAAAAATGGTATGTATATTTAGGTACACTTTACTAATAGCCAAAAACCTGTTGAAAAAATTCTCTAACATTTACCTTCCTGACAACTTATGTCATTTTTTTTTAACTTTTTATTACTCAAAAAATTAAATTATACAGTAGAGAGAAGAGTTTCAGAACCCCCATGCACACATTATCTAGTTCCAACAGCTATCAACTCATTACCCTTTTTATTTAACCGATACATTCACATCGCTTCTCTTCTTTTATTATTTTGAAGCAAATTCCAGATACCATATCATTTTATACATACTGCAATATGTACTGCTAAAAGATAAGGACTCATAAGAACATATATCCACAGGACCATTATTATAAGAAAATTTCAATAATAAAATTATAATGTTATGACAATTGTTTTATTTATTTTTAGTTTGATGTTTTTCTAAATTAATGACAGCTTGACTGATTTCTAGGTAACCACTAGCCTACTCATTACCCAGGACTGGTTTTCATGTTTATTTTAATTCTAAATTTAATTCTATTAGTATTATTAAGACCAGCTATCACTTATTGAGTTTACTATGTGCCATGATTTTATATAATTTCTTCCAGTCCTTCTACCTACCACAATACTGAATTCATCCCTGTTTATGTTTCAGTAATGTGAGATTGAGTGAGAGAACGGGAGAAGGGCACAGCCAGGTTCTAGAATCCACGTCAATCAGACTACATGGCTGGCTCAGAGACACAACCTCTCCAGTGCCACCCTGACTCTTAGTTATTTCTCTTAGTTAGTTCCACATGTTAAGGCTAGTCATGTTGAGCAGCTCTTTCAGATCTTCCCAGGCTACTCTGGCCCATGGAGACATCCAACTCTGAGAATCATTTTTTCTATCACTTACACATCACACCCTAGGCTATCTTTCATTGGTGTTATTTTTTAAATGTGTGTCCTGGGGGTCGGCCGAGTAGCTCAGTTGGTTAAGAGTGCGAGCTCTGAGCAACAGCATCACTGGTTCGATTCCCATAATGGCCACTGAGCTGTGCCCGAACTGAGCTGCTGCTGAGCTGCCAACAGGTGGCAGGATGGCTCAGCTGGTGAAAGCACGTGCTCCTAACAACAAGGTTGCCGGTTTGACTTCTGCATGAGATGGTGGCCTGTGCCCACCTGCAACTAAGATTGAACATGGCATCTTGAGCTGAGTGGCTGCAAGCTGCTGATGGGTAGCTGGATGGCTCAGTGGTTAGAGCATCAGCTCTTAGAAACAAGGTTTCTGGTTAGACTCCCACATGGGATAGTGGGTTTCACCCACCCAAAACTAAGACTGAACACAACACCTTGAGCTGAGCAGCCGTGAGCTGCCGTCAGGTGGCTGGATGGCAACTGGACTTGGAGCTGAGCTAGCTATGCCCTCCACAACTAAGATTGAAGGACAACAACTTGGCTGTTCCCTTTCCCCAATTCCCAAATTCCCCAATAAAAATATTTTAAAAAATAAAATAAAATAAATAACATAAAATGTTTGCCCTGTCTTCTCAGAATGTAATCAGTACAGTTCCTTCCATCAGTAGGTGCTCAAGAGATGTCACTAATATTGGTCTTGTGGTCGTGGAGTAGCATGAGGGTCATTGAGAAACACCTTCAAGTTAAGATTTTTCTTCTGTTTATCCCAGTGGGTTTGGATGTTCAGACAAATCATTTAGAGAGCTTAAATATGATCAGAGAGTTTAAAATCTTAGATTACAAAATATAACAAACTGAGAGAATAGTAGAATCCAGATGTTTCTCTGATTGTCCTTTATGTTGAAATTGACAATATATAAACACTAAAAATACTGAGGATCGGGGAGGAGGGAGGAGAGAGATTTGGAAGGATATTTCTAGTTAAAAAATACTTCTCATTTTAGTATTCTGTGGTAAGTATAAAGAAAAAAGGTAATATGTATATCCATATTTTATATGCCACAGAACAGAATGCTCTAAATTATACTTACATTTGAACACACACACACAAACATCAAATGAAAATCATTTTATGTTGACTAGGAGATAGGAGCTCAAAATTCAGGCTAAATGTCCCCAAGGAAGTTGACTTATGGAAAGTCCTTGAATCAAGCTGATGATTAACCTGAATCCTCACTGTCACAAATCTCTGCTTCATAGCTTTGTAATCAAGAGTACTAAAGTTATAACCTGCATGGTAAATGCAAAACTCTTCATCTGAAACTTTAGTAAAAATGAACTGGTATTTTCAATATGCATACATATGCAACTTTAATTTTTGGCACCGTTACAGGCTGTTATAGAATTTTCACAAAAGTAGAATACATTTGCAATAGAAGTAGAAAGCAAAAGCCAGGTTTAATTATGTTCTAGGTGCCACCAATTCAATCAGAGAATTCCATGGGGAATTAAGAACATTCCACATATCATTTGGAAAAAAAAGAGAAATTAATTGTGCTGATATAGGATCGTGTTTACTGTGCCATTTTTAAGACGAGGTTTGCTACCAGATCTAAGCTATGATGTTCTAAAAATAAACCATTACTCCATACCCTGATATTGAATAGCGATAAAATTGAAAGTGAACTTAAGAGTAGTCTTGATTAAAAGAAGATAATATTTTAGCATTTGGATGGATGTGTAGTCAATAAACAGATTTTTGTTTCGTGAAGAAAATTGGGATGGGTTCAGGTTAAATTATCATCTGATATGAATGTCTATGAGTTCAAACTGTGGTGAGTAACTCTTAAGTGCTTTACACACATCATTTCATTTATCCACTCAGAAATACTCTTGAGGTAGGTTTTATGCTTCCCAACCCCAGAAGAGAAAACAGACTTCACAAGGTTCGCTAACTTGCCTGGGACATCACAGTTAGTATGAAATCCAGTGCGGCTTCAGGTCTAGTCCTGAAGCCAAATCCTGTGCTAATTTTATTAAATTAAGAGTTGGAGGGAGGACATTATAGAGAAAGGATTGGGGGATTTGCATGTTCCTGCTAATTGAATGTCATCAGTTTGTAGATGCCTCCTTTCCTTATTGGTGGTGGCAGAACTCTATCCAACGTGTTGTGTGATAGGAATTGTTCCCCATAAGAAGGCATCTTTGCCCAAGTCTTTGCTTTTTGGGGGGATTGGATACCAGTTCTGAGACGTCTGAAATGCTGAGTCTGTGAGTTGGATACCTATGCCTTTCTTACTGTTTCCGTGGATCCCCACACTTCACCCAACATCAGAGTATTGCTGCTGCCTTTTCCAATGTCCTATTCTCAGTAATTTAGAGCCTATTTAAAGCCCTCCTGATACACGAAGAAAATACACACCAGAACTGTTAGTATCTGTTAGTATTTCAGTTTTGAAAGTAAGATGGTCCCAGTGAAATTTCTCTATACTGTGCTGGAGGCAGGGACATTTTACCTTTGCTTCTTGAAAAATGAGCCTGACACATGATGATTATTCTGCAAATATATGTTAAACTGGACCTAAATTACACAGTGCAAATCCTAGCTCTCTCTTCTAGCTATGCAAACTTTTTCAAGGTTCTTAACCTTTGCACATCTCATGTTCCTCATTTGTAAATGAGAATGACTTCTGCCACTTCAAAATTATTGTGGGAAGCATATTATATAATTAATGTACAAATCTTCACACAGTGCTTGATGCATAGGAGACAACAAACAAGCAATTATTGTATCCTGAATAGTCAATTAAATATGTTAATGTGTGCTTTCCCTTCTTATATTTTGCAGAGGTTTCTGCTGTTTTTGAGGTTGGCACTTCAGTTACTTATATGTTTCAAGAACCTTACCCAGTGACCAAGAATATAAGCCTCTCATCCTCAGCAATTTACTCGGAGTTAGCTCCATCTAAGGAAAACATCGCATTTAGTTTTGTGACCTCCCAGACACCCAGCCTCTTGCTTTACATCAATTCTTCCTCTCAGGACTTCCTGGCCATCCTGCTCTGCAAGAATGGTGAGTACTGATGGCATGAAGCCGTAGAGGGTGCCACACTGGGCTAGAGGAACAGAGCCTGACATACAGAATTCTGCATGATTTCAACCTAAATTTGGTTCCACCTAAACAGCTTGTTTCCAGACCTCCAGCCAAACCCTTGATTAAACTTTACCTTTATGAGTTGCTATTGGTATTCCAGGCCAGTGTCAATTCATTGCTGAAGTCTCAACTGCATTGACTTTAATTTACCTCAACTGTGCAGCAGTAATTCTTTAGTGTTTATTCTGTGCTGGAATCTATTAAGTGGAAAGGAGAAGATCATAAGCATATCTGAATTTCAGGACACTCGTCACATGTATCCTGTCATCTTTACTGCAGTCTCTGTAGCTGAGGGCTGTTAAAACAACTAGCATAAATGCAGGCTGTATGAATAGAAGGTGATTGCCTGGGTCCCGGAGAGAAGTAGTTTATGGGAGTCATAACCCTGTGGAATATGGGTCTCAGTGCTGAGAACCAGATGTTGAAAAGAATGTGGACAAAATGAAATAGGTGAAGATTGGCAGGCTAGAAGGGCTGGCAGTTAGTGTGTATGGGAAATGCTGAAGGACACCAGTTCAGATAATTGTTGGGAAAAGTCAGGTTTTCTTCCCTCACTACTTAATTCTACCCTGCAATAGTGAGGACGATTGATATAGTTATGGCCAAAGACTCTATGAGATCAACATCCTAGGGTATGTAGCAATTATTAGAATGGACAAAGAGGACAAAGATGTGGGCCCCCCTGTAGTCTAGTCTCAAAGAACACTTCCCTATGCTCAGGAATGTAATCTTTCCTCTTCTTGTAATTTGCTGATATAGTAAGATGAGTCTGGGCTTTAGAACCATCTACAACAGGAACAGAAGGAAGGAGGCCTGAGATATGGAGCAGGCATTGTGTCCTCTCCAGGCTTAGACAGAGACTCTCACCATTTCTCTTGCTCTACTTGTTCTTGGATTTATTCCTCTTTGTTTCATATGGCTTTAACTATTTATAATACTAAAAATAAAGAATGATGTTTGGGCCTAAAGCAAGGATCAACACTGGTGGGCCAGTGAGTTGAATCAGGCCTGAAATACAATCATAATAATGTCCAACTAAAAGTAACAGGACTCATTCATTCAAAAAAAAAATTGGAGGAAAAAGAAAGGGAGAGAGAGAAAGACTACTATGATAACTGGTCATTCTAAGACTATTTGGTTTTGAAGAGCCTACAAGAGAGAAAGGAAACATGGGTTATTAGACCTCTTATTTATCACAAGACCTTTGTGTGATTAGAACTATTATATCAGTTCTTAAACTTTGCATCCATAATGTCTCTGTGAGGTTGATAAGGCTTGCTGAGGACACTGAGGCATGGATTAACTAATTAATGTAAACCAGCCAGCTAATTCATGACACAGGTGGAACTACAAGCCAGATTTTCCCCAGAGCACCTTTTGGGGATTGTCCTGTAGGCACATTTGTACTTGTCAGGCCATGCCTATAAATATGGACAATGCATAACAGGCATCACTTCATCAGATTACACAGTAAACTCTATTATAATATATACATTAGTCTGTGCTGGACACTATTCTAATTAATGCATATAGCACTTAATCCTCAGAACAAGCCTGTGTGATTAATGGTAATAATATACCCAATATCTTACACTTGTAGAAACTAAGACATATAGATGTTAAATATCTTTTTTTTTTATTTAAGATTTTATTGGGGAGTTGGGGGAGGGGAACAGCGCTGGGGAGTCGGGGGAAGGGGAACAGACAGGTTGCTGTTGTTTTGTTCTTCAGTCTAGTTGTGGAGGATGTTGCTTCACTGTCTCAAGCTGGCACCATCATTGTGCTCTTCCCGGGTGAGGCAGATCAGTCGCTGGCCTCTGGACGGTCACTCACAGCGGCTGCTGGCCGCTCACGCTGGCTGCCGTCTACACATGGTAGCTTATGGCAACCACTGCAGCAGGGGCTGCAGCCTATGCCGTCGCCAGCGACTCATGGCAACCCAGCTCCAGGTTGAGCTGTTGTTCAGCATCTTAGCTGTAGAGGGCAGTTCTACGGGCCCCCAATTCAATCAGAGAATTCCATGGGGAATTAAGAACATTCCACATATCATTTGGAAAAAAAAGAGAAATTAATTGTGCTGATATAGGATCGTGTTTACTGTGCCATTTTTAAGACGAGGTTTGCTACCAGATCTAAGCTATGATGTT
>NW_017732015.1:347818-354483 GCF_001890085.2 Hipposideros armiger
AGCCTACGCTGCCGCCGACTCACGGCAGCCCAGCTCCAGGTTGAGCTGTTGTTCAGCATCTTAGCTGTGGAGGGCAGTGTCACTGGCCCTCATATGTGGGTTCCGAACCGGGTCCCTCTGGCGTCCCAAGCCAGCTCTTAACCAACATGCCACTCGGCCGGCCCTGTGCTATTTCTAAAGCCATCAATCTATGGTGAGACCATTTGGGTACAAAATCTGAACAGAGCTGCTACTCAGCTTCCCATTAGGGCTGCCCACTTGCCCTGTAGCACAGAATGGTTCCTCTGACTTTGCTTCAGCATTTCCTTTTTATCAGCCTTTTTTAACATGTATATTCATTAGAGGCACTGTCTGCATTTGTGATTGCACACACCTTACAGGGAATAATAATGAGCCCAGACACTTTACTTTCCAACAGACTGACTGCATGAAAAAAACAAGATAAGGAGGAATCCAAAGAGGGGCCGTCTTTAACAAACCTCAACAGCTGCTGGCCGGGGCTGGGCTGACCCTAGGACACTCCCCGCCATGGCTGCTTTCTCAGGGAAGACCTTCAGAATTTAATGCTTCCTCCTGCCATCCCCTCTCTGACACCAGCATATGAGCATATGTTTCACTTCCCCAGAGCAAGAGGAATCCTGATAAACAGCCTGAAAAAAGCATGCCTCAGAAGGCTTGTTTCCTTGGCCTTACTCTGACCATTTCAGTCTCTGGGCTTGTGTTAAGCAATACTTGCTGCTTTTGAACTTAAAATTTTCAAAAGTCTTCTGATATCTCTCAGGCTGTTCAGGTTGATTTATTTCCTACATTTCTGGGCTTTCTGATAATCTTTTGCTAAGAGATACAAGTTCCTACTGGCAGCTCCAGTCTCCATTTCACAGTAATGTCGTTATGACACATTGTGACCTTGAGAGGGCCATCAAATGTCCTCACTTCTCTTTCCTAGAGGAAGGACAATGATATGGGCAGGAATAAATGGTGTCTCTTGTATCATACAGTTAGTCCACTGTGCCAAAGCGTGGGCCAGAGTGAAGTGGAGGCATTCGTAGTAAAACTGCACCTGGGTAATTTTTCTTGTTTTTCTTCTCTTTGCTGTAGTGGAGTTTTTAATGCTGTGGTATGTTCAAAGGTCCTTGAACATTGCTATAGACTGAATGGTGCTCCCCACACCCCCAAATCCATATGTTGAAGCCCTGACTCCTCCTGTGGCTATATTTAGAGTAAGAAGGCAATTAAGGTTAAATGAGGTCATAAGGGGAGAGTCCTGATCTGATAGGGTTAGCGTCCTTATAGGAGAAGATGCCAGAGTTTTCCTCTCTCTCTCTCTCTCTCTCTCTCTCTCTCTCTCTCTCTCTCTCTCTCTCTCTCTCTCTCTCTCTCTCTTTCTTTCTCACACTCTCTCACATGATGACACAATGAGAAGGTTTCCACGTGCAATCAGGAGGAGGGCCTTCCCCAGAGACTGAATTGCCTGGATCCTTGAACTTATTGGCCTCCAGAATTGTGAGAAAATAATTTCCTGATATTTGGACCACCGATCTATAGTATTTTGGTATAGCAGCTCAATCAGGCTAAGACAAAGATCAAATGAGGCAATGGAAGTCCTGCTGGTGGGTCCATCCTCAGATGGACCTGAATTGCAAAAAGAGAAAATGCATGCTTAGGTTATCAGAGCATGCTTATGAAGGCCAGGATTCAGGATACTTGGAATTACATTTTAATACAAAGAGGACATGAAAATTGCTCATTGTGTAGCAGCAGAGCACTTAATGGGTGAGGCATTATCCTGAGGAAGGAGAAATCTGGGGCACAGGGTCCCACCCTGCACAGTAGCTGCTGTCACTAGGCACAGGTAGCAGCTTTTAATATACAAAAACATGAAGATGAAAAACTCTAATAAAGGCTTTCCCAAACATCTTCTGAAACAGACCTTTGAGGAACTTGTCTGATGTGTCTGAGAGAAAGACAGGTAGAGAGAAATGTATACATTGGGGGAAAAAAAACCCCAAAAACCCCTGAAGAACAGGGTATATGTACAGAGCTAATGAAGAGCTCTGCTCACTGCAAGGCCAGGTCCAACAAGATACATCCAGGGAGACATAGCCACACACTTGGGAACCCCCCACTTCATACCTCCCTCCCTGGCTGTGCAACTGGCTGAGCAGTATGGGCGGCATCAAGGAAACCAAAACAGGGCAATGGTAGCTCCTGAGTCAGCGCTAGAAGACCCTGGGTGAAGAGCAGTAATTAAACACTAGTATGGAAATAAGGCTAAAAAAACCCAACAAAATAGCAATTAACTCTACAAACATCTATTAATACCTACTATATGCACCTCCATATATAGGACTGTCATATCAAAATACTACGCACTTGGTATCTTAATCTACAGAATTTGTTTGCTCACAGTTTTGGAGACTGCAAGTCTGAGACCAATGAGCCAGCAGGTTTGGTGTCTTGTGAGAGCTCTTTCTGTTGTCAGAAAGTGGGCCCTTCTCGGCGCAAAGTCCGGGTCCTTGGCAACTCAAGCAAAGAACTGAATGAGATGCCGGAGTAAAGTAACTGAAAAAGTAGTTTATTCGGGGATATAGTACATTTCAAAAAAATAGAAGTAGGCCTGAGCAGTAAAGAATGGCTCAAGGGCCCATTATTAGAAGAGAAATTACATTCCAAAGAATTTGGAGCAGGCCAGGTGCAAAGGCAAGGCTCAAAAGGCTCAAAAAAAAAAAGGGAGGAAGGGGTTCAAAAAGGGAAGAAGTGGTCAAAAAGAGCATGGCGGACTTCCCAGGACTTGGAATTTTTATCCCCTTTTTCTAGAATGTGCTGTTTCCCTATGGGCGTGGGACTACTTAATTGGCACCTGTGATTGACAAAAGGTACTGCACAGGTGTGAGTGACTGGTCTGATCTAGTTGGGTATTTTATGCCCATTTGTTTTCCCGCAGGGGTAGGTAATTACAATACAAAGGGGAGTTTTGGGTGTAGAGGGGATGGTCCCTTGGTGGTCGCACTCTGTGGGACGTGCAGGAATGCAGAGACCCAATGCCTGACTCTAACTGCCTGCCTTGTTTTCTCCTTGAGAGACGTGATCCCCATAAAATCTCTATGGGAAGCTGAGGGACAGGAGGTCTCTTCTTCCGTATCTGCTTCCTGCTGGGCAGGGGCATAGAGCTGTCCCTGCCTATTGGGGGATTCACGGAACTCGCACCCTAGCTGATCTCAGATGGAAGGAAGGGGTCTCAAGCTCCCCCTGGAAGACCGCGTTGGCTTCTTTGGTTGTGACCAGCAATCTTGTTGGGGTGTCCTCTGTATCCCCAAAGTCCCTGAATGAGGAAAAATAGATTTTAATTAATAAATCTGTTAGCTCTCATGAAGCCTGTGGCCATTCAGCCTGTCACTCAGGTGGCTCGAATTGTCTGGGCCCAGAATGAGTTTGGCATTCAGTTTACTGGCCTGGGGGATATTAGGAAATCACAGGCCCACAAGTAGTTATCTGAAGCAGGGGTAGGAGACTTCTATTGTTTAGGATTCAGAAACTGATTTACAAAGCAATCAAGAAGCAGGGGAACAGATGAATTCTAGGATTCAGGCTAGGAGCAATCTTTAGCCTAGGATTCACAGACTGATGAGAAGAGTAATCAAAGCCAGGGGCTAAGAAACTAAAAAACTAGGGAGGAGATTTAACATTTCTATACTTAATATTTCTATAGGAAAGAACACTTAAAAGTTTCTCAGTGGTGGGGGCGCTACTCAGTTGGCCGATAACATTTCCTTAGGTTGCANTTGTTCAGCATCTTAGCTGTAGAGGGCAGTGTCACTGGCCCTCATATGTGGGATCCGAACCGGGGCCCTCTGGCATCCCAAGCCAGTTCTTAACCAATGCACCACTCGACCAGCCCTAGATGTTAAATATCTTGATGAAAATCCCACAGATAGTAAGAAGAGCTGAGATTCAATCCTTTCTCCTGAGTCTGGTAGCATATTCTGTATTCTTCACCATAAGAGCTAAACTAAGAGTGTTACTTATATTTGAAACAACATGTTTTAAATAATTTGAATTTATTTAATTGGGAAAGCATTCTTAAATTGTGCTTTATCCCATTTTCTTACACTCTAAAGCCTCACTTCATTGAAAGTTGTACTTGACCCAGAGACATTTGCATTTTTTAAACCCTGGCTACAGGAAGGAAGCAAAGAGATACTGGTGCCTTTGTTTGTTTTTTTGTGTTAAGCTTAGACCTCAGGGCCTGTGTAAACATGCAGGCTTTTCAACTCATTCTAACTCATGGGAATGCGTTTCCAAACCATGGTTAGTAATATAGTGTGCCCCTCTCTTCACTTATCTTCAGTGAATCACCCTGCCCACCACTGCTCCCCCATCATTGCTCTTGAGAACTTATCACTGTATGCGGTGGTGAATACTCAGTGATTTAAGATCCGGGACATTTCCTGCCATCTCTCTTTACTACAGAAGCACAACTAAATTCTTTCCTTGAATCTCTGGGTATTTACCAATCTCACTGCAATAGTACCAGGGACTATGGAGACCAAAAAAGGTAAGCAGGATAGGGTTCTGTTTAAACATGATAAAGAAAAAGAGAGACCCAAAAACTGCTTTAAACTTTCTGAAAGACAGTTTGGGTACATAAGGAAGTCAAGTTGCCCAAATTTCTCGAGCAATCTAAGTGGAAGTTAGATTTTGCCTAACTTTAAGAATAAATCTCCTCAGAATTCAGGGATTATAACAGTAAAATACCTTGAGTGGTAGTGAATTTCTTGTCATTGGAGATCATCAGATAATAACTCAATGACAATTTATTGCGAAAACCATAATAAGAATTCCAGCAGTGGATGACACACAAAAAATAACCTCTGAGTGTCTTTCCAAGTCTTAGATTTTGTGATTCTTTATTCCTTTCTTGTGTAGTCTTACATTTATATTTCTTTCTGCGAGGGTTTCATTTGCAGATTTTGAAATGCTTCTATGAGGAATTAAGAACTGGCATCCTTGTTCCCAGTATATTAATAGTAGTATTTGGCCACTGACATAATTAACAGTGAATAATATTGGTGACACTGTATTATTAAGAGGTAGAGATATTTTTAATGTGACTTGGATACTCATACACTTTGGTGAAAAATATACCTCTAAAAATACTAATGGAAGTTAAGAATATTTACAGACTTAAAAAGAGAGAGAGAGACAGAAAGATTAGGAGAGCAAAGATGGTAAAGGGTTAACTGGGAAAAGTCTTGCTCCGGGAGGTATTATAAGATTGATTCATATTTCCCTGAGATGGAGTTAAGCGCCTTCTGTTAATACAGGTTTTTTGCCCTTTCTTTGATTTAAGATACCTTTGGGAACCTGGTGGAAATTATGATTAGAGGGTCACTCTTAAAGGAATTTTCTTTTGTTCTCCTCAAGAGGCAGAAAATGCCCACAACCATGTCGTACAAAACCGTTCCAGTTGCAGCACTCTAGGTTAAAAAGTCAGGGGGCAAAGACAGTTGTATAAGCTGTGTAAATATTGAACAAAATTACTGGCTTGCAAATGTATTTAATAAGGGTGTCTAGGCCAGAGAAAAGAAGAGCAATGTGACTCAAAGTCATGTTTGCCAGTCTCTTTCTCGCAGGAGTTGGATTTGGCAGATTTGGAATTCTTCCTTGCCCTTTATCATTTTTCTTGAAATTTCTCCAAATAGAGACTTATTCAGGTTAAGCTGCTGCTCTCTTTTCAAAGGAAAACAGGTTCTTCTTCCTAAATGAAGAAAGGGATTTTAACTCCTGGGAAGGAAGAATAGAGGCAGAAGAGGAGGCATTTCTGGGTCAGAGTGTCCTTAGGAAAGAGTGTCCTTAAGAAAGGCAATTATGGTTCCATAGCTTGGGGCTTTGGGCCATAGGCAACTTCTCAGAGACATGGCATTTGTAAAAGAAGGGGCATTTGAAGGAGGAAAGGGGTCTGCAGAAGGAGACGAGAGTGTTCTGAAGATACACTTAACTTTCACAGCACTTCAATGAGTGATGGCTCTGCCTTCTCCATGGTAACATGGAGCTCTGCTTCAAACCTTACAGTTAACAAATACTCCAAGAATGTCTACCATGTGGCAGGCACTACTTCATGTACCAGAGAGACTGAGACAGATGGGATCCTATCCTGACTTTAAGGATCTATCCTGGGGACGGTGATATAATACATATTGAGGATGGCGATATGATGTAGATGCTCAGATAGTCTATTAGACTTAGAATAAAGCAAAGAAGGAAAGATTGACTGAGTCTTTCTAAGAGGGAGTGTCAGAAAGGCTTTATTGAGATAGGGACTCTTGTGTTGGGCCTTGGAAGATAAGTAAGTGTTCTCTAAGCAGACATCATTTTTTGAAATAAAATAAGATGTTTCTATGTTCCTAATTTTCTCTTATTTCCATTGCATAATATATATATACACACACACACACACACACACACACACACACACACACATATATTTCCCCAATCAATCAATTCCCTGTGCTGTTTTCTCATCATCTCTCCTTCTTGGCACATTGGTGGTAGAAATAAAAAAATAATAAAATATAGAATACGTGCTATTTCTTTTTTTTAAAGATTTTTATTGGGGAATTGGGGATGGTAACAGCGCTGGAGAATTGGGGAAGGGGAACAGACAA
>NW_017732015.1:357876-362325 GCF_001890085.2 Hipposideros armiger
GAGAGAGAGAGAGAGAGAGAGAGAGAGAGAGAGAGAGAGAGAGAGAGAGAGAATGAACCCAGCCATGCTCTCCAGTATCTCTTCTGAAAAGACACTCATCATATTGTGTCAGAGCTCTTAATAACCTCATTTAACCATAATTACTTCTTTAGAGGCCCTATCTCCAAATATAGTCATACTGGGTGGTAGGCTTCATCCTAGGAACTTGAGGGGGACACAAATATTCAATTTGTAATGCCTACCATGTGCTAGATGCTGCCCTAGGTGCTCACAATAAAAAAAAGAGCTTGGTGTATTTGGCTTCAGGGAGATTCTTGGGCTTAGGTTCCATGTATAATTCCCCTCTGTAATGTCAGCATCTAGCTGCATACCTGTTCCATAGCTGGCCTCAGTGTTCTTGGATGCAGTTATGTATTTTGAATCTGGTAGGTGAAGAAGGTATATACCTATTAAGTGTGAGAACGTCCCACAGAGTTCAGGAGAAGACGTTCTCGGATTACAGTGAGGCCATGATGGGAACAGAGAGCAGCCTCTCTCGGTGCATCACTAAAGGCTTCTTAGTGCAGATGGGCTTGCATATAAATTATGTTAATGGAGTATTAACGTCCCTAATACTGTCCTTTCTGAGATTCCATTCTGTCACCTGTAATATACTTGTGAGGCAGGGTTGTTTGGGCAGTGGGGCTTTGTGGAGCCTGCGTTGTTTGATTTTATTTTCTGAGAGCCTTCGGGGTCTTCTCACTTTGTTTAAACAACTCTTCAGCAATTTTCCAAGAATTGAGCAACTGTTTGTCTTTTCTACAGGGCTGCTTACTTACAACTGTACTGTGAGAATCAAGAGAATTATTATCTATTCTTATGCTTCACTGTAAAAAGAGAAAAAGGCATGCATTAGGTGCCTTGGTTTCTTTATCTGTAAATTTGGGATAATTACAGCAGTCAAGGGTCTCACAGCTGTGTCACTGAGGATTAATGATATTCAGTTTGTAAAGGATTTGAAGGAACTCAGATAAAAGATGGGAAAACACAAAGAATGGTTATTACAAAACAGACCAAAGAGCTTACTAGTTACTGAGCCACATTCTTTTTTCTTTTTTTAAGCCAGGGGTGGAGGGAATAGGGGACTAAATGTTTAGCTTTTGGACTAGAACTCTAATTAGAGACTTAAGGATTCAGAATAGTTAAAGTCTGTGTGAAGAAAGCTTTTCTCAGAAAAAAGACATGTTTCTATTCTTCTTAGACAACTTGACCTGTAACACTGACATCTCAAGATGTGAAACGAATTTGACAGAAAGTCCAAACTCAGGGCTTATCCAGTTCTCTTTGTAGTTAATTACCTTTTGTGCAGCAAGTAGGCCTTGAATTATCATTATTTCTCTTAATTCAAAGTTATAGGAGATGTGTTTACACTTTAATAAGTATCTTGACCTTTCAGTGTTTAGAAATGAGGCCTGTGGACATGGAATGCCTATCCTAAAGCTGTAGTGGAGATATGGTGAATAGGTTTTCTTTTTTTTTTCTTTTTCTTTTTCTTTTTTAGCTGAGCCATCCTGCCACCTGTTGGCAGCTCAGCGGCAGCTCAGCTTGGGCTGGACTCGAACTGCTGTTGCTCAGAGCTCAAACCTTTGAGCAAGCTCTTAACCAACTGAGCCACTCAGCTGGCCCCTTATAGGTTTTCAAACTTGCAAATTCCTAGCACCACCCACAGGAAACCTTCCTTGGCCTTCCAGCTAGAAAACAGTTAATAGAAGCTGATCTTTATAGAGTGCCTACTGTGTGCCAAGATGCACTTTCGCTCCTTTGTATGCATTAATTCAGTTTGTTCTCACACATGGCTATGTACTTACTGTGGCATTCCCCCGTTTTACAGATGAGGAACCTTAGGCACAGAAAGGTGAAATGACTTGTCCAAGAATACACAGCAAGGAACCAGTGGGGCTGAAAATCAAACCACACCAATCTCACTTTTGAACTTGGGAATATTCTGCTCTATACTCTGACCTCTCATTGTACTCTCATGGAAGTGGCCAATTTCTCTGCTGTGCCTGTGATAGCTTTCATGTAGGTTGTGTGCTCTGTCAGGAATGTCATATTCACATCAGCATAGTTCCCCACACTGCCTTGTTTACAGAAGTCTGTTTAAAAGACAGGCCAGACAGAAATGATGGGACAATATAAGAGCAACTTTGGGACAGTTAAAAATATATTGCCAATAATAGAGGGTGCCAGGCATCTTCTTATATTTGGCAAATTGTACTTTGGTGCACACTAAAGCACACAAGACTATAAAGTGAAAAAAATTGATGCAATTTCTGTGATGCAAATTGCAGGGTGTAGCAAGACCCCCCAGCTCTGAGACTAGCCAGCTAAAAATGTCATTGTCAATTGATATTTTGAAGTGAAATAGCACATGGGAGAATACTACATTTTTGGAATAATTGGTTTTCATATTAATAGGACTAGGCAGTTTTTTGTTGTTCAGAAAAAACACATGTAATATATTCATGTTCTTATTTAAGCATGAGAGATGAATGCACACATTTAATGTCCCTCTCTTCTTAAACTCCTCCATAATTACATAAAGAAATTAAAATATATAAAAAAGGTAGGGACTCAAAAAAGAAAACAAAAGAGAGCAGAGCTTAGGATGGGTTAGCAATATCAACACATGGAAACTGGACAACAGATGGAGGAAGAAGGCTGGCTAAGCTCGGTCTTTGCGAAGGCATGTGAATGGAGAGACATCTTGGGAGAGTCTCAGCCCTGCGTGTTCTGTACAGCTTTAGTGGCTGGAACAAGGCATGATGTCAGGGGGACATTTTTGCAGGGAGCTGTTGATCCTAGACCCACTTTTCCCTGTCCAGCAAGGTAAGTAAGTGCCTTCTTTCCACCTCCATCCCAGAAATCCAGAGACATATTCCGTAGCACATAGAAATTGAACAAGAGTTTTCAAAGCTGAGGGAATGGTTGAGATACAGGGCTTTAGACAAACATAAAGTGACATCTGTACACAGGGCTATGGGACTCCTGGCCTTAATTTTTCATTCTTCCAAGACCTCTTACAGTTTGGCTTTTCTTTCTTCACGCAGGAGATGAGATTTTTTTTTTCCATAAAACTGGGTAGTCCCATGAAAACTATGTGTGATAATTAGAATTTTAGAGATGCCCCATTGAAAAGAATAGTTTACCCTTGTAATCACCTGACTGTGAATCCCACCTGTTGATAAACTCAGCCCCTGGATATGGACTCTGTTCATCCAATGTGTAATGCCTCAGACACAGTGTGTAAAGATAATCAGAGCTATCGGACATTTCCATAATGCCTCCAAAATGAAAGATAAAGACCAAAGCAATAAACAACCAAAGATAATTGGAGAAAACAGAGATAATGCAGGAGGAGAAGAAACATTAAAACCATAATATCTTCAGAAAGATGGAAGAATATATAACTCCATGAAACATGAACGTGGTACTTTAAAATAAAACTGGCAAGTAAGAAAGAACTGCTACAAATGCAGTAGAGGAAATTGTTAAAAACCTAGAAAAATTGGAAGTTAAAATTTGAGAATTCTCCCCAAAAGTAGGACAAAAATGCAAAAAAAAAAGGGGGGGGGTACAATGAGGACAGAATAGAAAATCAGAAGATCAAAACATGATGTTCAAACTTTAATAGGATTTACAGAAAGGAAGACTAGATCAAAAGAGGACATTAGCAAAGATGCAATATAAAATACTTTACAAAGTAAAGTAACTCTGATATAAAAGTGTGCTTCCTTCCCCAACAGAGTGAACAGAAGAAGGCACACACCAAGGCAGAGGCAAACCCTAACTCTGCTAAATAAAGACAGGACCAGGACTGAGGCTAGCAGGGAAGCTCACAGAAAGACTGGCAGTATGAAGATAATGGAAGGCCATCTTCACAATTCTTAGGGGAAAAGGCTTTCAAACTAGAATTCAGTGTTCAGTCCAATTATCAGTCATGTGTGATGGAAGAAGAAAGACCATTTTATACATAAATCGGCAGATGTATCTCATGTCATTGATAAGGCCTCCTAAACACCTTTACTGAGATGCTACTTGATAGGCATGCTAGTTATCTAATGCTGGGTAAAAAAAATTACCCAAAACTTAGTACCTTAAAACAGCAAGCAAACATGTATCTCCTTACACAGTTCTGTGAAAGGTCAAGAATATGGGATTCATTCAGCTCAATGCTTTTTGCTCATGGTCTCTCATAAGTTGTGCTTCTGGTCAGGCTGCACTGATCTGAAGGGACTGGACAGTCTGCTTCCAAGCTGCAGCCTGTGACTGCTGACAGGAGCTTTCAGTTATTTGTTCTTTGACTTGTTACTAGAGCTGAACAGATAACATGTCAGTTGGCCTTCCTCAGAGAAAGTGGTGAAGGAGGGGAGAGAAAGGGAAGGAACAAGAGAGAGAGAGAGAGAGAGA
>NW_017732015.1:362421-379187 GCF_001890085.2 Hipposideros armiger
GGGGGGGGGGTTACACAAGGGTATGAATACCAGGAGGCAGGGGATCATTGGCGGGGGATGGGGGTGGTCATCTTAGAGGCTGCCTGTCACGATGGGCTTTATCCAAGGAAAGAAATATGTAAAAAGAAAGATATGGGCTCCAGAAAACAGGTCACCCACCACAGAACAGGCAAGGTGATTTCAGGATAACTGCCTTGCAGGAGTCCTAGGGAGCAGCCAATATAGGACAGTGGTTCTTAACTGGGTATGATTTTGTCCCCCAGAGGACATTTAGTAAGATCTGAAGATATTTTTAGTTATCAAGATGAGAAGTTGGGCCTGTCGAGTGGCGCATTGGTTAAGAGTTGGCTTGGGACGCCAGCTCTGAGCAGCAGGGTCCCAGTTCGGATCCCACATGAGGGCCAGTGATGCTGCGCTCTCTACAGCTAAGATGGTGAACAACAGCTCAACCTGGAGCTGGACTGCCGTGAACTGACAGCATAGGCTGCAGCCCCTGCTGCAATGGGCTGCCGTGAGCCGCCGTGAGTTGCCGTCCAATGGCCGGCGAACGACTGCATCACCTGGGAAGAGCACAGTGATAATAGCAACATGGGCAAGTGAAGCAATCAATGTCCTCCACAAGTAGACTGAAGAACAAAAGGACAGCAACTTGTCTGTCCCCCTTCCCCGATCCCCCAATGCTGTTCCCCTCCCTCAATTCCCCAATAAAATCTAAAAAATGAAAATAAAAAATGAGAAGTGATACTGATTCACAGGTTATAGAAGCTATGGATGTTGCTAAACTTCTTAAAGACCCAGGACAGCCACCCCCAAACACACACACACACACACACACACAATTATCTGATCCAGAATGTCAATAGCTGGGAGGTTGAGAAAACCTGGTCTAGAATGAGGCATATGATGAAGGGCTTTTGGAGGAGGCTCTTAGAGAAAAAAAACAAGTCATAGGTACCAGCCATTGGTGATATTTACATCAGACACATGGCATGGACTTTGAAAACCAACCTAATTAAAATCGTAGCATACCTATATTGGAGACCTGAGAGGATGGGTTCATACAAAGCTGGGTCCAAGAAAGGTAATTCCTCATCTAATCATTATGGGAAGGCAAAATATAATATGTAACATTGATAAATCAAGAAATAGCAATATATTTAATAAATTAAAGTTGAAGGAAAATGACAGAAATACTAATGGAACTAAAAGTAAATGCATGTGAGGAGGAAGGCCTGGGAGGAGGAAGGAGTGGGACAGGGGTTGCTTCTTCATGCTAAATCTTTCTATATTATTTGGCTTTTAAAATGCATTATTTTCATAAGTAGTATTTAAATGCATAAAATAAATCCATTGTTTGAATGTCAAGAAAGAGTTATACAGTTTTGTTAATAGAAAACTAGTCAAGCTCCCTACCAATAAATACATGTAAATATGCAAAGGATATTGGCTGAAGGCATATTTGATGATTATCTGCACAGTTGCACACACCCTTCATTTCCATGTTTTCAATTAGTTAACTCAATCTTTCCATGAATGAATGAAAGAATAAATTAATAAAATAATTTAATTGGAAACATTCAACATAACAAATGATTCCTCTTTCTGTTTTAAGAGACCACTAACAAGTGTCCTCACTGCCAGGTGTATTTCAGGCCTTAAACTCCGTGAGCTTGCTAGAGCATGACTACTTCTCAGCCTTCTGCATGTATCCATACCTCATCCACACAGAGGCACCTTAAATGTTGGCTGCCTTTCAAATGTTGGCTTTATTGTTCTGGCTTTTTCTGAGGGAAAGACACACCCTCACTGAGGTGTATCATCCATTCCCATGACTTCAATTTATGCGTATGTAGATCTTTGCGTCTGTGAGAGAATTGAGGGCCAACTTCACTCGGCAGTCCCGTAGGCCCTTCAAACTTGGTGTGTTGTGAATTGACCCAACTTAACCCCACCTCCCAAAACAAATACACTCATTCACACACGTGCGCGTGCACACACACACACACACACACACACACACACACTGCTAGATCGTCTCTTGCTTGAATTTTCCCTTTCTCAGAGAAATGCTCTTCATTCACTCAAAGGCCCAAGACAGAAACATGCTTCACCCACATCTTCCTCTTTCTCACCTTTCCACAGTCCATCAATCATCAAATTTTATTCAATGTCTTTGCATCACACTGTATTTTCTTCCTCAGTCTCTGATATTTGTCCAGTTTTTTCTATTTTTTTTTTGTATTTTGTTTTTCTAATGTTCCCACTAAGGTTATCTTTGTTCTTAATCAGATTATTGCAATGGTGCCCAAATACTTCTCCCAACCTCTGACCTGTACCCTTTTAATTCTCTGTTCTGACCAGGGTGATCTTTTTAAAATTCAAATATATTCATATCACTCATTTTCCAATAGTTCCCCATTGCCCTTGGGCTAATTTCAAAACTCTGCTCAATCTTTGGCTTTTGCTTTCCTATGAAGTTTCAGTTCTAATAATTTTCAAATTCCACTGTACCCTGTTCCCATATTGAATTATGCTCAGATCATTGACTACATCATGTCCTTTTTCACCTCCGGGTAATTGCACGTTTTGTTACCTTTGCTTGAAACATTCTTTCCATTCCCACCTTTATTCCTTCTTTGCTAGAAAACCGTTATTTCTTTAAGTCTAAGTTCAATGTCACTTCTGGGAAGCATTCCTGGTTCCCTCCCAAAGACGGTGGTGGTAAGTGCCCTCTTATTGCTTCTGCAGCAGCCTATTATAGAAACAGCCACAATTTTTGTTAACTTGTTGGATCCACCACTATAACACTCATTAAAGGAATCAACACTGGTCTAGCACCATTCAGGTGCCCAGAATCTACTCACGATAAATATGTCACCCTTCTAGATTACACTTAATGACAACAGGGCACATTTTTTTTTCAAGCAAAAGAGCCTTTTAAAAAGCATATTCATAGGGTTCATCTTTAAAAGAGCCCACTCTCATACATTTATGATGCACTAAGGCACAGCTAAGAATCAAAGAGAGTAAATTATGTTGAATAACAACTTTACTTAAAAGTATGAAGTTAAAATGAGAGGAAAACTTTAAGATTGAACAAATGCTAAAAATGCATTATTTTTATCCTCTTATGTCTAGTATTTATAGGTATATTGCCCCTCAAAGTTTGTTAAGGCTCTTAGGAAAAATATCTTAAAAGAGATGCAATTTGAAACAGATAAAATACTGCTTTTAAAAAAGATAGAGGAAAAAAATGTGACCAAGTCATCAGCTCCATAATGGTAGTTCTGCTGGGTTTAGTTGTTGTGTTGCCATCCTTAGGTGGGATCTTCAGAAAGATAAATGAGATTAAAGATGAAATGCCTGATGTTTCAAATGAAAGCACAACAATAAAAATCAAAGAAACAGCACACATAAATCTCCTTTGAAGGTCCTGGTTTCTAGCTTTCTGTAGCAATAACTGAGTAAGCCTGGGTGTCCTGTAGCTTAGGCCACTGACATTTGTCAGACTTTTCAATAAAATGGCAATGAAAGACTAAATCCATGCAAGGTGGGAGATAAATTAGTACACACCCAAAAGTACTGGAGAAATAAGCACCGGTTTCATAGCGAAATATTTTTTGATAAAGTAATAATCCCCTGTAATCTTTCCCCAGCTTTAAATAACAGCCGGTCTTTGTGCCGGCAGTTTAATTTTGTTGGCTGCCCTTGTCTTAAAAATATATTTAGTGGAGTCTGGAATATCACTTTGTGCTGAAAGCTGAAGCCTTTGTCATACGGAAGCTAGGCAAAGGCAATAAATCAAGGATAAAGTGAAAAGGAATAGAAATGGGCTATCGGAAAAGTATTTCCCCAGAGCTGGAGAGCGGGCTTTCTTCTCCTGTAAGCAGGTGTATTGCATCCGTCATGTCTTCCTGCTAAGTGCCCCTGTTGTAATGATATTGACTTATATCTACATTGCACCCTGGTTGGCATAGCTCCAAAGTGCTTAAGATGCATCTCTGGGAAATACATGCTGAAAATAGCATCATGAAAATCTACAACCCCAGTTTTCTTTCCTTTTTTTCGTTTCCTCCTCTAAGATTATTCTTCCCAGGAAATTGTCCTGAGATGTCCGATCTTAGCTTCTTCCACTTGTTTCTTCATTTGTGTCTGTCCAATTAATGATTTTTTGAGCTACAGGACTGCTATAAATTTGAAATTATTAAACCAGGACAAATATACTGCATGATTTACATGTGCCAAATTGGTACCTGCTGAAAACGGATTACACAAAAAGTATGATGAGGTGTTTATAGGGGTTTGCTTTATTCTTAGCAACAAAAAGGAATAACGATCACTATGCTAGAAAGCCAGAGAGCTGTGTTTGTGAATTAGTTTCCCACTGTTGAATAACACCTTTTTGCAAACTCACTGGCTTGAACGAGCCCACAGTTCTTATCTCACAGGTCTCTTGGGTCAGGTCCAAGCATAGTTTATCTGGGTCTTACACTCAGGGTATCATGGACTGCAGTCAGGTGTCAGGTGGGCTGTGGTCTTATCAGAGTCTCCAAATGGGGAACAACTTGCTTCTAAGCTTCCTCGGGTTGTTGGCAAAAGTCGGTTCCTTGGGGTTTTAGAATCAAGGTCCTGGTTTCTTGCTGGCTGTTGACAGGCATTGCTCTAAACTCCTAAAGGAGGCCCACAGTTCCTGGCCACATAGTACCCTCCAGGGGCCCTCACAGCTCACTTCTTCAAGCCAGCAAGGGGGCACAAGTATCTATATGAATAGATTAATCTTGAAAAGTTATCACAGAATGACTGCCATTACGACTACTCAGTTATGTTTGTTAGAAGCAAGCCACAGGTCTCATCCACATACAAAGTTCTGGTTTACATATAGGGATGAACCTGAGACTCACTTCAGAGTCTCCCTACCACATTTCCAGGACTTTTTGGTCATTAAAAATGTGAAACTTTTATATATTCACTCAAAGCAATAAGAATGAATGATTTATATAAGCATAAAGTGAAATTGATAAATCTCACAAGCAATGTTTAAAGAAACCAGACATAGAAATGTACATTCTCTATAATTCCAATTTGTTGTAAATTTCAAAAGCATGGAAAATTAATATATACTGTTAGAAATCATAATAGTGATTAACCTTGGAGGATAGTGACAATGAGAGGGCGTGAGGGGTCTCAGGGCTGCTAGAATCTTGTTTCCTGGACTACATGTATTCCATTTGTGAAAATGTGTGGAGCACCATGCTTACGTTATGCGCACTTTTCTAAACATAAGTATAATCATACATTGCACTTCAATAAAAATTAAAACTAAAGAAAAATCCCTGGTAACTCAGACTAGTCACTTAATTTCTATGGGCTCCAGTTTTCTAACCCTTAACATGAGGCTGAACTTGATGATGGTCAACACAATGTAGAGTCATATGAAATACTGAGGGGGCTGTAACACTTATTGGGTGACTGTAAAGTGCCCAGAATTCATAATATCTTCAACGCCATTCTTACTGAAGGAGGACATCATGCTGTCTCCATGTACTTCCACTTCCAAAGGACTGACCTTGGGAAATCAAATTAATCTCAATGAATGTATGTTTTCTTAAAGTCCCTTTCACCTCAGGAAATATGTATAACCTGTTGATTCGATCATTCCTTCAGACCAGACACCAGTGGCATACAAGGGTGGGGGCAAGCAATGGGAGGGGTCTGATCTGGGGGCAGGCAAAAAAGGGGTGCATTATGGAGAATTTAAAGCAATAATCAAACTGAAAAAATATTGGCCTTCTTTTATTATCACCATTCACTTGCCACTCTAAGTGATGCCATTAATCTAACTCTTGCCCACTTTGACAGCTCTACTCCTGCTCCTAACTTGGTGTGTCACTGCCAGGAATGGTGTTAAGTGCTAGGCTACAGAACTAGCTCAGAAACAGCCTCTATGCTGGAAAATGTGACAGAGAAGCTGAGGAGATGGATGTGCATCAGCTAAATAATGTCTATCCCAAAGACCCCTGTCACAGTAGGGATCTTCAAACAAAGCAGAACACTTAATGTGTTATAGCCTCATTGGTCTCTCAGATTCCTCCTCCAAACCCCACTGATTAACTATGACCTCTGGAACTATTAGGTAAGTGGCTCCCAGTGATGCTTGCCCAAATTAAAATCGGCAGTGAACTCATGAAATAAATCTTCAATTTATAAATCCTCTCCTAATTTCCGCACCTGAAACTTCAGAAGAGCGTTTGTATCCAAGAATTGCTGACCTGCTGCATTGCTCCAGGGTCAGCACGCCCACTCAGTGGCTGTGACCACCTGATAGGTCTCCCTTCCTGTTCTCTTGCCCTGCAGCCAATCTCTCTCCACAAAGCACCCACAGGTGTCCCCTCACAGCATGGGGACCCTTAACATCATTCCTCTGTATAAAATTCTGCATTGAGTTTTCTTGTCTCTCAGGAGGAAATCCAGGTTTCTTCCTGGGTCCTGCTGTCATCCTTAACCTTTCCTACCTTCTCTCCTGGGCCTGGCTCACCTGCCTCCTTACCATTCCTATAATGTGCCAGCAGGCCAATGATTTGGACTTTGCACTAAGTTCCTCTCCGCCTACAGCCCTCTTTCACCAGATGCCATATGGCTTGGTGTCATTTAGGCCCCTGTCTGAGAGCCCTCCCCTGACCACTGGCTACAGTATGAGGATCCCACAGAGTGGGGTTTATAGAGACCACATCTCTACCAATAGGTAGGCCCTACCTACCCTTCTCTCTCTGCCTCCTACTCTGCTTGATGTTTCTTCATTAGCTTATCACCTGGCATTATGTTCTACATTTACTTATTTGTTGCCTGCCATCAAAACTACAATGTAAGCTCTTGAGGGCACAGATTTTGTATTTTGTATCTCCAGGACCTGGAATGGAGCTCAACATATTGCAGTCATTCACAAAATTATTAGTTGAATTAATGATCCAAAGTTTAGCTTAGCTTTTACGTTAGTCATGTTAGATCCCCACCATCACCCCTGGGGGTCCTGTTTCCTACTAGTATGTTTTTTCTAACTAATCAAATGTCAATATGGATCTGTTAGACTCCATGACCTGAGGTTTATAAGAACTTTTAATCACCCATCACACCAGAGTTTCATCATAATTTTATTTTTAAAAAATCAGTAGACAACTGGTGATGCTGTTAATGGGGCACCTCCATGAAATCAGCATTCAACCCAGTGTGGAATTAAAATTATCTTTACAGTAGGAGTTGGTCCGTGGACCCAATGAAGTGAGATTTGTTTGAACAATTTGTTCCTCTAGCTTTAGGGCTAAATCTGAGAACCAGTTTAGACAATACAGAATTAAAGGAAAGAAGTAAGACCAGAAGCAAAAGGAAGGTAGAATAGCAAACCTGTAATTAAAAAAAAAGGAAAGAAAAAGGAAAAAAAAAGCAATTGAGCAACAGAGTTAGGAAGAAAAAAGAAAAACAGAGGGACCACCCACGCTACCATGCTACCTGTTCCCCGACTTCCTGTCACTACTAACTCACCCCATACAGCTGCTCACTTACCAAGCGTCATTGTCTTGAAATTATTTTCCTGGTTCCTATGCTTTCTCAATATAAGCTCTGCCTTACTTGGCCAGCCTCCCTGTTGAGAGATTTTAGCCTGGTCATGCGATTACAGGCACCATAAGAACTTACAGCAACACAGCTATGTGATTTGTACACTCTCTGCCTGACTTTCCATTATGATTTAACCCCTGGATGACCCTTGGTTCTGTACTCTGTAGCCTCTGGGTTCATCACTCCCCAACTTCTTGCCTCATATGGGTTCTCAGAACCTTAACTCAGGTGTAGCTTCTCAGCTTCTCTTCTCTGCTAGGCTGGTGCAGGAGGTTTAGATGTCCGGACCTCTGATTCTCCTGATTTGTACTTTTTTCTGTTAAGAGGCTTCGTTTTCTTCATTACAACATTGTCACTCAGGAGGAAATCCTATTTAACTTTTTCTCATCCTTTGAGACTGGTATTATGGACAATTTTAAGCAATCTATTAAATAATTATAGTCATACTATTGTGTATTTATGAAACACAAATCATCTAAAGAACCAGCATGAAGACCTTTCATGCATTTTTCATAGCAAGACATTATGCGATTAGCAGCCCCTTTCTAACTGTATGTATTACAGCCATTTTTGAAAAAGCATTTCTGTATCCAGAAATTTTGCCTGTTCTTTAAATATAAAAAAAGAAAAGAAAAAAGAAAAACAAAGCAGCAGACAATGAATTCAGAGGAACAGATAAACATCTCAAATGATTTCTAGGCACACTGAGTCATTTCAGTCCAAATCTGATATTTATACAACAAATGCAGATGTTATGCTTATTCACTTCTAGAACACTTGCTAAAAGGTTATGCTTGCATGGGAAACTTTTGTGGGCTATTTTGTTAAACAAACATGTTTTTCCCACTGAGAGAAATTTTAAACCAAAACACAAAATCTGGCAGAAATTGAAGTAGGTGCATCTGAGTTGAAAACTTCAGGAAGCTATTTCGACAGTTGATGAGCCCTGGCTGTATGGATGTGTGCCCAGCATTGTGCAGAGATGTGGAGAGAGAGAGGTACACAGAGCATTCTGCCTGTTCTCAAGATTTCATGGTCTTACAAAGTAAAAATAACACAGAAGAAATAAATTCCATATTTTGTCATAAACGCTATGATTATTACAATGAATAATTTATCACCAATGCAGGGAAACTTCTAACAGTAAAAGGGAGTTCTAATTATAATTTCACCCTCATAACTGGTGTCATTTGGCACTGTTTCTGGCACAACTTGTTACATGATCACTTTGGCTACAGCTGAGAAGCACAGGTATAGGGAATGATTCTGGGAAAGCTACCTGAGACAGCAGATCGGTAGTGATGTGTTATTGCCATATTGATCTTTAAAGGACACTCAATATATTTCTGAGCTGTTGTGTTGAGTGTCAGGATCACCTTCTAAAGCTGACCCATTATCAAATGCTGCCAGCAGCCCCTACCCCTATAACTCCCCTCACTACCATCACACATTCTCCCTTGGCAAAGACCCTCACCACACTACCCAAAACCCTATATATTCAATGCAGAAACAGTTACAGAATAAGGTTTACAAGCATCTGACATTAAGCCCTGACTTTATTGCAAACTAGCCATGCAAATTTTTGCATGAAAATCAGTGAAATTCTCTAACCTTAAGAAGGAAAACTTGCATCCTTGCTCACATTGTTCTTTGGTGCCCCCATCAGACTAAAGTGTGGTGTAGTAGATAGAAATAGGCAGACTTAGGGATCAACTCCAGTTCTGACATTTATTTACAAGCTGGGTGACCTTGTATAAGTCCCTGAACTTGTCTGAACCATAGGCTCTTCATTTGTAATAATAACTACAGATGGGACCAACAGCAATGATAAGTACAGTATGTGAAGTGCCTGACAGGGTGTTTATCACAAATTATGTATCAGTAACACAGTGAGGAGCTGCTGTCATTACTATTACTGGTGTGGTTGCTGATGGTACCACGGGGCTGGCTGTGAGCAGCAGCTCTTATGTTCTGTTAGACAAGGGACGATGCCCTTTCCCAGAACCATCTGGGAGTCGTCATTCCTTTTTTCCATTTTTGTGTGTTATTTTCAATTTTCTTGCTAAAATGCCAGAAACAGTTTGCTGCTCACTCCCCTGCTGCATTCCCAAATAGGAAGTAGTATGCTTTGCTGGCAGGTATCGGCTGTTTGACTGAAAGAATAACCAAAAGAACTGTGATGACACAGTTTGCTAGAATGGTTGATCCATTGTGTGCAGTGAGGGGGGGAGGGGGCGGCAGTTATTAGTTACCAGCTTACTCTGAAAGGTGCCCAAGGCAGAACAGTCAGGAGAGGCATTACTCAGCATTGGCACCCAGTGAATGATGGCATGAGAAAACCTGTGTCGTTTAAATTATTTAAAATACTATCTTGACCAAAGATGGAAACTCTCATGACAAATCCCAGTAATTAGTAATCGCTGCTGTGGGAACAGTCGGGAAGCTACTTGGCCCTGGTTCAATGGAGGACATGATTGATTAGTGGTGTCTGCCATGGACAGAAGGGTAAAGAGCACATATGCTCATTTATTGGTGTACTCGTCCTAATCGCTGAATTAATTGCCATCCCACAGAAATATCAGGCAAGCAAAGGCTCCTGTACTTTATCCATTTTCTAATAGTTCTTGATTCCTGGATCTGAAAGATAAAACAAAGAATTATTTAAATTAATGTTGTTTTTCCCCAAACCCCCTTTTCTTCTTCAAAACAATAAACTTCTATTTTGGCAAATAGTACAGCTACTCATATATTCTTAACAATTGTAAAAATGGGAGAATGGCCAATAAAGAAGACAATGACAAAAGTTGAAAATTATTATATAAATGAAGATTATAATTATTTAAACCATGTATATTTAGAGTTCTTGTAAAAATACCATGTTCTAGTAAGGTCTACCTATCATCTATTTCCTCCCACACAGAGCACAGTGTATATATGATCTCTTATATGATATCTTCTCCTTAATCATAGTCAGGAGAACACATTTATAGCCTTAAAATAATTAGAAAACTAATTTAGTTGCCTACAATATGAGCAATATGAATTATTTACTATGTTTTTTTCTGCAACAAATATTTGTTTGTTTGTTTGTATCCAGAGATAGGTATGTCAACATTAGGAATTATTTCATATGATTGTTGATCTAAAATCCCAGCTAAGCCTACTCTCCCTCAGGAAGAGTCCTTACAAGTAACAGGGCAAAACTATGAGAATCCACTACAGATATTTGATATTGATTATAGAACAGCCCCTTGCTATGTGGGTAGAGCAGAGAGAGTAAAGCAATCACAAGATTGGAAGCAGAACCTTCATGAGGAGAAATAAATGTATCATAAAGGCTCTTTCTTACTCTAATGCAAACCCCTTCCCAAGAAGAACAGCTTATGAGATGGAAACCCTTGGGAGGTATAATTTAGGGACTGGGGGTGGATGCTGATCAATCATCTTTTCTTCTGGAATCTGGGGAGGAAGAGAAGAATTATGCTTTCTGCAGATATATCTGCACTAGGCATTCTTGTAATGGGGCTATGACAATGGCCCCTCCAGCACTTTCAGGGACCTCTGGAATTAAATCATTGTGTATTGTGTGTGGGATCATTCTGTGGTCAGGATACATAGCTTTTATTAGAATGTCAAATGTGTCTTTAACAATAGAAAACTAAGAAGGATCAGGAGTCTTTCTATCAAATTGGTTTATTTAATAAAAGAGAATGAATTTAGGGATTTAAATCTAGATATTGGGTATTCTTGTATTTTAGTATGCTTTGCAATATTTATATAACCAAAGTATTTGTATGTTATATTAATTTAATTAACATTTTGTATTTAAATGGAATTTTTCAAAAAATCTGAATCATTAAATTTTGAAAACTTGCCAGAGATATATGGCTACATTAGGTTTTAAAAACTAAAAGAGGTACTTTAGTTTAAGAAAATGTATGACCATACCCCTACCCTGTTTAAAATGTTTCCAAAGTATTTAATGTTGTTTAATCTCATTTCCTGAGTTACTAGTGAAGCTAAATATCTTATGTTAGTTACATGGTCTTTTATCAGAGTGAGTTTGCATCCCATGAATGTTCAGATTGGTTGATGGAGTAGGCTTAGAAGTGGGAGCGGGATCTCAGGAAACCAAGAGATGTGTACTGTGGGAGTTAAAGAAAGAAGGGCTTTTGGGGGTCTAAGATGGTGGATTAGGTAAACGCTATGCCTACTACATCCCAGGATCACACCAAAATTACAAATAAATTATAGAACAATCAACCTCAAGAATCATCTCAGGACTAGCTGAACAGAACACTACAACTACACTATATAAAGACGATACCACATGGGGACTGGTAGAAAGGGCAGAGACATGGAATGGACTGACCCCAAACCCACAGATAGTGGTTGAACACCAGGAGGGATGCCTGGGTGGTGGAGGTCTCCCAGGAAGAGGGATGGGTCCCAGCCCACATCAGGCTTCCCAGCCCAAGGGTCCTGTGCCAGGAAGAGGAGTTCACAAAGCATCTGGCAATGAACATCAGCGAGGGCTCTACCTTTTCCAGTGAGATGGAAGATAGCTAGAAACCCAGACTCCCTCTTAAAGGACGCTTACACAGATTTGCTCGCTTGCAAACACTCTCCTGGTCTCTGGTGGAGGGGCGGCAACTTGAAAGGCACCAGAGATATAAGGGGAAAGACTGAGTTATGTGTCTTTGCAGCAAGGGCTAGAGGGAACAGACAGTGTTCCTGTGTGCAACCTGCCTCACATGTAGCCTACAGGAGGCTGCATCTTTTTTTATGTTGAATCCTCCCCAAAAAGGCCAAATCTGAGACCACATTAGTCTGATAAAATCCATGTGTGTGTACCACCTTGGTGATGCCCTGGGCCCCCGTCATGCTCAGCTAGTACTATGTTGCCAGAGGCACTCTCAGCTACTACGAGGCCAGCCCCACAAGCTGCAGAAGCCTTCCACAGCAGTGGATAGCCCATGGTGGCCAGGGAAATGTTGGTGGTGGGCAATGAACCACAACCTGTGCCACAGCCTCCCTTGGACATCTCCTGGGGATCTGTGGGCCTAAGGTGAGCAGTGGTGGACCATGGTGTTCTCAGGGCAACTTGTGAAATGATCACAGGCCAGGCACTGAGACAAGAACTTAATTTGCATTAGCCTTGTGAAAACCACAGTCACAACTTGTGACTCCCTGGGGCTGTGCCCATCAAGCAAGTGCTACATCTCCGAAGGCACTCTCAACACTGGGTCAACCAGCCTAGATTGCATACCTAAGGAGACTCTTTCAATTGCTGAGCCTCACAGGCAGCCAGTAGGTGGCAGTAGGCTTAGAGGTGCCTGAGCCTTTTGCTATGTTGCCCTATGCCAAGTACTGGTGGCAGCTGGCCTAGGTTCATAGTGAGGCCAAACTCACATGGTACCACATCCAACACAGGCAGCAGCCAATCACATACAAGCTTTGTAGTTCCTACCAGGTAGCCACGGACAAGTCACAGGCAAGGTTGAAACTGGCCTGCACAGGAACCTCCCCCCCCAAGAGAACCAGAAATGACACACACACACACACACACACACAGATTGACTTTAGACCACACCAGAGCACTACCCAGTTGGCCCCACAAGTGGCACACCTGAAGGGTGGTCTCAACAGGCACAAGAGTTTGTGAAGGCAAATCCCCCTCTGAGAGATCAGCCCCTACATGGCAGCGCATGCACTGTGACCATAAACAATCCTCACAGTCAGTCAGCCTGAGAGTCAACCCCACTCACTAACATGCCAAAAGCAATCAAGGCTCAGCTACAATACAAGACCTCACACAACACACTCAAGGGACATTTCTGTAACACATGCACAGAAGATCAGGGAGATTGAGCCATTGGGTCACACAGGACATATATTACACAAGGCCACCCAGCAAAGACTGAGAGACATAGGAGCTCTACCTAATACATAGAAGCAAATACAGAAAGGCAGCCAGAATGAGGAAACAAACAAACTAGAAAACAACAACAACAAAAACAAAACAAACAAACAAATAAACAAAAAAAAAACATGTCCCAAATAAAAGAACAAGAGAAACCACCAGAAATAGAACTAAATGAAATGGAGACAACCAACCTACCAGAGACAGAGTTCAAAACACTAGTTATAAAATACTTAAGGAACTTAGTGAGAATTTCAATAAAGAGATAGTAAGCATAAAAAAAAAGCATAGATATCCCCAAAATAACCAGTCAGAAATAAAGAATATGATAAATGAAGAATTTTACAGCACATTAGATGAAGCAGAGGATCAAGTCAGTGCTTTAGAAGACAAGGTAGCAGAAAATGCCCAATCAAAACAACAAAAAGAGAAAAAAGAAGAAAAGAAGATAGTTTAAGGGTCCTGTGGGGACAACATCAAGTGTAACAACATTTGTATGATAGGACTACCAGAAGAAGAGAGGGAGCAAGGATTAAGAACCTGTTTGAAGAAATAATGACTGAAAACACCCACAACTTGATGAAGGAAATAAACATACAAGTCCAGGAAGGCCTGAGAGTCCCAAACAAGATGAACACAAACAGGCCCACATCAAGACACATCATAAGGTTAAAGACAAAGAGAATCCCAAAAGCAGAAATAGAAAGACAGCTAGTTCCTTACAAGGGAGCCCCCATAAGACTATCAGTTAAGTTCTCAACAGAAACTTTGCAGGCCAGAAGGGAGTGGCAGGAAATAATCAAAGTAATGAAACACAAAGGCCTCCTCTATCCAGCAAGGCTATCATTTCCAATGGAAGGAAAAATAAAGAGCTTCCCAGATAAGAAAAATCTAAAGGAATTCATTACCACGAAGCCAGTATTATAAGAAATGTGAAAAGGATTTCTTAAGGAAAGAAGAAATGAGAAAGCAACCAAATAAGCAAAGATCAAAAATGTGATGTACAGTAAAGCATAGGGAATATAGTCAATGTTATTTTAATAACCATGTACAGTGTCAATGGGTTGTAGACTTGTTGGGATGATCACTTTGTGAGGGGTGTAAATGTCTAATCATTATGTTGTTTTGTATACTTGAAACATAATAATAATAATAACAATAACAACAACAATAATAATAATAATAAAATAAATGAACCAAAAAAAGAAAAAGAAAGGAGGTGGGAAGACTAAATGATGAGTATGGCATCCAGGCCATATCCCAGCCCATCCCCAGGCCCTGACTGCTTTATTCTGGATTGCAACCCAGGCTTCCCTGTTCTCCTCTCCACTGTTTTACTCCATGACCAGATATGTTATGTTAAGCAAGAGGTTCTCACTCTGTGTTCCCTGGACCAATAGCATGAGCTTCACTTGCACATTTGTTAGAAGTGCAAATCTGAAGCCCTGTACACTCAGACCTCCTGAACTGGAAATTTTGGGGTGGGTCCTAGTAGGCTGTGTTTTAACAAGCCTGCCAGTGATTCTGACACAGGCTCCAGTTTGAGGAACTGCTTTAACTAGACAGTATTTCCAAATCTTCCCTGCTATAGGACTCACCTGTGAAGTTGGTTAAACATATTTCTTCCCAGGTCTCTTCCTGAAGACTTTGACTGCGTGGGTTTGTGAGAAGGCTCCAGGAATGTAGATTGTTAATGAGTATCTAAGGGGATTTTTATCATCAGGAAACTTTGGCGCAGCTGGGCAAGCTTCCCTACCATGTCCCATGGCACACTGTGTGCAGCTGATGGGCCACAGTGGTTTTCATCACCAGGTCACCTCAGTTCTCACCATATCCAGGCAGGCTGGGGTAGCTGACACCCCTGGAATTGTCATCTCTGAGCAGCCAAGGCAGTGCACTGAAGCAGCTCTTCAGACAGTGTGATATAAAGTTATTGAGGCCTTCTAGACTTGACCCCTTGCCTCTCATGATAACCTACTCTAATCAATACCTTCTTGTAGCATCATGTTACTGGGAGAGACTCACCTCACCTGGACAGTAGCCCTTCAATCCAGGACTCTGGGCTTCTCACAAGAAAAGCAGTATCTGAGGACAAAGGGACGAAGTCAGGGTGACTCTAAACCTACATATACCCTTATTTGATTTTGAAACAAAGCACCATAATTTCATTATTTATTCTGTGTAATACGTTTTGCTTCTTTATTTTAATTATCAACTAAATGTGTTGTATCCTTTTGTAAGTATTGGGTTGTCGGAAAAGTCATGACGCATGTTTGCAACTAATGGCACTAGTTCGTTTTTGGAAGTACCAGAGTCATTTGCATCTATGTTATTGCTATGTAATTTGACAGCTGACAGTTCTAGCTTCATTCTAAAAAAAATTGAGGAATTTGGTTGAGTTTTGAAAATTTTACAAGTTGAAGATGGAAGACTAAACTGTACACTTTTTCCATATTTTACTGCTTTACTTTCATAAAGGGAAAAACACACGTCAAGCTTGTGAAAAGTTGCATAAAGTTTATGGTGACAATGCTCCACAAGAATGTCAGTGCCAAAGATGGTTCACGAAATTCCATGCTGGTGATTTTGATCTCAACGATACTCCTCGGTCAGGGAGGCCCACCGAGGTTGATGATGACAAAATAAAGGCATTGATCAAGTCAAACCCATGTTACATGACATGAGAGATTGCAGAAACGTTGGAAATCCATCATCCAAGTGTTCACAACCACCTGAAGAAGCTGGAAAACATAAGCAAGCTCGATATTTGGGTTCCGCATGAATTAAAAGAAGTTCGTTTGACGGCGCGTATAAACATCTGCAATATGCTAATTAAACATGAGGAAAATGATCCTTTTCTGAAGTAACTGATAACTGGTGATGAGAAGTGGATTGTTTACAACAATGTGATTTGCAAATGGTCTTGGTCCCGACATGATGATTTGCCTCAAACGACATCGAAAGCAGACATTCATCAGAGGAAGGTTATGCTCTCAGTGTGGTGGGATTTTAAAGGTGTCATGTTTTTCAAGCTCCTACCAAGGAACCAAACAATCAATTTGAATGTGTACTGTCTGTCGGCAATTGGACAGTTTGAATGAATCCATCATCCAGAAACGTCCAGAGCTTGTTAATTGTAAAGAAGTTGTGTTCCATCGCGACAACACGAGACCACACACAAGTCTGATAACCTGTCAAAAATTATTGGAGCTTGGATGGGATGTGTTGCCAC
>NW_017732015.1:379204-463528 GCF_001890085.2 Hipposideros armiger
ACGAGACCACACACAAGTCTGATCACCTGTCAAAAATTATTGGAGCTTGGATGGGATGTGTTGCCACACCCACCATACTCGCCTGACCTTGCACTGTCAGACTTCCACTTGTTTCACTCTCTTCAAAACTCCTTGTGTGGTATAGTGTTCAATTCAGATGAGGCTGTAAATGAGCACCTTGTTCAGTTTTTCTCAAATAAAGACAGGTCTTTCTATGAACGAAGAATTGTGAAGCTCGCTGAAAGATGGCAAAAGGTTATCAAACAAAATGGACAACATATCATTGATTGATCTTTGTTCTTTATATAAATAAATGACCTTTGAAAAACATAGACAAAATATATCATGACTTTTCTGACAGTCCAATAGCTCTATGTCAGGATAATGAACACCAATGCTTATTGTATGCTAAATAGCATACTCCTTAAGGCAGCTGGGTTCTTTTGTCTGTATTCTCCAGTTTTTCTCCTGCCTCCCTTGCTGTTCAGCTCTCTCAGATCAACGGTCTTAGAGTACAGGAAGGTCTTTAAATTGCTGTCTGCAATTGTCTCTGGTGTGGGTAAACTGAACCCTATGTGTCAGGAGTGAATGTAGTGTTGGATGAGAACAGTATCCAAGTCAGCTATAAGCTGCTCTTTCTCAAAGCTGCACTAATGATGGGCCAGGGTTGGGGGACAGATGGGGCAGGCGGGATGTTTTAGTTTTACAAATCATATGTGGGGTACTGATGCCCCCACAAACATGACCTTACCAAGAGCTACTAAATCTCTCAGAGACTATTTCCATGGCACAAAGTTTGATAATGATGTCTACTCATTTTTTAAAAATCATGCTATATAAAAAAGAGTACGAAAAATACCTTAATTAAACCATACTTGCCACATAGTAGGTTTTCAAAAAATTCAAGTTTTCTTCTCTCAGTCATTTCTCAACTGTGTTTGCATAGTTGATTTGCCTGAGAAATGGCTTCTCTATGTAATTATTTGCTTAACCAAAGTCCCTCTGTGTACCTTGTACACAACCCAAGAGATAAGAGAAGATTAAAAGAGAGCAAACTTAGGCAATACTCACTGCATCTAGGCACTGTACAGGGTGCAATTTTACACAGTAGATACTATTTGTATCATCTCAACTCACAGATCATGAAACAAGGCAGAGCAAGTTTAAATGCATTGCTGATAAAACGGCAAATCCAAGATTTGCACTGTAGACAGAAGGTCCTCAAATAATGTTTCCTTATAACATTGATGAGGTGAAGTAGAAATGTAATTCTTGTTTATATCAATTAGCTTAGGGTAAAATGGGTTCCACTTTAAGTCATATGTCATTTTGCTTAAAGTTGCAGAGCCTATTATTGATGTCACTAAGTAAGGACTTACTGTATTCAGCTCTAAAATTTATGTTCTTCACAGTTATGGCCCAGGCTTTAACTTTGAATTGTTTTCAGTGTGTTGTATATCTTAAAGGCTAGTATTTTTGTGCAAAAAAAGCCTTTCCATCCCCCCAACTCCCACTCCCAGTCCTCACCGCCCCCCGCCCCAACACACACACACACACACACACACACACACACACATATTCACAAATGATGTTTCTCTTAAAAGCAAAATTATAGATAGTTGACTCTGTTGTTTCATCTCACCAGCTGGACTTCTCTCTGAAGAGTGAATTTACTGAGCACACATCCCCAGGGAGAAACCGCTAATTAAGGCGCAGGCTTCCTAGCCAGCTGTTTCACACAGAGAGAGGCAGTTCAAGTTTAAATATCCAAGCTATAACATAGAGGTGTTGAGCAAAAGGCCTCTGCAAGCTGTCAGAAGGTACTGCTTGTTGAATGGCATTGGAAACAGGGATTGGGCACAGTGCCATCTATAAGTAACAGGCCAGCAGACACCCTTAAGCCATGTCCAGGAAGCTCTGGGCAACACTGTAACCATGGATTCAACTGCGAGGTGGCATTGAAGGTGCCGAGAGCATATCCAGCAGGTACCTCCTCAATACCTGCCTTCCTTAACAGTATTTGCTTTCAAGATACCTTTAAAGTGACTCAAACTAGTATCCAGTCTGAAGAGTTAATGGGCGGATGAAAGAAGATAGCTAGGGAAAGCACTTTACATAGTGCCTGGCACAGAGAGCATAATTAACGGTGACTTTTATCTATCAACTTATTACTACTTGAAAACAAATCTAATCAGAATCAGCCTACTGTTTTAGAATTATTTTCAATTAATATCTTGTTGTGAAATTTTCCCATATTGCTACATACTAGCAGATAAATTGTATTAGATGATATATTTTGCTTACATTTCCCCTATTTTTTGGATATCTGTTGATTTTTAATGTTTTGTTTTTATAATGTTATGATGCATTATTTACTACTGTATCTTCGGGGCCTTAATGATTGCCCTGGGGAATTCCTAGATGTGGAATTGCTAGATCCACACATATGCACATATTTAAGGCCTTAGCTATACATTGCCAAGGTGCCCACGTCTTTGCTGAAGGCCCCGTGTGGCATCTCGGGCCACACTCCTAGAAGGCACAGGAGCTTGCCTGGGGGCGAGCATCCTCCAGGGTGGCCATGTTCAGATTCACTTCAAAAAGTGTAGTCTGGTACTAATGAAGTCTGAGTCATAAAACCAAACCCTTTTATGGCATTTAGCATACCCTGACCCAGGCATGGTGCTGAGGTATCTGGTTATGGACATTTACTATTTGTTGAATGTTTGTTTTGTGTTATGCAAGACTGGAACACAGTTTTTTATTTTTTCAAAATCTAATGCAGCATCTGTGAAGTTGATATTAATATTCTTGTTTTACTTTATGGAACAGAGAGTTTAGGTGACTTGTCACAGTTCACAGAATCAAGAATGGCTGCTTAAATCTGTAATCTGGGTGACCGTGGAGCTGCATCCATTGCCTCAGATCATACATACTGTCATCAATAAGGAGGATGCTAATGTCACGCATGCATATTGCCCCTTCCACTCTCCCAGTTAGAGGAGTAACACCTTATTCATGCCTCTGACCTATACTGACAGCATATCAAAGGGAGAAAAAGGAGAGTTGGAACTGAGATTTATAACCCGAGGTAAGAAACTTCAACTTGATTCTCTGGTGAAACAGAAAAAGATTTAAAGACAGGGAGGGCAGAAAGTAGAACAAAGAGATATTGAGGAAAATGTAGAATTTTCCAAGGGATTGCTATTTAAAAAAATGGGGGAGCTGGAACAGATTTAAGAGTTATTCACCTCAGAGCTCGCATGCGATTCTAGAGTCAATGGATGGTTAGTAAAGTGCTTTGTAAAGTGCAGAGCTCCACACAAATACAGCGGTGTATTAATAGTATTAGTCAGAAGCTGTGTTAGGGTAGATATTTAATTATAATACCATCTAAAATTAAAAGTGGCCTCTAAAATGAAATTGTTTCTGCCACAGACTGCTCATCCCCTTGTGGGTTTCCATTGCATCCATATGTTGAGGTCATACCCGTATGTCCATTTTGTGGACTATTTATAGAGGGAAGACTTGGGCATGGTGATTGGTTTTCTGTTTTGATTTATGATTCTTTAGGAGAAGATTCTTAGCACACTCAGTCTTCAAGACTATCACTGCTCCTTCCTGTAAGTCCTCAAGTCAGGCTAGTGGAGTCATGTCCCATTATAACCTAAGCTGTAGTCTTCTGGGATGAGAGCTGACTGAAATGTGTTCTGTCTGTGATAGCTTCCATTCAGGTTCATGAGCTTCCTGCAAATTAATTCTCCCTACACCCAGGCAGAATATGCCTTGGGTTGTTTTGAAATTGTTGAACTATCTTTCCTGAATGTCAATGTATAAATACACTCTTATTCAGAGAGGCCATAATCCCTACTGAAGAGTTATTAATTACACACATACCTAGTGTTTGTATTCCAGCTTTTCTCAGGGAGCTCAAAGAGCTTGGCAAATATGAATTGAAACAATAAATAATGCCTTTGCTTTCTAAGACACCTATCTCTAAGGGTTTAAGTTTATTATTCTCAGTATTCTTATAGGCGTGAAGCCCTCATCACCCAATGACAGAAATAAGCACCTCTATTCCTATAAGAAAGAATTGTGTACTGTTAATAGGACTGATTTTACCACACTGAAACCTGAATATGTGAGGGAATGACCTTGTAACTGGGTTTTGAAAAATAGCCAGAGACATTAAATGGCTGTTAGGAGGAAAACCATGGCTTTATACTAACTTTGGACCACCAGAAATTTTCATTAATCAACAATAAAGATGGGGGAGAAGGAGTGAACAAAGCATGAGCTCCAATTTTGCAATCCTGAGTTAATTATTGGCTTTAAAGCACCTTAGCCACTAAATCTTATCTTTGGCTAAATTAACTCATTTCTTCTCCTAGTAAAAGAGTTATCTAGTTGAAATATTTGCAGATAGGATGGACTTTTTTTGTTTTGCAGCTTGTTCTGTTTTTAGCCCCTCACCCAGAAGAAACAGGGGAAAATTATTTGGGACATTTTTTGGTTTAGCACAGAATTCAACTGCAATTCAATTCATAGCTAGCAAATGTGATATATTAGTGAAAGTTTTGTTTACAAAACAGTACATAAATAATGACCACTGGTTATTTTCTATGTAAACCTGCTTCTCCCAAGAAATCATCTGTTCCAAAATTTTCCTTTCATTAGGAAGAAATTTGAACTTGAAATGAGGATTAGGTCTTTCAAAATTCTAGTAGGCTGCTGCATACCTAGCAAATTGTACATATTCAATTGATATCAATTGGCAGTGAGACCAGCTCTCTAGGCAGCTGTTTTAGTGTTCAACAACACACTTGCTTCTTTCCAATTCCCTGTTGTGTAAATTGAGCTCTTGAATATGGTGCTGCATTAATAGAGCTCTTTTTGGAATCATTTTAACAAGAAATGACACCGAGGATCAAGCCCAGGACAAATAGTGATGAAGATGATGAGGATGATGATAATGACAATGCATTATTTATTCTCATTTTGTATGGAATTCCTGCAAATGAAGCTTCAGAAGGAGAAATCAAAATCAAAATAATAATTATGATATAAGTTAACATTTATGAATGTTATATACCAGATGTTCATAGAGTATTTAATATAGCTTCAATCCTCACAATTTCATGACATCCATACTATGATTCTACCCATTCTGTATACACAGAAAGTGAGGAAATGAAGTCTGTTTAATCTCCCCAAGGCCTCGCTGGTAACATAGAAGCACTGGGATCTGACCCAGGCAGACTGGCTAATTGTAACGACTACTCTGCCCTGCCTGTAGAAAACATACTATAGGCACACAGACAACACCAGGACATGGAACTCTACAACAATGCTTCAGTGGAAGTAGAATGGAACATCTTATGAAAGAGCATGGTTTTTATTCCCAAATATGATAGCCAGTCTTTGAGCTGGAAAGCTGAGAACTCACTAACTTACTATACTAACATTTCTAGCTTACTATAAAGCAATGCCTTATTACCCATGGCTGACTGTGAGTCCACTGGGCTTGTGGTCTACATAGCCTCCTTGTTCAGTGGCTCTTAGATCTCTACTTCCAGTCTCTACTTTTCTCCAAAATTCCAGTCCTCACATTTCTTGCTGTTTATTTGCCATGTTTACCTTTATATTGATATTGTAAATTTAATATCCCACATAGTTTAATAATTAAAACCTATTTTGTCCCATTTTAAAACGTGTCTTTTTTCTTCCTATATTGCCTGTCTTAATTTAAGCTTAATTCATTCATTCATTCATTCATTCATTTATTCATTAGATAACCATTTATTAACTAATCAATGCCAGATGCCTTTGATAAGTACTGAAAATACAAAGATGAATGAAACAGACAGGATCTTTAGCCTCCTGGACTTTACTTTCTATTAGGATGTAAATCTGTCATGCTAAGAGAAATATAATTAAACAGAAAAGTTACATATGGGAAAACGCAGGGTACTTCGTGAGCTCATATCGAAACTGGGGGGAAGGACACAAAGAGGGCTTCCCTGGGGGAGAGATCTTTGTGCTGAAATATGAAGGGTGGGAACAGCTGACTGGTTGGGTGGGTTGATTCCAGTACAGCAGATAGCGTGTGTGCAGAAGCTTTCTTAAGAAGGAGGACGGTGTTGTGGAGGAACTGAGACAGTTTAGCCGGCCACAGAACATGAGGGTGAGTGTTGGGAAAGGGGATGGAGAGTCAGCTGGGCTCAGATCACCTCAGACATGGGACCCTCAGATCAGGGTTCTTGTCATTGCCTTAATATACCCATCCTATCACCAAATCTGCTCCCCTTGCTGTCGGTTTCCCTCTCAGATTAACTGTTCTCTTCTGTTATCCAGGCTTGCCTTCTCTGGGCCCATGGGCCCTTAGATGGCTTGTCCATCTCCTATCCTCACTATCCTTAGCCATTCCCTTCACTGAAGCCTAAGGTTTTCCTCTGTGATTTTTCGAGAATATATCTTACAATATTCTCTCCATTAGAACCTTCCCTGACTCCTCAACTTCTGTAGTATAAACCCAAACTCAGTGGGACAGAGAACAAAGCCCTGTAGCAAATGACCTAGCCCAGGTTTACATGGGAAACTGAATTTCTTGTCAGACAGTTTCCCACTTTAACCCCTTTCTTGTGAACTAGAAGGCACTGCCAGTTATAAAGGGCTGCTTGGGGAGTGCTAAAGGTCTTTGCAAAATGTTGGGGAAACTCAAATGCAATTACTTTGTTTTTCTTTCAAGAAAACCATGCTTGTCTCTTTTGTATCTTTTCCATAAGTAAAAATAAATTTGACATAGTGAAAAAATATCATTAGTTTTCTTTCTATGCACAGTTTTTTGGGAATTACATTTATTCATTCATTTGGCATGTTTTTAGGCAGCACTTAACTAAACTAAGGGATAGGGAAGGTAAAAATAATAAAGCTTGCAAGGACATGAACCTCTTTTGGATGCATACAGGATACTAAGAGGGGATTTGTGGAGACATGGCTTAGGCTGAGATAAGACTAGAGGATATAGGCAAGGCATTGGACTGTATTACGTGGACAGGTAGGGAGTGCCCTTCAAGTTCAAACCCTGCTGTCACAGGCATGAAGAAAAATAAATTTGTTGTTGATGCTAGAGAAGATGTCAGAGAAAGGATGGACTGTCAGAGGGAGGCCATGCACTGGCTCAGGCATTGGATAATATTGGGGGGATCTCTTGAATATACTGGCCTCCTTTCTACTTGTTATACACTCCCATAGAGGCTCGGACATTTCCTCCAGGTCACAGCACTTGTTTGTAGATGTGGGTTTACTTTCTGTCTTCACTGGGAGGTGGCAGCTCCATGAGGGCAGAAGGCTTGGCTGTGTAGTCCCAAAGCCCAGCAAAAGAAAGGTGCACACTAGGTGCTCCATAAGCACTTGCTGACTAAGGGATGACTCATCATATACTACCTCATTTTCATTTTATCACTCATGGTTTCTGAAACCAACTTTTTCTCATCTATAAAAATATGGAGGATTAATTACATGTCCTCTGTTTTTTCCCCCTAAGGACCAGTATTGTTTGCTATTGTTCCCCCACCCCCACCCTGCACCCATAGGCACACTACATGGCATTCCCCATCTCAGTAGAGAACAAGGTTTCTTGTCATTTTTCTTCACCGAATATGTAATGTTTAAATATTTTTTTGAGAGGTTAAACCAAATAGTTAGGCAAGGACATGCTGCGTGTGTAAGTGTATAGGTGTGCAAGTGCATGAGTAAGAGTGTGAGTGCATTCATGTGATCTGATGGGGGGATAGTCTTTGTTATTATTATTTCAATTCTAAGGTTCCCCATGTTCAGGAAGGAAGAATTAGGGACAAAAATAGTTCATATTCTAGGCTGTTACTGTAGTCTCTTCTCTCTCCTATCTCAGATCAGTAGGTGGAGACCCTCCCCCAGCTTCTTACCTAACCCGAGTCCATGCTATTGTTTGCAGGGAGTAGTACTTGTCTGGGGTTCAGAACCTCATGGTACTACTGAGACTTTAGGTAGATTTTTAATTTTTCTGAGCTTCATTTTTTTTGTCCTTTGTAACAGAAAATAATAACTATTGCAAGTGGCTGTCCTCTCATTGCTTCTGACCCAGGGAAGTTAGCTGGTTCCTCTTCGGGACAGGGAAAAGAATCTTGGTGGGGAGATGGGGAAGAGCCAGAAACAGACTCTGTGAGCCAGCATGCTGGGACATCTCCAAATGCCACCCTGTCTCATCAAGTAAAATGTCATACCTAAATGCATAAGAGCTTGCACAAGGCTTAGCACAGAGTAGGCACTCACTGGGTACCTCACTTCCACCCTCTTTTCTGGGTGCATCTTCCAGATGCAAATCCACATTTCCCTTTCCAAGGCCAATGTCAGGGTAAGAAAGAATAAGGGACACAGAAGGGACAACACCCTGGACAAGGCCCTCACTTCTGAACAGGTGGGATTTGATCAGCTGAACTTGGAGAAGCCCCACCCCTTAGGAAAGATCACCATCTGATTGTCTTTGTGCCATTACACAAGATCCTATAGCTGTGTCTTGATGACTTTGCACTGTGAAAAGTACCTCAAGTTACTTATGAACTAGTTATACTATTTGTTAGTGACTTTAGAAAATGGTTTAGGATATCATCTATAATTGACCATCATTTATGTTGTCCTTTATTGAAGTGCCTGAAGCCAGCACTAACTGCTCTTCTATCTCTGTATGCAGCAGGCTGCATGGGACTGACAGACATTAGAAAAACACAAAGGGTGAGGTGTTTGGGTACTGTTCTGACCATGCTACACATGTTTCACAAGTTTAAACTTAAAAAAAAAGAATAATCATTCTATGTTCACCAGACTTGTTTTTGGAATATTACATTTTCTCCACTTCTGAGAGGTAATGAGTGCACACAGCATTAGAAGCTGAGCATAATTTTCAACATTGGTGGTTAAGCTCAGTATGGTTCAGCTCCTTGTTTTATGGATGTATTTGTGCAGAGGATCAAATACCACCCACCTCACTCCCTGGAATCAAAGCATAATCACATATATCATAGCTGTCATCTGGAGTGGGTATTTTGAAGTTATATTTATAAATAACAGTTAGAAAAAGTAAAATAACAAGTTGAAAAAAAGCATGACTCAATAGATGTAACAACTTTCTTAAGTAGTAGTTTTTGTTCACATCTCCAAATTTTTGGTAAGTATTATCTTCTACTTCTTCTCCGCATTCATGCCAACCTTCCACCCACCACAGACATGCACTTAATCATCTTTTCTCTCTCCCTGCTTTTGACACACTATTTCCTGTAGTAAAGCGCCTCTTTTTTCTTCTTGTTCATATAGCTAACACTCATGTGTCCTTCAGGACTCTAATTCAGGATATATCACCTTACCAGGCTGTCCCTCATCTTTCAGTTTTCTTACCTATGCGTATATTTTCCAGCATTTCTCTCCTATATTGTAAAGGTCTCCCACTAGGCTGTGGATGTCTTGAGGGAAAGGCCACATCTTTCCTTTCGAAGCCAATGTTTATACACTATTCTTGGCACATCATGGGTGTGGACCTTTTTTTGCTGCATGTTGATAGAGAGAGAGGGCCTGCTCTGGCTGATTTCTTCACTGGGCTCCATGGGAGATGGGAAGACATGTACACAAGCTCCTTGTTAGGAGAATTAGTGGTTCTCAGTGGCATTGTAACCAACCAAGTAACAAATCATGACCCAATATTTCCGTAAATTTGCATTACTTTATACAGTTAATATCTGTGGTTATCAAAACTTTTCTAAAATGTTCAATCACATACATGCAACAACCATTATTTCTAAATATTTCAACATTTTAAGTGCCATGATCAAAAGCATTTATATTTAAAAGTAATTGGATAGTAAAAAGAGAACATAAAATTTACAAAGCTGCCTCATCCTGAGTACTTTAAAGACAAATTACTATGTTGAGTCTTAATAACTATTGCCTTCAAACCCCATAAATCATAAACAAATAAGAGGAGAGAGTTTTTAAAAATAAGTGTTCTCTAATTGGGTCTCAGAAGACAAGAAAACAGATCTTTAGATGCTCAATGAATTCTCTGTGCACATAAAGCGTCAACCAGTCCATCCCATGGAGTTTTGTGGACTGTTTTTTTTTACACACACCATGATGACTGAATTCAGAGGACAAGCCTGAACCAGAGGAATCTATTTGGTTTCATTCACACATAGCAACTGAAAAATAAAATCAAAGAAATGCCCAGTTTTGTAATTTAATGCTTTTTTTTCTTTTGTTGAAAACTGTCTTTCAATGACACAGGCAATAGAAAAACATGGGTCTGGACCAAATACCATGGAAAAGGGGCAATTAGTCTGCATTTATTACTAGTAATGGGACTCTTTTTTTCTATGCAAATGACTTTTGAGTTAAAGGTAAGACAGGTTGTGAAATATTTTCTGCAAACGTAAACAGAAGCACTGAAATAGAAGATAATCTCTGCTTATTAAGGTGCTTAGAATAGGGCTGAATGAAGTAAACCAGAACCCATCACCAACCAGGATGGAGGATTTGGTACCTTTTTATTACTTTCTCTAAGAGTTTTCAAGGTTGTTTTTGAATAAGAAATGAATTGAGCCCTAGAAAAACCATCATAACTGAGTGGGTCTGGGAATGCTCAGCACATTGCAACTACTGACTCATGAGAAATTCTCAAATAGCTGAGAATGTTTTCTTTAGGATAGCTGATTCTTTTTGGTTCTAATCTGCCCTCACCTTTCCCAAGATAGAAAAAAGGGAGAACAACATTAATGTTTAACTTTTCCATTAAAATTGATTTTATCTTCCATGGATTTTTCAATTTTTAAGTATAAACTATCTCTTTTTTGAGAAGCTTAAAAATACAAGATTTTTTTTTAATTTGGAGACATCTCATTAAATTTAGCATTCACATGTGCATGCAATGATTTAAGGATAAGCTCTGGATAGCTGAGTTTGGATTCAGAATGTTCACAAAGTGATTTTTAAGCTTTTTCTCTGTGAACCCTAAGTGGAATTATCACTAGGTGCACACCTTTATGCAAAGGGCTTTCATTAAATGCTTTATCTTTATATGGTGGGTGCTGAGAAAAAGATGCAAAGCACAGCTGCTGCCCTTGAAGGAAATGTAGATCACAGTTAAATTAGAGAGAAGCTCTGTGTGAAATGACTGATAATGAAATGTTTATCCAGGTTAGACAACCTAAATTTTCTCTATATGTAAAATGAGCATAAAATAATAATGTGTATATCATATTTTGGGGGATCTAAAGATGAAATATGAGAAAAATGTTTAAGATAATATTTAGAACAAAATGAGCAACCAATGATATTTAATAATACTGATTATAACAATAGCAATGCTAACACTTATAACCGTAACAATGATATTTATTAAAATTATCAAGTCTGGGCAAGATGGCAGAGTAGTTAAACACTATGCTTGTCTCCTCCCATGACACATTAAAATTACAACTAAATTATAGAAATTCAACCTGAAGAACAATCTGAAGACTACTGTACAGAAGTCCTAGAACTAAGGATATAAAAAGGTAGCCATTAGGGGACTACAGAGGTGGAGACACAAAATGGGTTGACCCCACACCCACATGTGCTTCTTGAGAATTTGGAGGTATATCTCAGCTGCAGAGGTTTCTCCTGAGGAGCAAGGGGCCCCAGCTTTACATTCTCCAGCCTGGGGTACCAATGCCAGGAAAAGGATCCCCCACAACATGTGACTGTGAAAATCAATGAGGATTCCATCCATCAGGATGAGATAGGAGGCTGCTGGAAATCCAGGTATCTTCTTATAGGGTCTGCACCTAGACTTACTCACTTCCAGGCACTCATCCTGGGCTCTGGTAGAGGGATGTAGACTCAGGAGGTGCCAGAGACATACAGGAAGAAACAAAGTTGTGTGGCTTCAGGACCAGGGCTGGAGGGACAACCGCCATTGTCACTGTGTTAATCCCTCCTTCAGTGCAGGTTGTGGGCAGGCACCATGTTTCCTGTGTTGAGCCCTGCCCCACATGGCCAAATGCAAATTTGCATTGGCCTGGTCAAATCAGCTCATTCCAACCTGATTACTCTCTGTAACCCCACCTAACTTGCATATCGCACAGGGATCTTTCAGCAGCTGAGCATAACGAGCAGCTGTCAAGCAGTGGAAGTCCTCAGGGTACCCTGGGCCTGGGTCTGGTACTGGCAGCAGTCAACTTTGTTTCACACAGTGGTCTCTCCCACATGCCTCCAGGTCCAACACAGGCAGCAAACAACTGCTGATCACTTTGTATCTCATAACAGATAGCTCTGGGCCCATCACTGGCAGTAGCTGACCTTGGCCTGCATGGGAGCTAGTCCTAAGTAGCCCCAGACCCAACACACACAGAGGCTAGCTTCATACCACAACAGAGTACAACCCAATTAGCCCCACCAGGGGCACACATAGGGTGTCCTTAGCACTCACCAGAGACCTCAGAGGTGAATCCCACTCCATGACTTCAGCTCATGCTGTGGGCATGGCAAATCCTCACAATCAGTAAACCTGAGGGTCTACCCCATCCACTGAAATACCAACAGCAATCAAGGCTTAACTACAACAGAAGGGCACACACAACCCACACAAGGGTCACTCCTGGAACACGCATCACAGGTGGTCAGTTAGATTGTGCCACTGGGCCACAAAGGGGACCTACAACTTAAGGCCACCCAGCCAAAATTGGAAGACAACAGATATGCCTAACACATGGAAACAATTCAGAGTGGCAGCCAAAATGAGGAAACAAAGAAATATGCCTCAAATGAGAGAAGAGGCAGAAACTCCAGTGAAGGACTAAGTAAAATGAAAGCAAACAACCTAACAAATACAGAGTTCAAAACTGATTTTAAGGATGCTCAAGGAATGTAGTGATAACTTCAACAAGAGATAGTAAACATAAAAGATGTCAGATAAACCATTAAAAATGACCAGTCTGAATGAAGAGTACAGTAGAAGGAATCACCAGCAGGCTAGATAGCAGAAACATCCAATCAGAACAACAACAACAAAAAAAAACCAAAGTTAGGGGAGTTTAAGACACCTCTGGTACAACACTAAGCATAACAACATTTGCATTCATAAAGGTATCAGAAGGAGGAGAGAGAGTGCAACAGATTGAGAACCTACCTGAAAAAATAATGACAGAAAACCTTCCTAACCTGTGGAAATAGACATTCGAGTACAGGAAGGGCTGAGAGTCCTAAACAAGATGAAACCAAAGAGGCACACAACTGGATTATAATTAAAATAGCAAAGGTTAAAGACAAAGAGCAAATCTTTAAAGCAGCAAGAGAAAGACATCTAGTTACTTACAAGGGTGCTCCCATAACACTGTCAACTGAGTTTTCAACAGAAATCTTTCAGGTCAGAAGGGTTTGACACAAAAGATTCAAAGTGATGAAAAAGAAAGACCTACAACAAAGATTACTCTATCCAGCAAAGCTATCATTTAGAATTGAAGGAAAGATAAAGAGCTTCCCAGACAAGAAAAAGCTAAAAGGGTTCATCACCACCAAGCCAGTATTACAAGAAATGTTAAAGGGATTCTTTAAGAAGGAAAAAAAAGATTAAAAATATGAATAATAAAATGACAATAATTACATACCTATGAACAATTACTTTCAATGTAAATGGATTAATTGATACAATAAAAAATACAGGGTGGCTGAATGGATTAAAAAAACAAAAACAAAAAAACAAGACATGTACATATGTTGTCTACAAGAGACCCACCTCAGATTAAAAGACACACAGAGAATGAAAGTAAAGGGATGAAAAAAAGATATTGCATATAAAGGGAAATGAAAAATGATCTTGTAGCAATACTTATATCAGACAAAGTAAACTTTAAAACAAATGCTATAATAAGAGACAAAGAAAGGCATTACATAATTATAAAGGGATCAATTCAACAGGAGGGCATCACCCTTGTAAACATTTTTGCAACCAACATAGGAGCACTGGAATATATAAAACAAATATTGACCCACATAAAAGGAGAGATCTACAGTGATACAGTCAGAATAGGGAACTTTAACACCCGTTGACACCAGACAGAAAATCTACAAGGAAAAAGTGGCCTTAAATGATATATTAGATCAGATGCATTTAATTGACATTTTTAGAACATTTCACCCCAAAGCAGCAGATGATACATTCTTTTCAAGTGCCCATGGGACATTTTCCAAGATATGTTACATGTTAGGCTACAAAACAAGTCTCATTAAATATGAACAGACTGAAATCATATCAATTGGTGTTTTTTTTTTCAATCACAATAGTATGAAACTAGAAATCAATTACACCACCATCAACAACAAAAACCTGAAAAACATACGAATACGTGGAGGCTAAATGACATGTTATCAAACAATGACTGGGTCAACAATGAGATCAAGGAAGAAATCAAGATACCTCGAGACAAATGAAAATGAAAATGTAATGACCCCAAATCTATGGGATACAGTGAAAGCAATGCTAAGAAGGGGAATTCATAGCAATGCAGGTCTACATAAAGAAACAAGAAAAATCTCCAATAAACAACCTAACCTCTACTTAAAGGATCTAGAAAAAAGCAGCAAACAATGTCCAAAGTGAGTAAAAGGAAGGAAACAATAAAGATCAGAGCAATAATAAATGAAATAGTTTAAAAAATGATACAAAAGATCAATGAAACAAATATTTTGCTCTTTGAAAACAATAAAATTGATAAATCTTTAACCAGACTCATCAAGAAAAAAGAGAGAACCTAAATAAGTAAAATCAGAAATGAAAGAAGAGAAGGAACAACTTCTCTGTATTACTTGTTCTTGAAATGTTTGTCAAATTCACCCGTGACGTCATCTGGTCCAGGTTTTTATTTTGGGGAGGTTTTTGATTGCTGATTCGATGTCATTAGTAGTTACTGATCTGTTCAGATTTTTTGTTTCTTCCTGATTCAGCCTTGAAAGATTGTATGTTTCCAGGAATTTATCCATTTCTTCCAGGTTGTCCAATTTGCACACATATAATTTCTCATAGTATTTCCTGATAATCTTTTGTATTTCTGTGGTGTCAGTTGTAATTTTTTAATAGTCTATTTTATTTATTTGTGTTCTGATTTTTATTATTTCTTTCCTTCTACTCATTTTGGGCTTAGCTTGTTTTTTATTTCCTAGTTTCTTTAGTTATAAGTTTAGATTGTTTATTTGAGATTTTTCTTATTACTTGATGTAGGCCTGTATCACTATGAATGTCCATCCTAGAAATGCTTTTCATGTGTCCCAAAGATTTTTGGATTATTGTGTTTCCATTTTCATTTGTCTCAAGATTATATATATCTTGAGGCTATATATATATATATATATATATATATATATATATATATATATCCTCCTTGATTTCGTTGTTAACCCATTGATTGTTTAGTAGCATGTTGTTTGGCCTCTGTGTGTGTGTGTATGTGTGTGTGTGTGTGTTTTCCAGTTTTCTTCTTGTGATTGATCTCTAGTAGCATATTGTTGAAATTGGAGAAGATACTTGACATGATTTGAATCTTCTTATGATTGTAGAGACTTTTTTTCAGGCCTAATATGTGTCTATTCTGGAAAATGTTGTATATGCACTTGAAAATAATAGGTATTATGTTTATTTCAGATGTAATGTACTATAAATATCAGTTAAGTATATCTGATAAATGTGTTGCTTAAGGCTACTGTTTCCTTGTTGATTTTCTGTCTGGATGATTTATTCATTGATGTGAGTGGGGTGTTAAAATTCCCTACTATTATTGTGTTACTCTCAATCATTCCCTTTGTGTCTGTTAATATTTGTTTTTATGTATTTATTTTCTCAGTTGAGGTGCTTTAGACATAAACTGGAATGTCAAGAAAGCTTCAGAACTTTTTAACAGAGTCCGTGTTGAGATTATTGACATCTAAAATGAATGGTTGTGAGGCAGGTGTTAATAAAGATGTATAAAATGGAAGTGAATTCTAAAGTGGACATATTCATACAGAATATAGATATGTATATGATCCAAACAGTGGGATTGTGAAATATTCCATATTACCTCAAAAAATGTGGTACTGATCACCATGCCTGACACATAATTATCACATGCTGATTTAGTTTATTTGATTGAATTAAATATTCAAACACCCAGATTTTTAGGATTAGAAGAAACCTGGAGGAACATGCCACCCAACAGCCACTAGTGCATGAGATAGATTTTTAACTACCATAGGCAGTTGGGGTCCCTTTGCCCAATGTCTGCACATCTGCACCACCACCACAAAATATGCTACTGCTAGGGAGCTATGATTAATTATTTAAGTGATAAAATAACTAAAAATATTAATGTGTGAAAATCTGTGATGATCAGAACCAAACGGAGAAAACGGACCAGGAAAACCAGGATGGGTGGTAGAGAGCTTCCTCCCTTCACTGACTGGTAGGTAATGCCCTCATAGTCCCAAATCATTTTCTCCTATTATGCCTTAGGTTATTTTGATTGGAGCATTTAATCCATTCACATTTAAAGTGATTATTGATAGGTGCATATTTATTGCCATTTTGTTATTTGTATTTCTGATCTTCCTGGATTAGCTTGTTTTCCCCTTTCTTCTGTTTAAAAAAGCCCTTTTATCATTTCCTGCAATGCTGGCTTGGTGATAATGAATTCCTTAAATTTATTCTTTTCTGAGAAGCTCTTTATCTCTCCTTCAATTTTGAGCGAGATAGCCATGCTGGGTAGAGCAATCTTGGTTGTAGGCCTTTATTTTGCATCACTTTGAATATCTCCTGCCACTCCCTTCTGGCCTGCAGAGTTTCTGTAGAAAAGTCAGGTGTTAGTCTTATAGGAGTTCCTTTGTATGTAACCTGCTGTCTTTCTCTTGCTGCTTTTAGGATTCTGTCTTTGTCCTTAACCTTTGCCGTTTTTATTATGATGTGTCTTGGTGTGGACCTGTTTGGGTCTAGCTTTTTTGGAACCCTCTGCACTTCCTGGGCTTGTATGTCGATTTCCTTCACCAGGGTAGGGAAGTTCTTAGTCATTATTCCTTCAAATACATTCTCGATCCCTTGCTTTCTTCTCTTTGCCTTCTGGTATTCCTATGAAGTGAATGTTGTTGAGCTTGATGTTGTCCCCCAGGTCTCTTAGACTATTTTCACTGTTTTTTATTCTTTTTTCTTTTTGTTGTTCCAACTGGGTGATTTCTGCTACTTTGTCTTCTAAATTACTGATCCGATCCTCTGCTTCATCTAATCTACTGGTGATTCCTTCCAGTGTGTTCTTCATTTCAGTTATTGTATTCTTTAGTTCGACCTGGTTGTTTTTTATGATTTCTGTATCCTTCTTTATGTCCTCCTTAAGTTCCTTAAACATTCTTACCACCAGAGTTCTAAACTCTGTCTCTGAAAGGTTGGATATCTATGTTTCTTTTAGTTCCATTTCTTGAGGTTTCTCCTGATCTTTTACTTGGGACATGTTTCTTTGTTTCTTCATTCTGGCTGTCACTCTGATTGCTTTGATGTATTAGATCACCTAGAAAGAAAAAGAAAGAAAGAAAGAAAGAAAGAAAGAAAGAAAGAAAGAAAGAAAGAAAGAAAGAAAGAAAGAAAGAAAGAAAGAGAAAAAGAGGAAAAAGAAAAAAAGGAGGGGAGGGGCTCTCCACCACTTTAATCTGCAGACCACTTGCTCAGCAATAGAGAGACTCTGGGTGACTCAGCACCAGCTGTTGGGGGGAAGGGATCAGTGCATCATGCGCTGACCTCCCTCTAGACTTGAAGTGAGCTTCCTACAATTAGTTGCTGTGTGCTCTATGTGCTCTAGAACCATGCTCACCACCAAAAATCCTCACAGGTTGTTGCGGGCTGTCTGCTGCTGCAAAAAACCCTCTGTGGGAGAGGTAGGGGCCAGGGACCAGGGGCTCAGGATGCCCCTGGCAAAACAGTTCTAGGTGGGCAGGGCAGGCCCCCAAAGCACAACAAGTTGTGGTCAGTGGTCCCTACCAAGTCAGAGCAGCATGCACTCCTGCATTGGCAGCCAACCCACACAAACTTGCCTGCAAAGCCCTGACTGAATCATGCAGGCGCACAGCTTGTGGCCCTACACTCCCAGGAAAACTCCCAGACTCAGCCTGTCCCAATCAGCTGCTTGAAGATCAGGCCGAGCAGCCCAACAGCCAATTGCCACCCAGGAAACTGCACGTGCAGTGTGGAAATCAGGAACCAAAGGCAAGTCACGTACTCCCAGGTCTCAATAAGCAGTCTATTGGAGTCAGAGCGCACCTGCCAGGCATTTCCCTGGCTACGCAGCACAAGCAGTATGGAGGGTGGGGATCCAAGGCCTGATGCGCACGCACGCACGCACGCACTCCTGCGCCAATTCCAGCAGACCAATGCGGTCCCAGAACTGAGCCTCTGTGGGAGGGCCCAGCCCTGAAAAAATGGTGGCCTCCTGTGTACTACTTATGTGCAAGCTCCACACCAGGGGAACAATGGTCCCAAAACCTCCAGCTCCCACACCAAAGGCACTCAGTTCAGTCCTTCCCGGAGGCTCCTGGACCCTGCTCACAAAGCTACTCCCTCCACCAGGAACCGGGTGAGTGCTCACCAGCGAGCTAGTCCATTTGCCAGCTCCAATATTTCTCCAGCTGCCCTCAGCCTCACTGACGTAAGCAAAGAGAGTCCTCACTAATTTCTACTTCTAGCTATCGTAGAACTCCTCTTCCCGGCAATGTAGCTCTGGGCTGGTGAGCACGGTGTGGGGCTGGAGGGTCTCGCCTCCAACCAGAGAAGCCTCCCTACCACTGAGGTGTCCCTCACGGGGTTCGCCCTCTCTCATCTCTGCCCCTCCTACCGGACTTGACATGGCCTCCTCTTTAAGTCCTTTGTTTAGAGGTTCTGCTCATCTAGGGTCCAGGGAACTTCCGAGATTGAATATCTTATAAATTATTTGTAATTTTGGTGTGATCCTGGGAGGCAGTCGGCACAGCATCTGTCTATTCCGCCATCTTACCAGAAGTCTGCCTTAGATTATTTTGTAATCTTATTTCACATTATGTGTTCTGAAATTCTAAAGGCAATTAGGAAAAAAGGGAGTTACAGGAAATGATATGAATCCAATTACAATATAGACTTATGGTTGTTTCATTTTCCAAACTGGCATTTTCATTTCTGATAATGCCCCTCCACACCACAGATACACATTTTAATTTTGCAGCTATAGTCATGAATTTCTACATGGACTCCAATGCATCTTTTCAAAATTTGAATGATGAAAGAACTGAAACAGGAATCCTTTTAATTTAAAATTTGAATTTAGTTAAACAGTAATGATAAATTAATATATACCCTGATCACATTTTTGCATTTTATGGGTCCTTTTTATATTTTAATATCTAATATTTTTTTTCAAGGAAGCTTACAAGTTCACTATCAGCTGAGCAAGGAAGAAACCCATGTATTCACCATTGAGGTAGAGAACTTTGCCAACAGAAAGATGCACCACTTGAAGATCAACCGAGAGGGAAGAGAGCTTACTATTCAGGTACCTTATTTTCCTTCCTCTCATTCATCCAAATGTGCATTGGAGGCTCAATAACACTTTTCTGTGCTTCTACCCCAAGCCAAGTTTTGGGAATAGATATGAACCACACTTGGCCTCAGACTTTGAAGAGCTAGAAAGGTGGTTCTTAATGTATGGTCCTCTCTTTCCACCAGCATCAGCATCACTTAGGACCCTGTTAGAAATGCTAATTCTTGAGCTCCACCTCAGATCTACTTAGTCAGCAACTTCTTTGCAAGGAAGGCAGCCGGTGATTCTCATGCCTGCTTAAGTTTGGTCACCCCTGAACTGTGGTATAATGAGGACAACATATGGGTGATGATGAAATCCTGCCAAGAAATTGGTAAGGACTAAGACAGAAGTGTGCCCAGGTAAAATGGGAGCATGCAGGAGGGTGCTGATCTTATCTGGGCATCAGTACTAAATTCCGGGGTAAAGCTAGGACTAAACTGGGACTTGCAGGTGAGTAGGAGTTGGCTAGGTAGAGAAGAGAAAGGAAAGCGCTGAGGCAGGGGGTCCATGTGATCATTGACGAAGCTGTCTATAGGAGCATAATATGTGGCAGGCACCCCATGAAATTCTAGCAGTCTTGGTGTAAAGAGCAGGAAGCAGGCAATGGAAGGTCACAATAGAGAATTGGCAGGGTTCACACCATCTGCTTTAGAAGCATGACCTGAAGTGAGCCCTTAAATCTGCCCAGCAGTCATCCTTTTATTTTTTTTTTAATCGATCAGCTGTCTTGATAGTCTAGATGATGATTTCAAACCTCCTCCTTTCTCTTTATACCACCAACAATATCAACCACATCTTGACTTTCAGCAGATGATTTTGTTTTCTTGTGAAAAAATGTAGCATTTAGGAGGGAATATCTACCTTCTCTCACCAGCACTTACCCCACTACCTGCATTTGGGTCCCTCTACTTTTTCTGTCTTGTTGTTGAATAAAAACAGTTAATGGTTCAAGATAAGGCCTGACCCACCACTTGTGGGCCAAATCTCATACCCTACTCAAAAACATTACTCCAGCATTATCCTCTCTTCTCCTTTTCAACATTTTTTTCCAGTTCAATTGGATGGCTTCCCAAAGCATGAAACATGCAAATATTGCATGGGGGAAAAAACAAAAGCAAAACAAGCAACAAAAAAAACAAAACTAAAAACTCTCTAGCCAGGGAAGAAAACTTCTCTTATCCTCTAACCTTACTCACATACTGCCACATTTCACTTTACTGCCCAGATTCTTGGAGATGTAGTTTATATACTTGGTCTCTAAATTTTCCATTCCTTTTCCTTAAACGCACACCAATGATTTTTCTCCTGTGTTACAGCAAAATAATACAGAGGGTGCCAAAAAATTGTATGCACATTTTAGAAAGGAAAAAAAAAACTGTATTAAACTTGTAATACTCAGAATATACTGATAACAAAAGATGAATACAAGTCATGTGTATACATGTTTTTGGAACCCCCAGTATTTCGCACGACACCAATGGCTTTATCTTGCAAAATCCATTCAGCTTTTATTTATTTGTCTTCTCATTGGCATTTGACACAGCAATTATTCTCTGTTCTTGGGACATATTTTTATTTGGCTTGCAGGACACTGCTTTCACCTGTTGTTCCTCGACATCCCTAACTTCTTTTCTTGGTACCCCCCTTTACCTTCCAAATTCTAACCATTGGAACCTTCCAGGACCCTGTCATCAGATTCTTTCTCTTTTTTTATCTGCATTCATTCTGTGACTCAGTCTCACATCTTTATATGCCATGTATATGCTGCTTAATTAATTTCAAGTGTATCTCTAAGACCAATCTTTTCCCTGAATTCCAGACCTATATATCCAACTGCTTACTTGACATATCTATGTGGGTTTCTATTAGACATCTTGAATGTAACACATTTAAACTGAGTTGCCGAGAATCTTCCCCCAAACACCCCAACTCCCCGACCGTCCATAACCTGCCATATCTGAGTTAATGACAGCTCCAGTCTTACTGTTGCTCAGTGTTAAAATTGTGGTTTCATCTCTGATACCTCTCTTTTTCTCACATGCAACATCCTGTTGATCAAGAGCTTTCTACTTGGCCCCAAGCCACCTTCACCCTTTCCTTGGCTATTGCAGGTTATAATTGCCTCTTAATTGAAGGACCCCTGCTTCTCTTTTTGTTTTCCTAAAACCTATTCTCAACATAGCAGCCAGAATGATTCTGTTACAAGATTAGTCAGATTATGGTACTCTTCTGTCCAAAACCAAAAACCTTGCAGTAGCTTAAGAGGATTCCCATGACCCAGCAAGCCTGCTACCTTCCCACTGTTACTTCTCTGATCTCATCAATCACTATTCCCTCTATAATTCCCCATTCATCCCTCTGGCCTCCTTTTATTTTCAGAGTCCATGAAAGATGACTCTTTGATATGGGCTTTGGGAGAAGTATAGATTGACTGTTGCTTTTCTTCATTAAGTGGAAGTTCAGGAATAATTGTCAAATATATTGTACAAATAATCCCTGAGTGATTACAATTTAATGTGCTTACCTTTAGCATTTTCTCTTGAAATAGGAGGGAAAAGTCTTAGGAGCAAATTTGGGTTGAGGCCTGATGGAAAAGTAGGGATGGGAATCATGAGTTCTTGTTTGAATGTGCCTTGACAGTGTCCTGATGGAACAGCTGGGATGAATTCTGGTGAGAGTTTGTATATATGACTAATTTTTTCCTTCTTTATATTGCCTGTCTTCTTTTCCACAAATGAAAAAGAAGAAAAAACAGGTCAGTGAGAGAAAGAGAAAAGGTATTTTCTTTTCTTCTCCTTCTAAAGGATTTCCACCAGTTGATTAATAGGCAATAATAAGTACATGCTGGGTGAGAATATTATATTTCCAAAACACTAAAGGGAGCAGAAAAAACTGGAAACAGAGACGTTTTTGTTTTTTTGTTTTTGTAACTTGAAATCAGTTTATTGACCCAATAACAACATACTTGTCTCCCTGACAGCCCCCCATCTCCACCCTATCTAGATCTCTTCTCTTTCCTCCCATCTTAGAACAAGCCGTTCAGTCAAAACAGAAAATGGCTGGGTACTTCACTCCTACATGCCCAGTCATACCCCCAAGCCCTGTGGAGCAGAGTCTCAGGCAGTACTCAGAACCTGTTAGAGAGAGAGGGCCGGACACTATCACTTTATTCAGCCAGCCAAAGGCACCTAGCACCTAGTAACAGATTCCCCCAGACTCTCAGGCCTGGAGTTGCTATTCCTACTCCTCTCTTTTCTCTCTGATAATAAAAAGCAGAACTTGGAGGCTAGGTATTCAGTCAAGAGCAAGAACTCCTGGTGATGATTTGAGAATTTTAATGGGGCTTGTGTTTTTTAAGGCACAGGTACCCCAACAAAACCCCCTGGTGGTGAAAGTGAACTTCAGTGTCCCTATTTAAAGTGCATTAATGACATTAAACAGATTAAGCCAGTTTGAAAAATGCCAGCACAATAGCAAGCTCTGAAGAATGAGGTGCCAAGCATTTTTGAAACCAAGTAGTTAATTACTTCCTTTGAAGATGATAGAGAGGTTAAGAGAGGCATCCCCAGATTGAGACAAACCTGGGTGTGAATCCCTGCTCCATCACTGTGTGATCTTGGACCAGTTATTTGCTGTTCTGAGCTTCAGTATATTTATCTACTAAAAAAAAAGGGGGACCTAAGCTCAATTCTTGTAAAGATCATAAATACCATATGATATCACTTATATGTGGAATCTAAAGAACAAAATAAACAAAAACAAAAACAGACTCAGATACAGAGAAGAAACTGATGGTTACTAGATGGGAGAGGGGTTGGATGATGAGGTGAAAAAGGGGAAGGGATTAAAAAGTACAAATTGGTAGTTACAAAATAATCACAGGGATGTAAAGTACAAAATAGACAATACAGTCAATAATATCATAATTCAGTAAAACCTTGGATTGTGAGTAACTTGTTTTGCAAGTGTTCCACAAGTCGAGCAAAAATTTCTAATACATTTTAACGTGATAAATGAGTGATGTCTTATGATACAAGTAGTTTATTTCCGGAACGAATTATGCTCTCAAACCAAGGTATTGCTGTAACTATATATGATGCCCAGTGGGTACTAGACTTTTGGGGGGATCACTTAGTAAATTATCTAAATGTCTAACCACTATGCTATACAGCTGGAACTAATATAAAATAATATTGAATGTCAACTCTTATTTAAAAATAAAAATAATTTTAAAACACTTTTTTTAAGTTAAAAAAAAATCATTTAAAATAACATAGGTAAGGAACCAAGCATGCAGCCTAGCATCTAGGACTTACTGTAAAAAAGGTTTCTTCCATTCTCCTCCCTTTTACATCTAATTTAACGTCCTTACAAGACCACTGGGTAGTTAAGATTCTGAGATCAGCCAAGCTTCTGGGCCAGATTAGAAACTTTAACCATCCAAAAGGCCTAAAGGACTATGGTGCTTCACCCCTTACAATCTCACCAATTGTAATTAAAAGTAAGAAAAAAAAATACTAACCCATAAAATAAAGATAAGGAAATCTAACAAAATAATGCACTTTCCACTGAATACTTCAGTGATGGCCTAGCCCATACCATGCACATGGAAGTTCTAAGAACAAATGTTTGTGGTACACACATCCCTCTTTTTCTTTTTGTTCTATGTATTTGCTAAGTTTTTCAAATTGGTAACTCAGCACCAGAAATAGTACTAGTGCTCAGGTGCCCTCACTCCCAGTCAGGGCTGGAACCCATCCCCCAAATATCCACAGTCCACCAATAGTTCCAAGTCTCCTTTGAGTCATCCTACCTTCCTCTCCAAACCTCTACAAATACTCATTTTTCTAAACAAACAAAACCCTATAATTAAGTGTCATTTGCTTCTTTTTCTACTTCATTAGTCATCTGGTTAAAGTGCTAAAGAGCAGGCAAATTCCCACAAAGCAGAACAGTAAGACAGGAATGAGTCATGTACTTGAATAATTAGCCCTTCCTGCATGACATTTGAGCATGGGCCTGTCAATGTTCAAGGAATCAGTTATGCAGGAAGCTGACCATATGGAGCCTGAGGAGGAGGTGAGGACAGAAGCCAGGGGAATCTCAGCAAAACCTTCAGTTTTAAGATTTCTTCTACTGCTCTCCACTCAGCAGGAACTTCCCACTCAATTTAGCCTCCTCTCTAGCCTGGACAACAAAGTATTAGGGAGGCCTATTTGCCCCCTGCTGGAAGGGGCATTTCCAGAGACTAGGAGAAGTAGGTGAGGGCTCTGACGTAGCATGGGAATAAAACTCCTTTAGGGCAATCTGAATTCATGAACATTAAACAGACTGGGGATGGGAACCATAGGGACCAAAAACCTTATATTGTATAAAGGTGTGGGGGCCTCTAGGGCAGCCAGAGGCATCCTGATGGTAGGACAGACTCTGCCTTCATAGCCCAAAAGATAGAAAGGGAATCAGCAAGTTGGCAGTGTAGGTAAATGCTGTGCTTGCCTCCCGCTATGAACACATTAATATTACAACTAAATTATGGAACAATCAACCTGGAGAACCATGTGAAGCCTAGGTGAACAGAAGTTTTATAACTAAGAATATAAAAAAGAAGTCACATCAAGGCTGATAAGAGAGGCGGAGACGCAAAACTGGCTGGCCCAAATATCCATGCAGTGGTTGAGAATAGAGAGACATATTTCAGCCATGGAGGTTCCACCAGGAGGAACGAAGAACCCCAGCCCCATGCCGGGATCCCCAGCCTGGAGTACTTTTGGAGGGAAGAGGAGCTCCCACAACATCTGGCTGTGAAAAACAGTTGGGATCCCAAATGTCAGGGTAGAACTGAAGGCTATGAGAAACCCAGATGTCCACTTAAAGAGCCCATGCACAGACTTGCAGGCAATCACCCTGAACTCCTGTGGAGATACAGTGACTTGAGGGGGCACATCACAGATATATGGGGAGAGAGTGAGTTGTGTGGCTTTGTGGCAATGACTGGAGAGACAGTCACAATTTTTTCAGCGTGGAGTCCTCCTCTAATGCAGCCAGCAGGCAGGCACCATCTTTCCTTTGTTGAGCCCTCCCCACCACCCAAGGCTGAATCTGAATCTACATTGCCTGGTGAGCTCTGCTGATCCCACTCTGTTGACTCCTTGGGACCCTGCACCACACAACACACCCAATGCTAGAGGCAATTTATCAGTGAGCAGCAAGTCTCACTCACATTGCACGTTTTGTTGGACAACTTTCAGGGCTCCATGGGCCCTAGGTGGATGGAGGCTGGTTTCATGTTGCTCTGAATTTTTTGCTGAGTAGCTCCAGGCTCAGCATGGGCAGCAAACCAGAATCTATATTAACCTGGTGAACACAACTTGTCCCAACTTGGTGACTTCCTGAGACCCCCACATCATCCTACTAACATACTTCACAAGGCTTTATAAGTGATTTAACTATTCAGAAGTCGGCAGGTGGCAGCAGGCCTTGGGGTAGCATGGCTTTTTGTGGAGTTATTCGAGGCCCAGTACTTGCGGCTGCCCTCTCAGTTTGCTGTGTGGCCTCTTCAATGCATCTGCAGGCAGCAACCAACCCTGGATCATTTTGCCGCCCCATCAGGTAATCCTCAAATGGTCACCGGCAGTGGGTGATCTTGCCTGCACTGGACCCCTCCCAAGAGGCCCCAGAACCAACATATTTGGAGGTTGACTTCAGACCACAGCAGAGCACTGCCCAATTAGCCCCACAAGCAAACAAACCCAAAGGGCTGTTTTAACAGGCTCCAGAGCCTGCTGGAGCAAACCCTGCTCGGTGAGCAAGCCCCTCACAACAGCCTATAAACTGTGGACATGGCCAAACCCCACAGTCAGTCAGCCTGAGGCTCAATTTTACCCACTAGCATGCCAATAGGAATCATGGTTCAACTATAATAGGAGGATACACACAACCCACACAAAGGGACACTGCTGGAGCACCCAGCCCAAGTGACCAGGGAGACTGTGCCACTGGGCCCCAGAGAGCACCTACTACCTAAGGTCACTAACCAAGCCTGGGAGATATAGCAGATATACTTAATACATACAAATAAACACAGAGAGGCAGCCAAAATGAGGAAGCAAAGAAACATACCTCAAATGAAAGAACATGAGAAAACTCCAGAAAAAGAACTAAACAAAATGGAGACAAGCTACCTACCAGATATAAAGTTCAAAACAATGGTTATAAGGATGCTTAAGGAACTTAGTGAGAACTTCAATAAGGAGGTAGCAAGCATTAAAAAGGACATAAAAACCATAAAAATGAACCAGTCAGAAGTGAAGAATATAATAAATGAAATAAAAATGCACTAGGAGGAAATGCCAGCAGACTAGATGAAGCAGAAGATCGAATCAGCAGTTTGGAAGACAAGGTAGCAGAAAACATCCAATCAGAAAGGCAAAAGGAAAAAAGTACCAAAAGATAAGGATAGTTTAAGAGGTCTCTGGGACAATACCATACTTAACAACATTTGTATCATAGGGATACCAGAAGAAGAAAAGAGAAAACAAGGGACTGAGAACCTATTTGAACAAATAATGACTGAAAACTAACCTGGAAAAGGAAAAAGACATACAAGTCCAGGAATGTCTGAGAGTCTCAAACAAGATGAACCCACACAGGCCCACAACAAGACACATTATAATTAAAATAAGAAAGGCCAAAGACAAAGACAGAATCCTAAAAGCAACAAGAGAAAGGCAACTATATACTTATGAGGGAGCTCCTATAAGATTGGCAGGTGATTTCTCAATAGAATCATTGCAGGCCAGAAGGGATTGGCACAAAATATTCAATGTGATAGAAAGCAAGGACCTACAACCAAGGTTACTCTGCCCAGTAAGGTTAGTTCTTAAAATTGAAGGACAAATAAAGAGCTTCCTAGAAAGAAAAAGCTAAAGGAGTTCATCACCACCAAGCCAGTATTACAGGGAATGTTATAAAGAAGTGGAGCTTCTTTAAAATGAAAAAAATAAAAATATGTATACTTAAATCGACATAACTTGTATCTATCAACAAATCCTTTGCATTTGTTTAATCCAATGTAAATGGATTAAATACTCCAATCAAAAGGCATACAGTGGCTGAATGAATAAGAAAACAAGACCCTTATATATGCTGCCTACAGGAGACTCACTTCAGATCAAAAGACACAAACAGACTGAAAGTAAAGGGATGGGAAAAGATAATTCATGAAAACGGGAGCAAACAAAAAAGCTGGGATAGCAATACTTATATCAGATAAAATAAACTTTAAAACAAGTGTTATATGTTAAGAGACAAAGAAAGAACCAGTAATCCTACTTCTGGGTATGTATCTAAAGAAACCCAAAACACTACTTTGAGGGGATGTTTGCCTCCATATGTTCATAGCAGCATTGTTTACAATGGCCAAGATGTGGAGGTAGCCTGGATGTCCGTTGATGGGTGAACGGATAAATAGAAGGCGGCACATATATACTATGGAATATTGCTCAGCCAGGAAAGAGAATGTGTTCTTGCCATCTGTGGCAGCATGGATAGACTGGAGGGTGTTTTGCTGAGTGGAGTATATCAGACAGACAAAGACAGATGCAATGTGATTTCACTTATATGTGAAGTCTAAATAAAAAAAAATAATTGAAAAGAAACAAACACATAGATACAGAGAACATTTTGATGGTTGCCAGATGGGAGGGGGTGTTGGGAATGAGTGAAAAATGAGAAGGGATTAAGAAGTACAAATTGGTTTTTGCAAAGTAGTCATGGGGATGTAGGGTATAGCATAAGGAATATAGTCAATAATGGTGTAATAACTTTGTGTGGCATCAGGTGGGTACTTGATTTGTTGGGGTAATAGATGGGAAGAGTCTTGGGGGACAGGATGAAAAAGGTGAAGAGATTAAGAAGTACAAATTGGTAGTTACAAAATAATCATGGGGATGTAAAGCATAAAAAGTATAGTCAATAACATGATAATAATTATGTATATCCTAGGTGGTACTAGACTAGTCATGGGGATCACTTCTTAAATTATATAAATGTGTAATCACTATGGTGTACACCTGAAATTGATATAAAATATTAAATGTATAATTGAAAATTTTTTTTAAAGGGCAGAAAGGGAAAGGGAATTAGAGGTTCAGATCTCCACTTGTAATTTGTGGGGATATAATATACAGCATAGGGAATATAGTCAATAATATTGTAATAGCATGGTACAGTGTCAGATATTTGGTGGACTTATCATGTTTATCACTATTTTAGGTATATAAATGTTGAATAACTATGGTGTATACCTGAAACTAATATAATATTCTAAAAGAGCCAATAGTTTAGTGTGCAGAGAGAGAGAGAGAGACAAAGGGTGAATCATTATGACACAGCATTTTAAATGTAAGATTAGAGTAGAAAAAGACACCATGACAGAAGAGGATCAATTAATCTAATCAAGGTATCAAGGAAAGCTTCCTGGAGGGGGTGGACTCTTGGGAGCACTTAGAAAGGTGTCTGGCACACAGTAGATACTAAAACATTTATTGAATTAATTTTTTATAACTTCAGAAATTAAACACAGTGATTTTCTAAAAGTTGCTCAAATATCTAAAGAGGTATGGATGGTAAAGCAAAGACCATATTACATGGTGTGTGGGCCACGTGACAATGGGACACAGCTTTGTGACAGGGTGTGGCCTTGGCAACGTTGTTGATCTCTGTATGATATCAGTTCCCCAGTCTATAATACAGGGATAATAATGCCTATTTCATAGTGTTGTTGGGAAGAATACATTTTGAAAGATACTTTAGTATGGTGTCTCATATAACAAGTATTCAATAACTAACAAATACTATTACAGTCTAATTTCATAAATGGAAAAGTAATAAAGCATACAATCACATACCACAAGTCACAACGAGTGACTTCTCTCACAGCAGAAACCACTACAGGACAAATGTGTGCAGAGAACTGGGTATTGGTCCCAATCAGCTGTCCCCCCAGGTGACATTCTTTCTAAGAATAACACCATATGAATATTCAGAGTTGAGTCTGGAAAAACAGTAGGTTTTGACTAGACTGAAAACAGCGGGATGGATTGGGGAAACTACCTTGGAAAGAGGAGGATAACAAAGAGATGGAACTGGAATTAGCAGTGGCAGAGTTTACGAGGGTTTCCTAAAGGAGGATTCCAGCAATAAGGTCCTGCAGAATCCCAGTGGTGGCTTTTGCTTACCCCTGTGAGGTGTGGTTCACATCGGTGGCAACTGTTCAGCTAGCCTTTCCTCCCCAGGATCAAACTTTCATCAAACTGAAATATGTGCCGGGAAAAGCCCTCAGTGTCCACATCTGAATGAAACAAGGTCAAAGTTAATGGAGCAACAGGGACAGAGATGGCTCTAAGGACAAAATGCGAGGGGGAAAGAAATGGGGAATGAGTGCCTGCTCTCCATTTAATGTTAATCCTACCAGCACGTTCCTAAGAGTTCTTTGTTTGCAGCAAAGAATTCAGTGAGAAAATCTCAGTGGGTAGATAAATACCTGTCAAAAGCTGTACAGAATTTCCCAGGGAGAAGACTTATGTAAAAGCCAAGAGGAAAGAAAGGGGTATTCGATGTGCATTGTGGGAGAACTAGCAAGGCACCTCTCATCTCTCCAGAGGGACAGCCCCAGAGAGGGATCTGCTTTGTGTGTTTTCAAGCAATTTCCAGATGTGAGTGTTTTATTCCCTTTATGTGCAGACCTTGCTCATGCACCTCTGTTTTCTGTTTTCTTGCAGATGGATCAGCAACTCCGACTCAGTTATAACTTCTCCCCAGAAGTGGAGTTCAGGGCTGTAAGGTCACTCACCTTGGGCAAAGTCACAGGTTTGTATTCTAGTCCACAGCTTTCTAGTGGGCTTTGTTAAACTAAAAGAATAAATAAATGATTTTTATCAGAACATTTCATGATTCAGAGCTGGAGCTTCTTGCTCCCATAATATCCAAGATCTAGAACTAAGATTTCTGGTATAGGAGAAACTAAGATATAAGTGTGGCAGGGAACTGGCATTTACATCTATATTACAGAAGAAGCTGGAATCAGAAAAATTAACACAGAAATTAAGTACATTTTTTACTCAATTTCGAATTAATTTACTAATTTAAAAGTTTACATAATTTTTTACTAAAATTTACTTAATTTTTGCCTAAAGACGTTGAGGATTTGAAAACCCAATTATTGGCTTGCTCAAATCTTTAACCTCTTTACCTAATTCATCAACAATTTAAAAAGAATTGAAATTGCCTACAATAATAGTGGATTTTCCTTTTTCCTACTGGAATTTCTGTAAATTTTCATTTTATATATGATGAAGGTATTTATTAGGTCAGAGAAGATTGAAACTTCCTCAATGAATTGAACATTTTGCATATATATATATATATATATATATATATATATATATATACTGAAGTGATGTTTTTAACTTTAATTTATCTTTGTGCTTGAATTTATTTTGTCTTTTATTAAAATAGCAACTCAGTTTTACTTTAGTTGATATTTTCCCAGTCTATCTTTTCCTATATATGTTCTTCTGGTATTCATTTTTCTTTAAGTCTCATATATAATCTTATGAAAAGTGTACAGCTGAACTTTGTGATATCTCATCTGGCCATCTCTGTTTTACAAACTGGCAAAAGTAACCCCCTTTATATTGGGTTGTCAGAAAAGTCATGATGTATTATTTATATGTTTTTCATTGCAAAATGCGTCATGCCTTTTCCGACAACCCAATATTTTTGGGTTACTTATAAGGTGCAATGTGTTTCTGCTTCCTTTTTTCTATTTGTTCACCTTTTCTTGTGATTCTATCTTGTTCTTTCTTACTCTCTCAATCACAGTGCCATGCAGAAAACAATAACTGGAGGCATTTTAAGCAGGGATGAATTTAACACAGGAAATTATTTGCTTACAAAATGTTGATAGCCCTTATGGTGTAGATACTCATTAGTTTTTCAGAATGACTCCCTAAGCAGTTTTGAGCTGATTATTGGGGAGCTATCACCTATGAGGATGTCACTGATTCTAGACTGGAGTCCAGAGACCACTGTGACCCCAGTACTGCATATTAATTTCCAAGAGGAGAAGGAGGTCTCTGAAAAGTGGTGACAGAGGACAATTCATATTACCATAACTTTCCTGGCCAATAGAAACAGCTGAAAAGGCAGAACAATAACTCTGCTCTCATGACAGCCTTCCCAATTTATAAATTAGATACTCTAATTTCCAGAACATAATGTGCATCCAGAAACCTAGCTGCAGTCAGATCTAAAAATGTCCATTTTAGTTTCCAAAATGGCCAGTCAAGTGGCCTACTTCTAGATTGAATTTTATTTCTTATTCCATTACCTCCTTCTATTATTATGTTGGTGCAAAAGTAATGGCAGTTTCAGACTGTGAATTTTAAATCATTATAACTAGGCTCAAACACATCTTTATTGATCAAAATAGGAACCATTACAATCAACACATTTTTGCCAATGAGAAATACATTTGCTTATCCCTGTAATAAAAAAAAATCTGTGCTTCGGGATTCTTTGAATTCTTGGAAAGCATTTTCTGCATCCTGCTGGTTGTGGAAGCATTTTCCCTGCAAAAAGTTGTTGAGATGATTGAAGAAGTGGTAGTCAGTTGGCAAAAGGTCAGGTGAATGTGGCAGAGGAGGCAAAACTTCATAGCCCCATTTGTTCAACTTTTGAAGTGTTGGTTGTGCAACGTGCAGTCGGGCAACTTCTCCAAGTTGTCTTGGAGAAGAATTGGGCCCTTTCTGTTGACCAATGCTGGCCGCACGCATTGCAGTTTTTGGTGCATCTCATCAATTTGCTGAGCATACTTCTCAGATGTAAGGGCTTTGCCGGGATTCAGAAAGCTACCGAGGATCAGACCAGCAGCAGATGACCAAACAGTGATCATAACCTTTTTTTGGTGCAAGTTTGGCTTTGGGAAGTGCTTTGGAACTTCTTCTCTGTCCAACTGCTGAGCTGGTCATTGCCGGTTGTTGTATAAAATCCACTTTTCATTGTACATCACAACCTGATCGAGAAATGGTTCATTGTTGCATAGAACAAGAGAAGATGACACTTCAAAAATAGGATTTATTTTATTTTCGGTCAGCTCATGAGGCACCAACTTATTGAGCTTTTTCACCTTTCCAATTAACTTCAAATTCCGAATGACTGTGGAATGGTCAATGTTGAGTTCTTCGGCAACTTCTGGTGTAGTTGTTAGAGGATCAGCTTCAATGATAGCTCTCAGTTGGTCATTGTCAACTTCCAATGGCCAGCCACTATGCTCCTCATCTTCAAAGCTCTTGTCTTCTTTGCAAAACTTCTTGAACCACCACTGCACTGTACGTTCGTTAGCAGTCCCTGGGCCAAATGCGTTGATGTTGTGAATTGTCTGCTTTACAATCCATTTTGATCTCAAATAAGAAAATCGCTTGAATTTGCTTTTTGTCTAACATCATTTCCACAGTTTAAAATACATATAAAATAAACAGCAAGTAATAAGTCATTAGCAAAAAACATAAATTGAGAAATGAGCATTAAAATGATGTATAACATAACCACAGTTATTGAAGAATGTATTCCAATATCAAATGGCAAATTTCAACAATGCAAAAACCTCAGTTATGTTTGCACCAACCAAGCATTTTTATGTAGACACACTATTTTTGACTTACCAATGCAGTCACTAATTTACTAGTTCCTCACTCCTTCCTATAGTTCAGAACTTCCTACTTACCAGGTTTAATTTCCTTCTTTCTATAGTAAGTTCTTTTGAATTTTTCCTTGGTCAGGTGCTCTTTATTTGAAAATGTTTTTTATTTTACCTTTATCCTTGGAAAATAATTTTGCTAGACATGCGATTCAATATTGAAGGATATTTCTCCTCAGATTTTGAAAGAATTATTCAGACGTGTGATGGAGTGAGCTCACACTGGCTCATGAGAACTTTTACACACATCTCTGCCCAATTTTGCATTCAGTGATGTCACAATGGTAGTTTGAAAATGGCAGTTCCAAGAGTGTTTACTTGATGTTAGTCAGAAATGTTACAAGGCAGGCTTCCTCTCTGCTGGAGAGCCAGTTTTGAATCCTCAGCAGCATATCACCATTCTCTTTTATCCTTTCTTCTGCTGTGGCTGTTGAAAAACTTACTGTCAGTCTGTCCTGCCTTTGAAAGTTGTACTGACCACCCCCACTCCCAACACCCACAAGCTACTTTTAAGGTCATCTCTTTTAATGTGTTGTTTTGCAGTTTTATTACTATGTGTCTGGTTGTAGATTATAAGTATCCAATTTGATATTTTTGTTTCCTGTATTATGCACTAGTTCCTCTGTCTATGTATCCAGTCCATATGCATTTTTATTTCCATTAGTTCTCACAAATCCTTAGCATTTCAAATAATGATTTTTCTAATTCTCTCTGTTCAATTACTTTAGGCCTGCACTAGCTAAATCTTAGACTTTATCCTCATGTCTCTTACCATAGTTTTATAATAAGTTTTACTTTTTGTCTATCTTACATTCTGGTCAATTTATTGGGTTTTATATTTAAATTTCTTTCTTCATGCATGCCTAACATCCCATTAAATCTATTCAATGAATCACTTTTCATTGGTTTTCATTGGTTATGTTCTCTTCTTATTTCTAAAATATTTTGTTCTTTTTCAAGCATGCTTGTGAAGATAGCTGTTGTTCCCACTTTTTTGTTGTTTCTGTCATTTTATAGTTTTAAGTATTTTGTCAATAGTTATTGAGCATTTTGTCTCTGATAATGCCAATATCAGAAGTCTGTAGGGGCCTCAATTGGTTATTTTCTGTTTTCTAACTCTTTTATGGTAGCTTGTTCTCTTATACTGTGTGTGTGTGTGTGTGTGTGTGAGTGTGTGTGTGTGTGAGTGTGTGTGTGTGTGTGTGTAATTGGTTGACATTAATCTGAGGAACTGTAATGATCAGAAATTGGGAAGCTTTCTTCCAGGCAAGATTTGTGTTTACTTCTGCCAGGTGCCAGGGGGTACTACCAATTTAGGCTTATTTCAGTTTCTCAATTTGGATTTTTTTTTCTGAACAGACACTAAATATAAATTTGAACTCTAGGCTTGTTTGAGAGCAAGCCTCTGGTTGAAGTCTTGGCAGAAATGTTGTTACTATTAATATCATAACATATCATTTTGTTGTTATTTTTGTTATTCTTTTTTTCAATTCAGAGCCACATCAGAGGTTTTATGTTTATTCCTTTGCTATTAGGTGATTTTTTCCTTTTCTTTAGTCCACTTTTCACTGAAGCTTAATGTGGGAGTCTCAGGTTCAACATCTCTACTTGGTAAGGGCTCAAGTCTTGGATTGTTATTCTGCTCCATGATGGTTCAGGTATTTTCCCTTGATAAATCCTTAATGCTGGTATATGGCTCACTGCCTTGGTGTCATCCTCTCTCTCCTAAAAGTTTCCCCCAAACTTAGGATTCCTCTTTGTTTCCTGAAACTTAGCAAGACATTAAAATATGTTTATTGGCTTGAATGAAACAATTACTTTTTAGGGTATATAGTCTATTTTATGTCCTCTGCTACTAAAGCAATATACCTTGAGTCATTGAATCCTCATTTCAACCAAATATGAAGAATCTTGGGAGGAGAGATAATTAGGGCTGTGTGACCACAATACCCAGGCTTTTCTTGTGGCACCTGCTTTGTGTGATGGAAGCTCCAAAATCATCCTCTTATTTAAAAAGTCTTTCTCCATTAACCTCAACACTATGTATGGCATTCCTGTGGCCTTTCTGTCTTTTGTATTAAACCCATATATACAAGACTGAAAGCATGAAACTTTAAAGCAAGTTACTAAATTATTGAGAGGCATCTTGTCATTTTGTTTTGGATTTTTTGTGAGGAAACATAGGAAGAACTGGTTAAGGTTGAGGAAGAGTACCCAATGAAATGTCTTCATTGTTCTGAGGGTAGGAAATGCCTGTCTGCTGGCCTTTTTTCCCATCCAAACTGCTGTTAAATTGACAGGAGGGTGTAGACCCACAATTGATTTCAACACTTCTAGTTTATAAAAATTCTCTAGCTGAAGGTGAGGGACGATGGTATGAACATCAGCTGCATTGTTATGGAGGAATACTAACCCTGCGAACTCTTTGGCAGTGAGTCTCATGCATCAGAAAGAATATGGCTAGGAGTGGAGGACACATGAAGAAATGGTGCAGAAGTGGATAAAATGGCATTAATGACATATGCAGTGCCACTCCACCATTTTAGAAAAGGCTTACCACTTTGTTGGACATTTTCATTGTAAAGCATGGATTTGCAAGCACTTTTCATAATAGATACCAAGAGCAAAGAAGGGTGAGCAAACTATTGCCCCAGTTTTCTTTAGTATCTCGAATAGCATTCTACTGCAAAGCAAGAACAAGTTGTTCAATTTTATTCTTTCTGTGATAGGAAGGGCCAATCTGCCATTTTAGAGGATATTGGTGCTACATGCTATGTGCTACATACATACCACGGTGAATAAAAGTCTTTCCTGAGAATTCCTATGATGTAGAGATGAGTCCACGAAATTAGCTAACATAGTCATTGACATTAAAATTGCATTGTGAGTGTTCAGCTATGGTAAATCCTGGGATGTTGCTAAGTTTATTCCTTTGTTTACTGACATTCCTTGACTTTTAAGGAAGATGTCTTGGTCTGGTCTACTGCATCAATGGGTTTAAGAGAAATTAACATTAAAAAGAAAAAAGAGAGAGTGCATATTTAAAGAAGTCACCCATTTGGACAAGATCACCTGTTTCTGGGAAATTATTTGATTCTTTAGAAAATATACAAGTATATTTCTTGCATTAAAGCAGTATAATTTATCTGTGTGTTTCTAAATCTCTGTCTAATCTGGACCTGATACAAGATCATAGACATTCAGATACTTAGAAATTTTGAAAGCTTAAAGCTTGAAACTTCTAAAAAAAAAACCTGTACCTTTTTTGTTTTTATTTTTGTTTTTTTTTTTCTGGTCCTAGTTTACCCTAATTTGTTGTGCCAGAATACATCATTAAATTTGATTACAAGATAAAAATCAAGCAAACAATTTCTTGATGCAACCAAGGAAATTATTATTATTATTACTATTCTTATTCCTTCCTAAGAGGACGGTTCTTACTGTACTGCAAATTTATGAAGTTCTTATTTTTTAAAATATGGAAACATGTTAAAGGCTAAGTGGAAGGGAATTGTAATACAGCTTTTAAACTTTAGCTACAGATTCTGAAGAGGTATTTAAATGAGATTTGCACTCAGGGAATGCATACAGAACTATATTTTCACACAGCCAGCATTTATTTCCTGCATACCTGCAGTGTGATAGGCCAAAGCTCACACCTGGCAGAGACTTTATTCTTCTGCTCTGATGGCTTTTTCCTCATGTAGCTTCAAAGTTCACTTGACCCTAGAAGCCACACAGAAATTGGAAGAATTCCTTCGCAGCCTGCATAAAACTGAGCTAATCCGGAAATTGCAGGGCTAGCTGTGAGCATTTTTTCTTGGCCTGTTAAAATGAAGTGAGCTCTGATTGCATCTACAGAATAGGGATCTTAATTCTCCCAAATCCCTCAGTTTTGAACTTGAAACCTATTTTGTCTTCTGCAACATCAGAGCTTTGTTGGATGAATACCTTGATTGTTTTCTTGTTAAATCATTTCCCAAGAAAATGCCTTATAGCTGCCATTTTTGGAAAGCACAGCAGAATTTATGCATATAAATGAAAGGTGGGTACTTCAAAGTACATATTTTGGAAGACTGTTGCTCTTTTTATGTTTTTTTTTTGTATGCAGTTGGCCTTTCTTATGATTCAAATCTGGTTCAGTTGATATTAAACCTGGAAGTGAAACTATATTGAGGGAAACCTGCACAGCTTATTAGAGACAAACTGACTCATGTTTGCTCTCTCTCCCATCATGACTGTTGTGTGGCCATGGTGAAGTCTTCTAATGGATCGGTAGTACCTGTTGGTAAAATTAATAAGATAACACTTAATTCAGTTAATTCATAGATCTGTATAAGGATTCCACAAGACACTATGAAAATTATTTGGTATTTAGCACACACTAAATAAATATTAGTTTAATGCATTTTTTATTTTTAAAAGTTGTGGAAACAGAACGGAGAACTGCTGTTGTTTTCATGAGTCTGGAAAGGTAACTGGGAGGTGACTTTTAAAGAGGCACTCAGAAGTGCTCCAAAAGGGCAGTTCTGAACCTGAAAAACTGTGGAGACTTGACTGTGAGTCACTCTCAACCAGGGCTGCTTCAAGGGTGTAGGAAGCTCATCCCAGCTTAACCAGCGACAGTAGAAAATATAATAGTTTGTGAAAACAGCAGTTTCAAAGCATAGGTTTTGCTTCAGACACAGCTGGGTTCAGAAACTCAAATATGACTGTGACTCAGTCTTTGTGAATCTGTGTGTTTCTCAGTCTACTTCTGACTCTTCTTATCTCTCGGGAGGAATTCATTCTCAGGCAGGATTTCAATGATAAAAAGGTGGTATCAGCAACTCCATGCTTAAATACTTTCATTTCAGCAACTCCTTTGGAAAGAAAGCCTCTCATTTCTAAAATGTCTAGAAAAAGTACTGGATTGAATCTCAAAGGACCATTGTGTGTCAAGTGATAATCCCAGGTGACGACAATGTCCAAGAGAGTGGGATACTCAATGTCCATGACTGGATTATGCCCCCAGCTATGGCTCTGGGGAGTTGAAGATGTCAGTTCTATATTTTGAAAACAGGCAAATGTTACTTTCAGGTGGAAGTCGAGATGTTCTCACCAGAGAGTGAGACAGACTATGAGGAAGAGCATCAACAGTAGTTCAGTAATAATACTGCTTTTTCTCACTTGCAGTCAGCTATCTCTTTTAAGCAGGAGAGAAAAGGATGCAGTAACAGGAGGAGGGCTAGGAATTGTGCATAATTCTGGGACTGCATTGTGCTTGCATATGTCGACAGTCCAAGTGTGTTGCAACTGAAAAGATAATAGTTGAAAGATGCCCTTTTAAGACATGCATGTCATCTTTTTTTTGAGCATGTTTATAGCTTCCTAGGAGACTGCTCTGAAGAATGATTTCATTTTGAATGCATAGGTTTCTTAATGTTTCACCTTGTTTATGGTCATTTCTAGTTCTTTAGTAAATAAATATATTTCCAAACCATAGCCCCTTCCTGACTCAAATCCTAATAATGTGTGTAATTTTCTCATAATGTGTCCAGAAATTTCTTAATGAAACTGTTTCTCTGTGTAATAAAATATTTTGTTTCATTAATCTGACCTGACCTACTTGTGAAATGAACGATGTGCTTAAAGCATCCTGAAATGCCAGTTTCAGTAATCATCTCAACTTTCTAAATGCACACATCTTGTACTTTCTACTTTGAAGATAAGTGACTTTGACTTGCAACTGGGTTATGTGGGATTTGTTATTGTTTCTTTTAAAAATAATGAACTGCATTTCCCTCCGTGGAGAAATTCCATAGATGGTTTAGTTTCATCTCATGTAACAGAAATGTGTGTTATCTTCTCATTTAAAACACAATTTTATTTTGTATTTTAAATGAATTCCTTCATGATAGGGGTCCAGACTTACTCCATGCTCAGCATTAGTTACTCTGTGAAAGTCAAGTCTGTTTTTGTAAACAAAAAACACTATTTAAACAGCATGCCCCTGACACACTCATTCAATACAATCACTCCCTTGCTTTGCCCAGGCTAGTTATGTTATGTTATGATATGCTGTTTCCAGGTACAGATTGTCCTCAGCTGTGAGGAGCTGTACTATCGGTTTCAAAGAGGGATGGCCTTCCAAGAAGTGCCTGGCTTTATATATCTTTGTCTGGCTGTTAGCTAAGGATGTTTTGTGCAATCTATTGAAGCCACAGCACTACTGTTATTGATAAAAAGTTCAAATTAGTTCTCATCACACAAAAGTTATTGAGCATTATTGTGGACCATGCAGTGTGAGAGGCCATATAGATACCAAAGATAAGCAAATCAATGAACAAACAAACTGTCCCTGTTCTAAAGATCCTGCTTAATTTAAAATTTACTTCTTTCAAATGAAAATTATCAGGGTGAGTTGAGGAGCATTAAAGGTTTTTCAGGTTTTGAACTATCTCTTTTAGGCTATGCTAAATACTAGGTTTTCCTCACTAATCAAATAATACTAATGAAGCATAGTATTTATAGCATATTAATAATAGTAGTATAATAATAAGTGGTACTTACTAGTAGTATTATTATTTAATAATATGCTGTGCTGTGCTAGTTTTAAGTTACGTTAACTCATTTTTCTCTCATAACAACCCAGGATGGTAAAGTACTATGATTATTCCTGTTTTATAGATAAGGAAAGTGAGTCACAGAGGTTAAGTGACATGTCCAATGTCACAAAACTAGCAAGGGGTAGATTTGGTGTTTAGAGGCAGACACTGTGGGTCTGGATTCCACACTCCCATTAGTACTGCTGTGTTTTTGCTTTTTAAGGAAGAGCATGGCATATTCCAGAAAATGTGCACTCTTAATTCTGTTGAGGGCTCCTGAATTAAAACACTATGTTCTCAGCTGTGATGTACTTAAAAGTAGAATGCAGGGCCAGGATTTAATCATGGAGGGTAAATAGCATATTTATTATAAGCCAGCCATTGGAGTTGGCCCTGAGTTCAAATCATAACTCCTGACTAGCACTGACTCTTTGACCTGGAAAAATTACTTGACTCCTTGAACTACATTTTCCTAACTTAGAATATTGGTATATATTATTATAATGCCTGTTATTATTTGGACGATTAGATGGTACTGAAAATAAAGTGGCTAGCATGAAGTCTTGTCAATATAAGAAATGTCTAAGTCTGTAGAGAACTTTAATGAGTTTATTTGAGCCAAGCTGACAATTGCCAGGAAGCAAAATCTCAAGAGATTAAGAAAATGCTGTGGAGAATGGCAGTTTTGCAGCTTATTTCATACATTAGAATCAAAGGAGGAGGGTTACATGAAATCCACTGGTGGTAGATTAAGGGAGTAGGAGAAAGCAAAGCAAGGAAATCTCTGGAATTGGATAAAAAGTAAAATGGAAATACATAGATGGGTACAAAATAGTTAACAATTAACATTTACAGCACATAGAGATGGTATTTGGGAAACAAGATAACAATGAGGGTGTCTGTGCCCTGAGGGTCTGGAAAAAAGGGATTGCTCTACTTTCCAAGAAAATGTTACTTTAGATGCAAAAAGACAATAGACAGGCTTACTTAAGGTAAGGACTGACCTTTGTTAAGGAAGCTACAAGCCAAGGATGTGACTACTAAACCATGACATTCTCTTAATTAAGAATTTTTGTATTCAGAGCATCCTATGTGGTTAATTTCGGTCCCTGAGTTTGTAGGACCTGCCATGCTGGCCTCCCCTGAGCTTGTCAGGTTTAGTATGTGCCCCCTTTCTCATCCACAGCCTGATATATAATAAAGGCCTTATAAATGTTTATAATAACCAGGCCAGCCAAATGGCTCAGTTGATTAAGAGCTCGCTCAAGAATGTGAACTCTGAGCAACAGTGGTTCAATTTCCATCCCGAACAGGTAGCAGGATGGCTCAGATTAAAAAAAAAAATGTTTGCAATAATAGTAATAATAATAACATAAGAAGCCACCCACCCAATCCAGCTTCTTTTGCTTGAGGATAACATTTGACCAACTTTCAGGTATGTGAGAAGGATTTACAAGGTAGAGAGATGACAGTTGCCCACTCTTCATATAGCCAAGCTTTCATTTCACTCTTCCTTTCTGCTTGAATAGACAAGGCATTATGTAGCTTTGACTCCAGTTTTTGCTTGATAAATAGTGAAGGTATGGATGTGGTCAATTGTTAGTTTTGATGAAATCACCATAAAAGAGGTAAACCTAGCCAAACCTATCTGACATTATTTAAATGTATGTCCTCAGGAATGAGCTGCCTCTGACGGATTGTATCAACGTGATACTTGGTGGATCAACTAAGCTTAAAGCATGAGATATAGTCTGATTTTTAAAGATGTGGACCACCACCTCCATCCCTCTCCCATTCTCAGCATGAGGTATTCACAGGGTTCCAAAGAGAGGACCTGAGTCTTACTTATGGTTTTATCTCCTTGCTACGTGCCTTATTGGTGGGCACATATAAAGTGTTCTATGGTTCTTCAGTGGGCTTAATGTCACACAGATAAATATGGCTAGATCTTGGATGACTGTCTCCAGTCCCCTGTACACTGTGTTTCTTTTTCCACAACAGTGCCTGGCAATAAAGTGAAAAATGAATGTGTTTGGAATCAGACATTTCAGAGCTCAAATCCTATAATGGTCACTTACTAGCTATGTCACTATCAAGGTCACCTCTCTGAGCCCTGGTTTCCTCCTCTGTAAAGTAGGAGTGGTAATACTTGCTTCATTGATTTATTATGAAGATAAAGGGATAATGTGTGGCACATGGTAGTATTTGAAAACAGAAGTTATTGTTAATAAGATCATACAGCCATTCTACCTATGATTTCCTTTGGCTGATATCCCTTTTCCTTGCTAATGGCACTGCTATTAATTTGTTTACCCTTTGCCTGGGGGCTCTGGGGCAGGATTATAAATGTCAGTGTTGACAAGGTGATGAAGTGAAGAGGACCCAAGCTAACAGTAATAAACTCTGCAGCAGCCTTTTTGTTACCTCTCCTGAGCTTGGGTGGAGTGGAAGCATCTAGTTGATCAGAAGCTGAAATGAGCAAGTGGGATGAGCCCAGATTGGAATTTTCACTGCTTTCCCATGGAGACAGAGAGGAAATTAAGGCACAGGGAGGGTCAAGTGGCCACTACTTACTTAGTGTACTGGGATTTTATTTTTGGAGGATGTCATTAATGATAATAAATTGAGTATTAAAACAGGTTAAAATAGCATGAAACTCATTTCCACTTAGGAGTGACTAAGGGACATCCACTTCTAGGAGAGATTTGATCTGAATCCCTGGATTTTCCATTTCACTTCTACAGAATTATTGCCAGTGAGCGGTGTCAGTACTCAACACCCATAGCCAATAGACCAATGTTCCTTTGCTTGATAAAGAGTCACATTTCCTGCTTTCCAGTGAGAAGGATATATAAGTAAATCATTCTCCCTAGAACATTTCTAGTTTGAGATTGTCCCCTAAAATGAATTGCTGTCTATTCTAATCTCCTCAAAAACTTGAATATATGCTTTGCTTTTCCATTTATTTCCTCACATTTTACAAAATTGTTCTATAGAATATAAGCTTTGCATAGACTATGTCTCTCTTAAAAGATTAAGAATATATCAATGTTTGGAATTAGGAATATTCTTCCCTAGCATTATTCATGGATAATTCATTTCAATGCATATCTTTTGAGCATCTATTGTGTACAAGGCAAGGTATTAAGTGAAACTGAGAAAAATTTTAAAGAGGTATAGCCTAGGAATCCTTGTTCCCGAAGCGATGAAACACGTATCTATGGAGATAAGATATTAAATAATTATAATATGAATAATTTCAATGTGTTATGCAATTGAATGTGCTTAGGATTCATAAGAGGGAAGGACCATTTCAGCTGAGATGATATAGAACAGTGTCAGAGAGGAGACCCCCTTGACTCTAGTCTTGATGCACAGGTTTACTCTCAATAGAAGGAGCACATTCTGGGAAGGAGGAATGGCGTGAACCAAATATGACAGTATGAAGGCAAAGAGGGTGCTACGAACAATTGATAGTCCATCTTCAGATGGTCTCGTTCATGCAGGCGTACAGAGAGGAATAAGGAAAACTCAGTTGGTATCATATTACAGAGGATCACCAATGCTCTGCAAAGGAACCCAGACGTCATTATGAAGATGGGAGAAGCCATTGATGGGAACTCTCATGTCAGAGCTGCTGTTGTCTCTTTTGTAAGTAACAGGCCAGATGGGGAGAGAGACTGGTGTGGAGGTTATGCTAATATCTAACCCTCCTGTAGGAAAGGACAAGAGTCTGGACCTGCAGCATAGCAACTGAGCTGGGGGACAGGTGCCAGTGAAGGTTATGCAGTAGGAATTGGAAGGTTTGGGTACATCACTGGGTAGGTGGATAACAATGTAAGGTGGACTAGAAAAAAGAGCACATGAGAATAAGAGAAGAGTTGTAGCTTTGGGCAGTCATTACAGAAGGAAATCCAGGCCCAAGCCCATGTTTACAAGCTTGGGGCCCACTGTATAATACATTATAAAGCTGATACTTCTCCTTTAAGCCATTCTCCAGGCCTGCTCAGCTGCTTCTGGATTTGTGAAATCCATATCATCCAGGACAGGTAGGAGAGCCACAGACCAGGTTAGGTTGGAGACAGTGCAGTTCAGAATCTTCACAGTGGCGATTTCCACATCACTCAACTACTGCAAGAGGTGTATCTCCCCCACCCACACTGACAGTTCCCTGACTTGTATTTCTTATCTGTGTACATAGCTGTTTCCCTGGGGAAGACGGTGGTCTTTGAAGGAAGGGGCCTTTTGTTATCCATATTCTCATCACCCCATCTCAAAGCATAGCCTTCTTGCTCTGTCAGTTCTCCATGTGTATTTACAATACAGGTCTTTTGATTAGTGTATTACAAATAGAGTGACTGTTTTCAATTCAGGAGGAAAATACCTGTGTTCATAATCCTTATTTTGTAATCCATACTGGGGTGAACAGCCATCCAGGTCTGCCAAAGTCAGAGATTTCCAGGGATGTGGGATTTTCAGTGCTCAAACTGGAACACTGCTGGGCAATACTGGACAGTTGATCACTCTAAGTCACACTTAGTTTAAGGCTTTTGAATACTTTAATGGAACTGGATTCAGGGATTGAATGCCAGATAGGCAGTTGGATCTCACGTTTTTCATAGTCATAGCTGAGCCCAGCTGCCGTGACCCCAGTAAGTGTGCTACACATGGACCCAGGTGAGGCTGGGGAAAGGGAGAATGAACCAATCAGCCTACCAAATAACCCTGTCCAAGCCCCTGTTGTATTACTGACCACAGCAGCTAGATGTCCCGAGATGACTGGAGAAGGGTATGAGGTTGTTTCTGCCCTAAAAACCCAGTGGACTGGGTGGGGACATAAAATTGCACATAAGCAGTGATTACAGAACAATTGATCTCTAACTCATGGACATTTGATTCTAAGGGAAGAGTAAGGAGATGTCAATAGTAAACCCATCTATAAGCAGTAATCTGGTCCTGAGTGGAGGCTCCAGGCCCCTGTTTATGAATACACCATTTCCAGCTGTGCTGAGAGTGGTGTCTTTCCATTCAGAGGCACCAAGCAAATGCACAGGTGTCAGATACATGTTGCATCAGCTGCTCTAGATCTCTGAACAGGAAATCTCATGTGCATCTTCCATGCCAGCAATAGCTCACATTATCCTGGGACCTATGGATTCTACCTCGCCATGCTGTGGGAGGCAGGGACTGGGCTATGTGTGTTGGTAGAGTGATTCTTTTGGGATATGAATGGATATTTTTATACATGGGAACCAGCTTAGTTCTTTGAGATTAATGTGGGGTTTCAAGGTTGAATTATCTTTTCTTATCACTGTGAGGATATTAAAGGTCTGAATGTGTATGTCCCTGTGTTTTGCATATGTCTACATAGTTTCTTTCTCCAAGATGACTTTTCTCTGTTATGTAATTTGATCTTCCTCATTGCTATTAGAGCAGGGATCGGCAAACTTTTCAGATGAAAGAGCTGCCAGGGATCAGCAAACTGTGGCTCGTGAGCCGCATGCGGCTCTTTGGGTACATGTGGCTCTAAAGTAAAATTGAAATGAAAATAAAACTATCACAGTTTCATTTATAATATTACTTTAAATTTTCCTTATTTTTAAAAATATATATGGCTCTCAAGTAATTTTTAAATTGTTGTGAGGGACAGGATTGGCTCTTCCAAGGGTTGGCAAACTTTTGAGACGGAATGTACCCAAAGAGCCACATGTGGCTCATGAGCTGCAGTTTGCTGACCACTGTATTGGAGGATTTCCTTAGAATTCTGATGATCCTGGACTTTTCTCCATATATCAGAACGGTGGCTAGAATGCATTGATAGGGAGCTACACTGAAGGAGGTGGCTGGGCCTTAATTAGAGAAACTCCCACTTTATCTTTAGGTCACTCTCCTGGGAATGAATAGACATATTTCCTCGGAAAGTGTGTTCCAATCTCCTCTTTGGGGGAACTTCCAAAGTCATGCTGGGAAAGAGAGTTGGTGGACCTCCTTATTGCTGGGGAAAAATTATTTTCTTCCTTTTTTTTTTCCCCCCCTCAATGAGCGTCCTTGGCTCACCAGTGGGCCTTTTCTTTCACCAACCTGCCATAATCCCACCGTGTCATCATATCTATTTATCAATTTCTTCAAAAGCTATGTGTAATTGAAGTTCCAAAGTACTAGATTGGAACTATTTTCTCTTTCTCTAGGATTTCTATCTTTGTGAGGGAATTGGTGCAGAACTGGCTAAGGAAGAACAAAATAGTTTGGATGCCAAGCCTCCCAAATATAGAAGCCACTTGTGTCAGTAAGGGTTCAACCAGTGAAGCCTAGCCAGTAAGAGATAATAAGTGAGATTTATTGTGAAGAATTGGTTTACGTGATTATGGAGGCTGGGTATGATGTCTGAAGTCCATGGGGCAGCCCTCAGGGAGTACAGGCTGGAACCATCAGGCATGGGCTGTCCATGGGTGGAATTTCTTCTTCAGAGAAGCCTGAAGAGCCACTCCACTCTTAAATCCTTGCAGTTGATTGAATCAGACTCATGTAGATTATCTAAAATAATCAGTCATCTGATATGGATTTTAGCCATTATCTACAAAATACCTTAGTCATATCTATAACACCTGGACTACTGTTGGAATAATAGAGGACGGTAGTCTAGCCAAGTTGGCATGGCAATAGACCATCATTCCACCTCCTCTTTATTTTTTTATTGAAGTAAAGTTCACATAGTTAACCATTTTAATGTGTATACTTCGGTGATACTTAGTATATTCACAGTGTTGTGCAAACATCACTCCTATCTAGTTCCAAATATTACTTTGTACCCAAAAAGCAGTCACCCTCACTCCCCCTTCCCCCATGCTCTTGGCAAACACCAAGTTGCTTTTTGTTTCTATCAATTTACCTATTCATGAGTTTTCATATAAATGGAAGACTATAATGTGGGACCTTTCATATCTGGTGTTTTTCACTTAGCATCATTTTTTAGGCTCAGCAACACTGTAGCACGTATCAGTACTTCATTTCTTTTTATGATTGAGCACTTTTCCATTACATGGCTATACCCCATTTGTTTACCCATTCATCTGCTAATGTCAGCTGGGCTGTTTTCACCTTTTGGTTATTGTGAATAGTCCTGCCATGGTCATGCATGTACACGTATTCAGTGGAATACCTGTTTTCAATTCTCTTAGGTATATATCTAGAAGGGAAACTGCTGCCTTGGAAAGCCATCACAACCAAGGCTTAGCGCAGTGGGGTCATTCAGAAAATGCTGCATTGTAACCTGTGTTCCGCATGCTGCCCACTCTGTCATACAAAAAGTTCTTTGGAGAGCACTGCTGGGTGTGTTTATGTTCTTTTATTATTAGTTTCAAGTGTACAAAAAACATAGTGTTTAGACATTTACATCACTCACAAAGTGATCACCCCAACATGTCTACTATCCATCTGACGCCATACATAGTTATTACAATACCATCAACTGTATTCCCTATGCTGTGCTTTACATCTCATCACTATATAATTTTTTTAATTATAATTGACATTCAATATTTTGAAGACCCTTCCTTTCCTTTGTGTGCATCCTTAAACAGGCAAACATGCTGCCACTCTTTACCCTCCTAAGCCTCAAATATCAAATAATTAGGATAAGAACAATTACTGGATACATCAAGGGTTCTCTGTAACGTGTGGTTCAAGGAGATTTGAAAACAACCAGACCAGGAGCAAGTAGTAGGATTGGAGGGACGAGAGTATCTGTGCTCATAGGAGCTATGTGACTGAGCAGCTGCTTAGAATCACTGGCTGCAAATTCATCATCTTTCAAATGTCAGGGTCTGCCACGTATCTTTGAAGAGTGTTTTAATGTTGAACATTATATAATTTTGTGATATGATTTTATAAACTTTGACTTTGAAAATCCTGATTCCAAAACAGGTCCCCAAATCATTTTTAATACAATTAACAAAACAAAACAAGAGAAACTGAAAACCAGTTTTGCTGACTCAAATTAATGAATTCTTGGGCTGTAAGAAAAATACTTTTCAATATCTGAAAAAAAACCTGATCTTTATGAAACTGTGGGTTAAAATATTGATATGCACTTGAAAATTAAACTTAAGCTGAAGTTTGGATATTTTCTGATAGTTTACCTTTTTAGCCTATGAAACTGCAAACCTTCTTCCCTACTCACTGGGCAACATGTGGCCATTGTGGCCACTCTTCAGCTTCTTTTCTTTTTTTTTTTGACATAGTAGATAAAATACAGGATTTGGGGTGACACGGCACCAACTTCCACTGTAGCTAAGATTCTGAAATGTAATCACTGAGAATCCTTAAACCTCTTGGATAAAAATCCTAATACATGGTACTTTAGGGAAAAATTGCACAAAGCTTTTAGTTTCACTTTAGGTGAGATTAAAGAAAATTTGGACTCAAGGTGCTGGACATGCCATGGGCTTTAAAAAGGAGAAGAAAAAAGATAGCTAAAGATGTGAAGTGATGAATAAGACTCAGGACATCCCGCCGGGGCGTCTCAGTCACTGCGGTACTCTGTGGTGAAATCTGTGTCTGAAGCTTGCTCGGGGCTCATCCCCATCTGACCCTATCAGAGGATCATGGCACTATCGCTTTTATGGCCAAAAAGCTTTCTTATGTGCCACTTACATTCATCTTGTATTCCTGTAATTGACTCATTGTGAAGCTTTGATGAGCTTTAGTAAGACAATGATTTTCTTGTGTGAGGTTGGGGAAAGAAAATTTTAATCAAGGGGGGCTTGAAGATGTGTTGACCTATGTACAAACTGGGAGTGATGGTTCATTTCGTGTATCAGCTTGACAGGTGCACAGAGTGCCCAGACAGTTGCTCAAACATTGTTCTGATGTGTCCAGAACTGACTCTAGTCATCTAAACATCAATCAAAAATATGATCTCCCTCATATATAAATGAGATATGAAACATACATCTTTTCTCAGGGTCTGCTCCTGGAAGCTCTAGAATTTTGCCAGTCACATCTACATTATTAACAATCGCAATTTGCATTTCAACATGTCAGTAATGTTGAAAAACACTGAATTCAGATTTTCAGCTGTTGTCTTTCAGCTCATGAACAAATACCTTCACTGTTCATAAAAATGTAAGAACTCTTTCTATCTGGGACTTCCATAGATAGAGTGGGATGAGTTTAACTTATTTTTATATTTTAGCTAGCGGCCCAACTAACTCCCCAAATATTGTCATCAAATGTATACTTCTCCATTGGAAGAGAGCTGCTTTTTTATTAGTAATAAGCTAAGGCCTTATCTGAGTAGCTGACAGCAGTGAACATTGCACAGGTTATACAGGCAGGAGAGTACTGTGTGAGAACATGAGCTCTGGCATTTAGGGGGTTTGAGCCTGATGCTGGGCTCAATCACTGTTTGTTAGAGACCTGAGTTTCTCATTGTTTTCTGGGCCTCAATGTTCTTATCTGTAAAACAGGAATCATCATTACTACATATCAGGATTGTTTTGATAACTAAATATTTAGTATGTGTGTATCTATGTGTGTGTGTGTGTATGTGTGTAAGAATATATATGTGTATATAATATATTTGCACACACACTGCTTAACACAGTCACTGACTAATATCTAGAAGCTGCATGGAGGCACAGTGTTACAGAAGAGGAATCTGAAAATGAAAATAGTAGCAAGAATTCCTATGAGACTAAGACCAGAAAGAAAACTTGGCAGATGAGGAACCCCATGGGGCTCCTACATCTCTCTGTTTTACAATGTCTTTACTCTCTGTGTAGGGCATCCCCTGCTAAAGACTAAAGACTTAATTCTGCAGAGCCAGGATCTAAGGCAGTGGAGGTGGAATGGGAAAAACAGGCAGGTCCAGTTCCTGAAAAGTCAGGATCGTGTGTTTGTTTTATTTTATCTGTAAGATGATGGAAAGCCATTGGTGGTTTTAGACAGGAAAAAGATAGGATTCTTAAATATACCAATGTTATGTTTTCTTTACCTAGGGAGTTCTTTTCTAAGGTGTGGTATTATATTTTTAATCATTTATAGTCATAATGTTTATAGTCATATACTCAAGTATACCTACCTATATGATATACCTGGTGTTTATCGATTAAAATAAAATGCAAATATGTTTCTTACCTGCTACTGCCAATGCCAATAATTGTTAGGATAAAAATGACCACAAGTGCTTTCTATTATCATTATTTCACATAAGCTTTTTCCTCTTGCTCAGTGTATCCTTTTTTCTATTTTATTAAAGTATTTGAATGATTTAAACTAAGAAAGTATTATCTCCACTGTTAACTCTGCTATTTCTAGGATGATGGGAATACATAATTTAAAGATAGTCATTGTTATTTTTAATAGAAGACTGAGTTTTAGTTAACAATTAGCTATTGATTCCAACTATGTCGCCAAGTTTATTCTGTGGTATCTGTGATTCCACAAAGGACTTGGGGAGTGTTACAGCTTAACACAATCACTTATTGGAGAGGATATTTTTATCCGAATGTGTGAGTTGGGAAATTAAGTTTCAATAGCCTGTCCAAGTTTACTCTAGCACAGGTAGGTCGGCAAATTGCAGCTCATGAGCCACATGCAGCTCTTTGGGTACGTTCCATCTCAAAAGTTTGCCAACCCCTGGAAGAGCAAATCCTGTCCCTCACAACAATTTAAAAATTATTCAAGAGCCATAAATATATTTTTACAAATAAGGAAAATTTAAAGTAATATTATAAATGAAACTATGATAGTTTTATTTTCATTTTCAATTTTACTTCAGAGCCACATGTACGTACCCAAAGAGCCACATGTGGCTCATGAGCTGCAGTTTGCCAACCCCTGGTGGCTCTTCCGTCTCAAAAGTTTGCTGACCCCTGCTCTAGCAGATGCTATTGGTACCCCATTCCATTATCTTTCCTTTGTTACTCCAGTGCCAGCTCATTTACAATTTACAGCACCTGGAATCATGGTGCTGAGTGCTTTCTCTGGCCACTGAAGCTGGCTTTGCCTGTCTACATGGCAAGCCAGAAGTGTCAGGGCTTTAGTGTCTATTATCATTTGATGATAATTTGAGCTAGTGTATACATACTCCAGCTCCTTGCTAGGATAAGTGTGTATGTATTCCATGGTGGCTCCTAGAGTTCTTCAAGTAGGGTTAACTTTTGCTTTCAGCAGTGATTGGTTTGATAACACACTTTGCTAGTTTCATTCCCATTCTCATCTTCTCTATCATCCTACCAATGTTTTCTTTGCTTCTTAAATAAGCTACCAGCACTCCAATGTCTGACTTAGGGTTGGCTGCTGTGGAAATTCAAATTATAACATGCACCCATTCTCTCATTAATTGGCTATCTGGTATACAAAGCTAGATTTGTCTGACTCTAGAGATCACATTTATTTTACTATGATATATATATATATATATATATATATATATATATAGCCTTTAATAAAAGGCATATGAAATACAAACCCAATTTGAAGAGCTTGAAATCTGAGAAAGACAAGAAATTATCACACAAAAAGTGAAAGTGTAATGAAATGGCTGAATCAAAGTAAAACATTAGCTTAACATCTAACTGGAAGACTTAGTTCTGGCATGGTGAGTGCATGTTAAAGACCTGAATTGAATAGGGAGTCTCTTCCCACAAGCAGGTGGATGGGATGATATATATTATCTTGGAAGGTAATATATAAGCTAAATATCGTTGAGTAGTTACCATATGTCAGACCATAAGTTAAGAATCTTACCTTCATTATTACATTTAATCCTCACAACAAACATATGAGGTAGAATCTTAAGTATCTATTGCTGTGTATCAAAGTAGCCTATAGCTTTGTAGTTTAACCCATCATCTATTTTAAAACATCTCACGATTTGTTGATGAAAAACTTGGGCAGTTTGCCTGGTTGGTTCTTTAGATCCTTGTGGAGTGGACTAGAGTATCTTGATGCTATCTGGCTGGTAGCTGGGCCAGTCTGGAGAATCTAAGACAGATTTACTCACATGTGTGGTGCCTTGGCAGGGACGCCTGAAAGGCTTAGCTCAGCTTGGCCCCTCTCTTCCTCCATATAGTCTCAAGGTTTCTCCATATGGTCTCTCTGTTAGGATAGTAGGGCTTCTTACATGGTCACTTGGGGCCCCAAGTCCCAAGGCAGAAGGTGCCAACTCTCTTGGAGGCTAGTCCTGGAACTGGCAGAGTGCCATTTATAATGTGTTCCATTGTTTGAAGCAGTCATAAACCAACTCATATTCAGAAGGAGGGAAAATAGACCCTGTCTCTGAATGGAAGGACTGTCAAAGATCTTTGACCTCTAACCTACCACAGGCAGGCACTACCACATCATTCCCTTTATATATATGAGGAAACAGTCCAAGAGATATAATGTAAGTTCCCTAAGGTTGCCGTGCTAATAAGTAGAAGAGTTAAATGTTGAAACCAACGAGTCTGACTCATTGGTCATGAAACCTATATCTAGAGGGGAAATAGCGTAATGGTTTAATTGAAGGAAAGTGCAGAGAAAAAAGCCTGTCAGAAGGGATTTAAGCCAGAGACTGTTAACTGTGTATCTAGTATTTCATATGCATTCTTCTCTTCTTAATTGAACACAGTGGTGTTTTTTGTTTTTGTTTTTGTTTTGAGGGAGCAGTGTTCCCAGATATAAACAGTATGTTCTCAGCCTTCCTCTTGAGTTAAGAATGGTCATACTACATTGTCCTGGACAGTGGGCTCCACAAAGAATTCACTAGGGATTTCCAAAGGCCTGACTTATCAAGTATGTACCTTTTTGTCCTTTGCCCTCCATACTCTCTTCAGCCTGAGGAACAGGAGTGGTAGCTGGAGCTCCAAAAAGTCATCTTATGAGAAAGCAGACAAAGGTTATGGTCTGTGAAGAGAAAAGTACAAATCTTGAACAAAATTCTGGGTCCTTGATGGTATCTGGAGCCAAAACACCAGCCCTAGACTGGTTATCATCAAACTTCTTATTAACTGGAAATCAAATAAACTATTACTTTATTTGAGCTACTGTTCTTTCTTTTTTCTTTTTTTTCTTCTGATATATGTAGTCAAATGTAAATTACAGCTAACAGGGATAATTTGTGGTTTTATACGCTGAATCAGATGGCTAAGAAGGAAGGAAATACTACTGTTTCAGCCAAATGCCAAAGCTCTGATGGAAGAACAATGAAAGAAATCATCAAGAACTGATGACTGAGGGCTGGGGAAGTCCTTTAGGGTTCCCTTGTCCTACAGAGGAGTAGGTAGATGAGTAAATTTGCTCATATCTGGGTCATTGAAACCAGTTTGACTTCCATTATGCTGGAAGACACCTTGCTGTGTATCAAAGAAAACAGTATAAGAGATAAAACAAGGAAAGCTTAACGTTAAGTCCAAAGCAAAAGGAGTTGTGTAGGCTGCAAAGGAGGGGATTCTCTTGAAATTACCGTGGTTGAGAGGCTGCCTGTAGGAGTTAGGATCTGGGCTGGGGCCATTCCCTAGCTGGTAGGTCCTGAAATGTAACTGTGGCGTGCCTGTTCTAAAAGCTAAGTAGACTCAGCCTTTATGGAGACAACAGAACCAATGCTTTGTGCACCGTTCATCCCAAATTAGTATTCACTGAATTAAATTTGTGATGTGATTTGAAGTAGATGGCAAAACACACTGACTCCAAAATATCTCTTGTAATGAAATCCCAGAATTTTTTTTTCCTGAAGTCATTGCAGGTCCATTTCACAATATAAATATGCTACCCTAAAGAAGAGCACGATAAGTAGTCGTCAAACATTATTACCTAGTTCAGTTACCAATCAGTTAACATCTCCTTTCATCAGGAAGGGAGAGAGTTTAGTTCTGAAATAAGTAGACTTTGCCAAAGATGTGGGAAAGTATTTACCACATACTGCAAAAGAACATGTAGAATAGAAGTTAAAGGTCCAATCACTGAACATGTTCATTCAACTAAATATATTGGGTCACTACAGTTGCTACACCTGGGCTCTACCTGAAGTCAGTCCCCATCATTTACTGTGAGACCTTGGACAAGTTCACCTTAATTTCCTAACCTCAATTACTTTTTTCTGAGGTATGGAGATTGACATACTTCCTATTTTGTAAAGCTGTTGTGATGAGATCATCACAGCCCGACTGCTCATTTAACTTGAGCAGCAAGTCAAAGCCGGTACATAATTAATATCCCAGGAGTGTCAGAGCTTACACAGACTGGTTCAAATCCCAGCTCTGTCACTCACCAGGTGTTACTTTGGGCATATTTTTAACCTCCTTTGTCTTCATCTCCCTGCCTTTAAAATGGGCATCATAACTCAGGAGATGCTTGTGTCACAAGGCCCTGAGGGCATCCTGTGGCACATGTGAAACAGTCCTTTCACTATGGGTATTGTGCACACAATCCTTGCTTGCATAGCACAGCAGAACAGTCAAAGCAAACACACAAGATGAAACTGGGAAAAGAGATCTTAATAATTCGTCAGAAAAAATACTGTATGTAGTTCTACAAGCTTTAATTTTTTTGTTTATTTTTTTGGTGTGAAAGCATGAAAAACTCTCCTAGGGAAGTAAAATATATATAATAAAACTAATATTTAGTCATATTGGAAACATTGAGAATTAGAGTGCCTTATTTGTAAAAAAAAATCTTATCAAGAGTAACTTTAATAGTGCTTGCTTTCTTCTAGTTGCATGACAAAATATAAAGGGAGCATCTTTTCTGGACCTTGGGGAATTGTCATACTCCTTTCTAAGATTGGGTCAGCATTCCATTTTATCCTTTGTGTTTTCAATGTCGTGAAATGTCTTGGAGAGTTGCTTTAATGTGAATTTTTTTTATATTGATTGGTTCACATCATCTTCACTCATTTTCTGTGGCTGCAGATGGAGAGTGTCTCAAACAGCATCACTGTTAGCATATCCATGTCAGCTCTTTATAAATCTATTTACATTTGAATTTCACTTTCAGTTTTGTCACTTTCTGTTTCTTTGCTGCAGTTTTTATCTTTGCTGACCAATTCCCTGTTTAGGTTATCCGTTTTTGTTAAATGTCACTTGGGTTCATTACTGAAAGACAGAGAAGCCACACAACGATATTCTTTGCTGTCTGTGGATGAACTGAATACATGATAGCACAGTGACCGATCACCCACAGACTTTGAATAAAATGATGGGATTGGTCATTAATCATGATGTGCATCTGTTATTTGCATATTAATTTGTGGACTGGAGAGCTAGCAGCAGCAGAGTTTTTACTTTGTGTACTTACACCAATACCATGGTCATTGAAACTCGAACCATGTCACTGGGGTACTGGTGTTATTTCAACTGTGGTAGCTGAAATTCATGCATATTGGAACCAGAAACAGTGGAGACTGTTTGCATCTATTCAACTTTATTGAATAGAAATATTAAAACAAAAAAAATTATCATTGTCTTATAGCCAGTAGAATATGAGTATCTGGGCATGTTTTGAATGCAGAAATCTAGAACAGCTTTAGCATTGACACAGTGTTCCTAAGTGTATTGTTTCCTATTGCTGTTGTAACCAACTACCACAAACTTGGTGCCCTACAACAACATTAATGTATCTTACAGTTCTGGAGGTTGGAGGTCTGAAGTGAGCCTCCTGAGGCTAAAATCAAGTCATCAGCAGAGCTGCACTCCTTCTGGAAGATTCAGCAGAGAATCTGCTTTCTTTTCTTCTCTGGATGCATTCTGTGGCTTGCAGTGTTTTCCTCAAATTGCTGGAAGCTCTTGCTTCTGTCATCACATCTCCTGCTTCTGCTTTTGACCTTCTTGACCCCCTTATATGGACCCTTGTGATGACATTGAGTTTACCTGCATAATCCAGGATAACCCTTGCATCTCCAGACTCTTAACTTAGTCATATGAGAAAAGTCCCTTTTGCCATACAAAGTAACATATTCACAGGTTCTAAGGATTAGGATGTGGATGCCTTTGGGGAGGGCATTATTCTCTGCTACACCATGCATCTTGAAAACCAAACCTCAAAGTATAGGCTATGATCAGCTCAGTTTTACCTATAAGGAATCTGAGGCTTAGAGAAGTATAGTGTCTTCTTTATGGTCACCCCGTTAAAAAGGCTACTTTAATGAGTAACTTTCATTTAAGATAAAAATCACCAATCATATATTGGATGATAATCCGGACACACAAAGACAAATACATTCTCCCTCCATCTCCCAGGCCCCCGCAATAGTCTAAATGGTGTTAGTTTCCCAGAAAGGTCAGTGCCATGTCCTTGGGCTGTTCTGACCCAGTCACTCTTGGACACATGGCTTAGGACAAAGAGTTCAAGCCTTCCTTGGTTTCTGTACCTAATGTGCTCCAAACCCAGGCCTAATCCTGGAAGTGGGAGACTTGAGAATGGCTCCTCCTTAAAGAGGTTTCCTGCAGCCCCACCATACCCCAATTTATTTATAGTGCACCAGTTGATTCTTTGTCTAATATTATAAGATGAGTCATTTTGTAAAGCCAGACCAGCTGTGCTGGAGCCTTGGTTGTTAAGATCTGTGGGTTCAAAGGGATAGCATACATAAGAAAAAAATTATAATGCAAGAGCTAGAAATTCTAGCTACAGACTTTGTATCCCTATGAATTTATTTTTCTCATCCACAGAGTGGGTGTAATGCCTAACTACTTCATCTTTTCCAAGTCTGAAAGCTAATGTGTTCCATTTGTCAACATGATGCCTTACAACTTAAACTAATACATGCTCAGTAATTAGTATCCCCTAGTATTATTATGGAGAGTGCTTTAAAAGCCGTCCCAAGTGACACATAATATTGGCTAGTATTATGAGGCAGGTGATACAGAGAAACACCAGAATAGAGGGTAACAGGAACGCGCACGCACATGTGCGCACATACACACCCTCCCCAAAACAAACAAAAAAAACCAAAGCAGCACTAGATATAATTATCATCAATGGGACAATTTTACTTATCCCTAGTATCCTTTCAGTCCCTAAAGAATAGCTCTATTGTTTTCACTTATTTAGAGCAATCAAATTTAGGTAATTATCCTAGAGATAAGGATTGTTCTAGAGGTATATAACTCATGGAAATAATTGCCTTTTAAACTGAATGTGTGTGTATCCCCCTCCCCACATACACACTCATTAAACAGCAGTTATTTTTGATATGCATAGCTTGCTTGGCTTCCAGAGATTGACATGTATGTAACTGACAGCGTTGGCTGCCTACCCAACACCCATTTTGACTTACTTCCACCTTCCTAACAGAATTCTGATTTTATTCCAGCATCCATGCTTCTCCATTAAGTCATGTGCCCCTGGAAGAGTGTTTTCCATCTCTAATCCTTGATGACCCCTCCTAATTCACCTAAGCCAGTGGTACTGTTTGGTCCCAGGGTCATTTTGGTTCTGGAACCCTTTTAGGGAAACCACAAGGTCAAATTTATCTTTATTTTCGTAATAGATATTATTTATCTTTGTCATTGTTCTTCTCTTACATGTGTAGAATGGAGTTTTTCAGAGGCTACACAATGTGTGATGATATCACCACTTGGACAGCTAATAGAATGTGTTCTGTGGATTCTTTTAAATTTTTCTGTTTTAATTTCTAATACAGTGAATATTGACAGATACAAAAGCAGGTCTTGCCATCCAAAAGTCTCTTCAGGATTCTTAAGATTGGAAATAAGTCTTGAGACCAAAAATAGGTCTTGAGAATTGCTGGTCTCAGCAAATGACCATGGTCCATTTTCATTGCCATTAGAAGTGAGCAGGCGTAAACAAGTGACACAATTGGCCAATTAGAGGAAACCTGCATGTGTGTGATTCTGAGGAAGGATTTTTCTTTCTTGAAAAGAATCATAGGATGAAGCAGGCTTTCTTCCCCCACCCCCACCTCCCGACATTGTTGCGTCTGAACATGATGTCTAGAGCTGTGCAACCACCCCTACTCCAGCCTGAAGATGAGGCAGCTGCAGAGGAAGAGCCCTGAAATTCCATTCCCAGAGCTCTCCTTGCCTCTAAATACCTTGTTATTTGAGATAATTCATCCCTGTATCATTTAAATCTCTGCAAGTTGGATTTTCTCTTACCTGCAGTAGAAAGTCTTCTAATAAAATCTGCAGTATGCCTACCTCTGTAAACAAAAAGGAAAACACATCAAATCACCACTTAAGGTGCTCAGTATGGTTTTTGCTCTTTGTGGTGCTTTTAAATCCACAGCTAGCAATTCCATACCAGAGTAAAATGTATTTCTACAGCTTATTTTTGGACTCTGTTAAAAAATTCCCTGTTGGGACATGCAGGACCCAACTTCTGTTCATTTTTTTAAGAGATTAAAAAAATGTAGATATAAATCAATACATGTGAGTTGTCTGGTTCTGACCCCACATCAAATAAATAATCAGCACCTTAGGAGGAATTATTATTATTTTTTAATTCCAAAAGATTTAGTTTCTACATCAATTTGCAAATCCTCATCTTAAAGTCAGAAAAGTGATTTTTCTGTGAAAAATAAGCAGATATGAACATTAGGAGTATGATATCTAGCATTTTTAAATGGGGTTTTAAGGTTTTATTGAATAAGTAGTCATTGTCCTATATCCATAGAGGTTCCTTTATATAATGCATGTAAGTAACCCAATTAAAAAACAAAAAATGTAAAGGCGGCCAGTTAGCTCAGCTAGTTAGAGCACTGTGCTTATAACACCAAGGTTGCCAGTTCGATCCCCACACTCTCCACAACTAGATTGAAACAACCACTTGACTTGGAGCTGATGGGTCCTGGAAAAACACACTGTTCCCCAATAAAAAAAACATAAAAAAGAAAAGAAAAGAAAAATGTAGTTCAGCCAGTGAGTTCAATTGAAATTAGGAATTCTCAATTGGTAGAACTTTTGTTTACTCAATTGACTTGTTTGTTTGTTTTAATCAAAGTTAATTGGGGTGACAATGGTTAATAAAGTTACATAAGTTTCAAGTGTGCAGTTCTATAATGCATCATGTATATATCACATTGTGTGTTCACCATTCAGAGTCAGTTCTCCTTCTATCACCATATATTTGACCCCGTTTACCCTCATCTACCACTCACCTCTCCCTTTACCCTCTGGTAATGACTAAACTGTTGTCTACGTGTATCAATTTTTGTTTCTTTGTTCGTTTGTCTTGTTCCTTTGTTTCTTTCAGTTTTATATCCCACATATCAGTGAAGTCAGATGGTTCTCAACTTTTTCTGTCTGACTTATTTTGACTTGTTTATTAGGCTCTTTGTATTTTATCATTATAGCTATCTATCTATGTACCTACCAGTCATCTATCTATTATCAATCATCTATCAATCTACATATTTGTATGTATACAGTTTTACTTAAAGAGTTTTGGAAGACCTACTATGTGCGAGGCCCTGTGCAATTCAGACTCATTCAGGCTTCCAAAAATATTTAGCATCTTCTATGTCCAAGATACTATATTAGGAAATAGGCAGTTAGTGGCAAGCAAATAGTCATACTTTCATCATGAAACTGATGGTCTGGGGTGGTACATAAAATGTGAACTAGCTACACACAAACACACACACAATCACAAAATATGGGGCAATTAGAAAGGAATCGACTGGTTTCAATGCTAGACAACTAAGCTGGGGGAAGAAGGATGTGCCCCTGAATCAGGTGTGCAACGAGGTCATCACTGAGGAAGGAACTTTCAGCCTGAGGCCCGAGGGCAAGGAGCCTGTCATGCAACATTTGGAAGTGCCTCCTTGGCAGTGTGACAACTCTGACTCTTAAAGCCTATGGGGTCATTACCAATAGTATAGACACTGTGATGTGTAGCATCAAAACTTACATGGTCACTCAGATTCTATATAAAGTTCACTTAGCTTTTGGTAACAAATGCTGAAAAGAATGAAGAGAAATATTCTGGAGTACTCTTGGCAGAGCTATAAGAACTATTAATGACGTTCTCATCAGGATGTGTTCTGCCTCATCAGAGAGTCCCACATAACATGACATAAGTGTGACTATAAAAGCAAAGAAACTAATGCTTATAAGTGCCCAGAATGAAGAAGATTGGGGTATATCTAAATATTCCTGACTAGCCTGCATTACTGATGATATTAAGAAACATTTGTTTTTTCATTCATTATTTCCTTTTACTATTTACTAAACACTTATTCTGTGTGTTGGGCACTATGTTCCTAGTTAATGGGGCTGGGGATCTGAAAAGGACAGGTTTCCTGAAAGCAAGAAACTTCCAGTCTAGTGGGGGACAGACCTCTAAACATTATAGTGAAATAAAAGAAGAGCAATATAAGTGAGTGAGCAAAATGCCTTGGGCATATGTGGAGAAGTCCATCCTTAGCTGTACCTGGGCCCTGCCTATTTTTTCAACATCATCTTTTTCCTTATTTTAAGGCAGAGTTAACTTGATTTTTCAGTGTTTGAAATGTGATAGACTTTCTTACTCTTGGTCTTGTACAGGCTTTGCTGGATGAATAGAGATCCAGAAATACATATTTTCATACATTTCCCTGGAAGATGTTTGTATACTCAATTTGATCACCACTTTCCTAGACTGTGTCAAGGGTTTCTTCTGTGCTCCCACAGCCACAATAATCACCCCCTATCATAAGACTTATTGCTTGAAATCATTGCTGGTCTGTTAAATTAATCCTTTAGTAAGGAAAATGTCCACTTGCTAGCAATTGCAAGTCCACTGTCTCGTATAGAGCATGGTAGTCATAGATAGCCAATAAATAGATGTAGGTTTTACAGAGAAAGATCAGATGTTACCCAGGTCATTAAGGGACGGGAAGCCCTTCCAGGCAGAGGGAACAGTGTGTGACTATTGGGGCAGAGCAAGCAGTTCAGGTTGTGGGAGCACATATGGGGCTGCATAGTGGGTGGGAGTTAGACAGTAAATGACTTATTAAGTCGTGGTACAGAGATGAGGTTTCTTTTCACCCTCTCAATATCAATACTACAGTAAGGTGTTAAGCATGACATAGCAGGAGAAAAACAAAACAAAAAGGAGGATAGGCTCCAAGGCATCTAGGTCCCAGGCCTGGTTTGGCCACAAACTGGTCAACTTGCTTTAGACAAGTACTTGATCTCATGTCCTAGTTTTCCTAACTGGTAATTGGGTACAATTTTCTCACCCTCTCTCATTTCATGAGGATGGGTATTTACATAGGGTATAGAAATGAGCATACCACGAAATGCATTAAGGCCTTAAGTAAATGCCGTTTTTGTTTTGTTTTTGTTGTTTTTTTAAATAGAGTCAACATTCCCCATTCAAGATTAAAGGTTTATCTGAGGGACTTGGTTCTTGGACTGTGGACTCCCAGTAGTTAAAGTCTTCAGACTGCCTCTCTCATACCTCAAAGCCACAATGGGCTCTGGAGGGAACAGCTCTTTACTTGTGCATACTGCTCACACCTCTCATTAACAGTTTCTTTTATTTATATTTTATGCTGGTGCAACATTTTACCCTTAAAGTCCAGGCTGTGTGGGCATGCGTGGTCTACATCTTGATCCTTCAGGATTCAAATGCCATAGATGGCTTCTGACACATAGTAAATGTCATATACATCCCAGACCAATGTCTGTTTTTAGCAAATTTCTGATTTTTTCTTCTTCTTTTTTAATATCCAGAAAAAAAAAAGAAACTGCCTGAATCAGCTCTATAACTCCCTAGTGTCAGACAATTGTGGGCATAGGAAGTGTTTCACATGCTGAAGCTCACATTGGTTCTCTGCCATTTTCAGTGGCATCCCAGAATCCACTTGGTTTAATGGAAGAGCATAGCTTTGCTTTGAAGAAATGAGCATTTGCAAATTAATGTAGAAAGTCAAGTTTTAAACAGCTTGAAAAAGTTAGTCTATTATAACCAATTGAGTCATTCAAAGTTTTAGTACTATTTTTATTCAGTTGTGAGTCAATATCAAGTGGAAATTTACTGGAAAGACTTCATAGCAAACACATCAGCATTTACATCTTAGTTCTCCCATATAAATGCAAAATAGTAAAATGGGCACATTAAGGGCCATTAAATCTTGGTAAAGGAGTTTGGAACTCCTTGAATAAGTAATAGGAAGAGTAATAATAATAATAATAATAATAATAATAATAATAATAATAATAATAAGTGCATTTATGGGCACTGAGCTAAGAATCATACTTTGTTATTAATTTCCACCACAATTCATGTGGTTGGTACTATTTATCACTGTTTTACAGTGGCCAAAACTGGAACTCAGAAATAAGAAAATACAAGTCATATGCACAAGGGCCATCGTCAACTCAGGTCTAGCTAGCTTCCATCATATGCTTTTTCAGCACACCATGCTGCTTGTACATCAGTGTTTGAGGGCAAGCGGTGAACTCTAATGGGAATTCAAAACTATATTTCAATGATTTTTAAAGTGTGTTGAGAGGGAGAAATTACATTAATTTCAAATAAAAAGTTCTTTAGGTTTTGTTTTGTTTTGTTTCTGTTATTTTTTTCTTTTGTAAGATATCTATGTTTTCTCAAGGTGGTGGATTATATTATCAGGAGAAACCTTGTAATTCTCCTTGATTGGTTGGGACTTTTATATGTTAGCAGAAAATCTTGGGAAGAGTGAGGAACAGAATAGTGGCATTTTTCAGTGACAGGACCTTATGTGCATTCTTGCTCTACCACTTCTGAGTAGCCACATTCATTGTCAAGTCTGTCTTCTGTATTCACTCTTTAGCTCAGTACAAACAATAGTACCCTCACCTAGTTCCTTATGAATCTTATGCAATTGTAACCTAAAAACTGAATATACAGTAAAACTTTGGGTTGCAAGTAACTTGGTTTGCGAGTGTTTCACAAGATGAGCACACATTCCTATTAGGTTGGTGCAAAAGTAATAGCGTTTTTTGCCAGTATGCTATTACTTTTGCACCAACCTAATAATACATTTTAACTTGAAACGAGCAGTGTCTTGCAATACGAGTAGTTTATTTCCAGAATGAACTATGATCACAAACTGAAGTATTACTGTAATTAATTAGGGAGTACATTATGTCTTTAATGTAATAGAGTTTACTGAATTTGGGGGAGCATTCTAAAATTATTGTGCTTTCCTTATTTCTTGCAATTTATTTCTTGGCTATTTTATGCAAAAATATCTTACCCTATCTAGGATATTTTTGAGAGGTTTTTTTTTTGGTTTTTTTTTGGGAGGGTTGTGGGAAGGCAGCATAGTTTAGATAAAGAGTTGGGCATTTCAAGTCTTAAAGATTTTGGTTTAAATCTCGACTTTGCCAAATGACCTTTTGTACATCTTCTAGTATTTAGGTGTATCAGCTGCCCCATCTGTAAATTTTGGATGATAATAGAAAATAAGTGGAAGCACTTTTGAGGAGGATAGGAATAATACTTTAAAACAATTATTGCATAGTTATATAGAAGGTATTCAATAGATGGTGAATATTGATTGTCCACAGCTTTCAAATTTTTTAGCAAACAAGTACTACCTACCACATGTTAGTTAACAAGATTATAAGAAGCAAAAATAAGTTAGAGCAATCCTATGTTTTTCTGTTGTTGCCTCTCCATCTATGTAAGAATCTGAGAAATCATTATGTCAGGTCTCCTACTGAGAGTATTTTCTTCCATCAGAAATTCATGTCCTCTTCATTTCTCTTCAGAAACATCACAATGTTTTCATCCTTATTATACAGCTAGAAGAAATACATTTTCGTAGAGATAAGACTTTATTCAAAGCACCTCTTTCTTTAAGGAGAGAATGTCAACTTCTGGCATTGCCTCTCCCCCATTTATCTATGTGTCTATCATTTTACCTTGAGCATGTATCCATTGCAGTCACTACAGAGATGACCTCCAAAGACCCTGGCAACCCTATGAGCTTCTTTCTCACTGAGCTGTAGGAATGAGATCTGGCACTTTTGGCTCAGACCTTCAAGGCATAGTTACAATGGCATGCCACTTTTCAGTGCTTCGAAATCCTACAATGCAAAAATGCCATGCCAGTTTATACTTCCCTTCTCTTCTGCTTCTTCCTCTAAATAATTCTGATCTCTAATTCACCTGTTGATAGGTCTCAATAAGTAGCTAATGTGCATTCTGAATTACAGCTGGTTACATAGGTTTCTGGTGCCACTCAGCAAATAGCACCCCGTCTTAAAGCTTTTTGTTCTGCAAGACTTGCATAACACTATTTGAAAAGTCTCTTAGGAGATAAAAGTAAACATATGTGATTTACCCACAAGTAAGTAACAAATACGCACCACCACTGAAGGATATTCATAGGACTGTATGAAAGACAGCAGTTCCCTCCCCTACACCAGTGTTCTTTTACATTTGAAGGAGATGAACTATGGAAGAGAGGCACAGAAAAACACAGCATTGCTGGATCTGGGAATAGAGGAAGGTGGCTCTAAGTCAAAGAACATGGATGGCTTTTAGGAGTTACAAAAGACAAAGGAATGGATTCTGCCCCAGAATCTATCAAAGAAATGCAGTCCTGCTAGCACCCTGATTTTAGTCCAGTGAGCACCAAGACTTCTATAGGACTGTAAGACAATAAATTTGTGCTGTTGAATTTGTTTGTGGTAATTTGATACAACGGCCAGGTAAAATTAGTACATGTGGTTCCTTCCCTTTTCTTGTAAGAAAAGAAGAATGACACGTTAGTGAGGTTTACATGGGTGTTGAAGCGGGAGAATATAATGAGGGCAAAACTGCAAAAGACATTATTCAAGGATGTTAATTTTTCATTTTCTTCCATATTCTTATTGCTTCTCTTCAAATGCTTTCAACAAAATCTTTGCTTGGAGATCCATGGAGGCACTCTTTGACCACTTATGAATTAACATAAGTTATAATCTACACTGGTAGAGAGGACTGTCCCTGCCCACTTCTAGTAAATACACAGATTATCATAATAAAATAACTATTGAACCATCTAGCTATGTTAAAACTATTACACCTTAGGGGAAGAAAAAGCTCATTGTGTATTACAGTTTATATAATTGCAACATAGCAATTTGTTCAAATAATCCTTGTTAAACAAAAGAAATGGGCTACTGAATAATCTTACTACAAATCTTGAAGAAAATGAGACAATTGGTCTTGCGTTGAATCATAAATGATTGCCTCTTTAGTTTTTAAAAGGCTCAAAGACACTTTGGGGGGTTGAATGCTATCAAAGAAAATCTGTGTTCACCAATGAATACCATGAACAGAACTGAGCAGGTGAAAATCTTAAATAGATGGTCAGTCTATGTAGGCTGCTTAATACACCGAACATGATATAAACTCCTGGGAGGACCACTTTGACTTCTAATCACTCTGTCTGCCTCTTTTCATTTTTCCTTTTATATTTTTGAATTAAATATTGTAACAAGTATTGTAATATGTTTGAAATAATCACCAGCATTCACTGATAAGTGCTGATGGAAATAATGATATAATTTCTATAAAATATCTAGAGTGTAGAAGAGATGTGTTAAGTCTTTGTTACAGCTCATAAAATACACAAATGAAAATTTAGATGTTTGAAACATTATCTGAAAACAGAGATGGCCCTAGCACTTTTATATAATATGTGGTTGATATGCTGATACTTGTAGTGGGGTGGGGAAGAGTTTGGAAAGAGGAGATGAATAAAGATCGAGATGATTTCCCTTATTCAAAGGATAAGGTGATTTCTGTAATTGTAGACATTATTCAAAGAGGACATGGAGCATACTTTGAAAAAAAAAAGCTGCCTTTCATGTTGCAGAGAATCTTGGATTGGACTCTGAAGTTGCTAAAGCGAACACCCTGGGTTTTGTTGGTTGCCTGTCTTCAGTCCAGTACAATCATATCACACCCCTGAAGGCAGCTCTGCGCCATGTCACCATTGCACCTGTGACTGTCCATGGGACCTTGACAGAATCCAGCTGTGGCTCGCTGATGGATTTGGATGTGAATGCAGTGACCACGGTGCATTCTTCATCAGGTACCCAGAGAATACTCAACAGGACATGCCTCAGTAGTACTACTTTTGCTGTCTTCAAGAAGCTTTCTGGTTAAAGGCTAATATTATTCAATTCCTTACCTTGTATGAATACAGGTGGTTAAGAATTATGACTGGCTTCTCATGGGTGATTTTCATATATGTTTAACATAATCCTACTTTTAATGTGATGAACAGTTAGAACTAAATGCATATTTGTGTATATTACTATATAGATATTTATGTCTCTATTGTTTAGGTGACCACTTCTCCCAGGATTGAAGAGTTCAGTTCTCAGAGAGTGGCAGGCTGGCTGTTGACCTACTATAAGTCATGTGATTAAAATCCAGCCTGTATCATTTTACAAACCAATGTCATCCCAATACATTTAATAAAAATTTAAAACATATTAAAATAAAAGCCACCTTTTTTAATTGTAAGCAAGTCTCAGCACTATCATCCATATCTCCCTAAAATAACTTTTCTGTCTTGTCTTAGTCACCATCATCCTGAGTGTCTTAAAATGTTCCTGAGATTTGTTTTAAATAGCTGTGGTAATTGATTGTGAAATAAGTTATTAATTCTGAGCAAAGAAAGGGGATTGTGTTTTGCTGCTGCCTGTTCATCTCTGTCCTTGGCGTTTTCCTGCAGCAATGAGGTATAATAGAAAGAACCCGAACATGACAGCTGGCTAGCCTTGATTTGAATTCTGAATCTGCCACGAATGAACTGTAGAACTTTGAACAAGTTATTTAATGGCTTCAATCTAATGTTGTTATCTGTGAAACAGGAAAAATAGTACTCATGTTGTAGTCATTTCCTGAGGATTAAATTATACAACAGTAATGATAAGTGCTATAGATCCTGGAAAATTTATGTGTACTATATGAATATGTATAGGTATCATTACCACCTATTAATACATCTGCAGATAATTTAAAAAATGTATCTACCTCATTGTCACTAGACCAAGAGGCAGAGCAATGCCTCAAACCCATATCTTTATGCCTTAAAGCTTGATGCTCTTTTGCTTATATCATGTATGATAATGTATGTGTAGTAAAAGCCTTCTCTCCTTACTTAGTGAGGGCTTCTTGGGGGTGTTCATTTTCCAGCACTTTTGTCTTTCCCTGTTAATGGACTCAGAATCCTCTTGCAGCAGAATCAGAGGGGTATGTATGAGTGAGGTGAGAAGCCACTGCCATGCATAGGGTCTGTCTAGGAAAGCAGAGAGGGACTTTAAGGTAGACTGAGAGTTAGGCTCTCAGCCAAAGCTGACATGGGCAGGGTACCACCATCATTTGTTTCAACCTCTTACCTTACAACTTACAGAGAAGCTAGCAGGTCATGGAATTGTGGGGTATAAGTAGTGTACTTCAAATGCTTTTTTGTGCACATTTGTTTGGGTTCTTCCCAAGTCCCAGTTCACAACTATCTGAGAGCACCTGGTCTAGTCCTTATGTGTGTCATCTCAGTTATGTAATATAGACTTCCTTCCAATAATTTGAGAGGAGAGAAGTCTCACGTCTTTAACTCCTTTCAGATCCCTTTGGGAAGAGAGATGAGCGGGAGCCACTCACCAATGCCGTTCGAAGTGATTCAGCCGTCATTGGAGGTAAATCATTCTTTGTTGATGAAATCAGAAAAGATATAAGTTTTGTACTTTGGAGAAATGTATCTGAATGTTCCCTTACTTATGGCCATCCAGCACCCAGAGCCCCACTTATCTGCAAGACTGTGAGGCTTTTCATGAATAGTTACATGTGCTGTGTGATCTAAAGCACCCTCTCCTTCAGCACCAGTAGCTCCATGGACACATCCCACCCCAGTCCATCAGGCAGCTGAAGAATGAATCAACAGCTGGATAATTCACTTAGAGACAGGCAGTATGCACTGTGTTCACCTCATCCAGTTGTCAGTTTTCCTAAAACACAAGCAAAGCAAACCAATAAAACTACATATGGGGAAGGAGCCACACTGGGGCGACCAGATGGGTGAAGCAGCAATCCTGTCGGGTTTTCACCACCTAGTGATTTGGGTTGGATCTAATGAGCAGGGGAGAGCCCACAGACTGTGCTTTCAAGTCCAGCAGCACATATGGTTACAGATGCAGATCTCATCCACTCTGCTATGAGCTCAGCTCTCCCTCCTGCCTCCCTTGCTTTTCCATTTTCTAACTGCCCGTAGGCCTTACCCATTTTGATTCTGCCTCAGCTTGGCTGCAGCCTCCAGTAGCCTTTGCTGTTCCATCTGGTCCTTGCAACACAGAACGCCTCCCAAACTTTGTTTTGTGTCATATGCCTGTTTGAGACTAAATCCATTTCCGTCTGAGAACCACCGTCCTGGTAGACACCCCGGTCCCTGCCTTCTGGCAGTTAGATGAGCTGATCCACACCAGATGGAGCTCTCCTTCTAAAAGTTGTCAGGATCCCTTCATTTAACTTCTATTTACTGATCCCCAGCTTTGGGCCATGGCCTGTGCTCAGTATAGAAACATGAGGAGGAAAGACATGGGCACTGCTCTCTCAAAGAACTCATGACCTGGTGGGGTACATGCCAGGTAAACAGACAACAAGAGAACCAGTGAGTGGTGTTTTCAGGGGGAAGTACAAATGGCTGTGGAGTACAGAGATGCTCTGTTACAATGAGATTGTAAAGAAAGAAAACCTGAGCTTTTCTTTAGGAAGTTCTTAAAACGTCTGACCTGAATGTCTGCTCCAGGGAAAAGAGTCTAACCTGACTTTTGTTTGGCATCAAGAAATATAGGAAAGGATTTGGTGCCTGTTTCTCTTCCTATAATTAATTTATCATTTGACAAGTGGAGAAAAGACTTGTGACTGCTGATTTTTTCCCACCTGTGTACATGTGTCTGTGAGTGTCTTTTAGAGCAGGAAAGTCATCCTAACCCCAGGGAAAGATTCTTGGAGGTTTGCAGGGTTTAGAAATGACAGCCTCCAACTCTGAATACTGCATGTACTGAAGGAATAGAAAGTAGTTCTGCACTTCATCTCTTAAGGCTACAGCCCATTCCTGGGCATCACTCACCGCCACCACTTTAGTCATAGGTTTGTTAACTTAGGTGTTTTTATTCTGCCTTGTTCTAAAATAGTTGGGGAAAATACCACATAATGCTTTAGGACTATTCTAAAAAGTAAGCAATCTTAATCATGGCCACAGCTCTAATACAAATAGGTCGAAGACATTTATTCACTATATTTAACTCTCTAATGTTCAATCTTATATAAATCATAATGCAGGGCATTCAAAATTAACTTTGTAACTTTTTTTTTCATAATATCCATTTTACTCAGATTTTTAAAAAGCAGCAAAATATATACTTTATTAAGAAATTACTTATCTTTGAATATCATAAATACTTTTCAAATATTTGAATTTTGAGGAACCTACATCCATATGTAGATGCATCCCCCCTTTTAAAAACTGGCAGTATCCAAATTTTCAACATCTCTCTGCTGACTTTGCTTTACACATCCCAAGAGCCTTCCTGGCAAATTTAGGGACAAGACCTTCGGGTCAGCAAGGGCAGCTTGCCAAGCAGGTCCAGTAAAATCACACACAATCCAATTGGGGGCCTGACACAATTGGCAGAAGCATGCATTTCAGTTGGCTTTGAGTTTCTGGAGGACAAAGACACATCATCTCTGAGGCAGCCTGTGTCTAGCGGAGTGCAAATCAGTGTAGGGATGCTCTAAAGGTTTGGTAAGCATTCCATTATCATTTTAGCAAAGCAAATGGATACCATAAACACATCTACATCAGGAGAGTATTATTAGGATGTGAGATATTTAAGTATTATTTCCTAGGATGCTAAAGTAGCTCTAAAATACTTATTTGCAAGGTGACAAAGAAATGTGCTAATTACAAATGATACTGACACATTCTTTAAAGCAGGTATTGAAGAAGTTTAATAAGAAATACTCCACTAGTCTGATTTTATATTTATTTTATGGCATTCTTAGTCCGTTAAATAAAACTTCTGATTTAAACTGGCTCTCTCCCTAGCTAGTCTGGAAGAGGTTTTTTGTAACTGAAGATTGAAGGCTTTTCAGCTGGCCTTTATTTCTGGGAAATGTGGCAGAGTTTGTTGCTTGTTTTATTCTGTTCTGTTTTTACTCCTAAGTGGCTGCCTTGTCTAGACTGAATTATCTCCCTGGAGTGGACGATCTGTGGTAATGTCTTTCTCTCATTTGCCCCCTTTCTCAACAGGAGTAATCGCAGTTGTGATATTCATCATCTTCTCCATCATCGGCATCATGACCCGGTTCCTTTACCAGCATAAGCAGTCACATCATACTAACCAGATAAAGGAGAAAGAATATCCAGAAAATTTGGACAGTTCTTTTAGAAATGACATTGACTTGCAAAACACAGTAAGCGAGTGTAAGCGGGAATATTTCATCTGAAAAACTGCAGGGTCACCTAATACTCTTCTGTTGTGTTGTTAAAATTTTTCTCCTTCTCCTCTTCCTCCTGTCTCTTAATTCTGGTCATTCCCCTTCTCTTATTTGTTTGCCATTGATTTTTGGAGCATACCCACCTCCACCACAGCATTTATCCCCCTGACCCAGCCCCGAAGACCAGACAGCTATGGCCACTGTCTTCAACAAATCTATCGTGGTGATAAAGATCACTTAGTAGACTGACTTTACTACTCCAGACAAGGAAGAGACATGTGTACATATTCAGTTCTGCATTTCTGGTTTCAAAGATGCACTCCTCAGTTCCGCAGTCATTCAGTCTTGCTGGCTTACTTTGAACCCGAGCTCTGTGACTTAGACATAGAACAGTCATCTTGGACATCCTCCCCATCTCAAGTCCATTCCTACCAGGGAACTCAGGGTAGAGAAGGAAGATGCGCCAGGCCCGGTTTCCTTCAGTGGCACTTTAAAAGGAACAAAAGAGCTTTGCTTTGTGGTTATTTTCCTTCCCATAATAAATGGGCTACCAAAGGAAGCCCATTGCCCTAACTCAGCACCCTTTTTCACTCTGACTGTTATACCCCAAGTAATTTCCAATATAGGATTCCTGATAGTATGAGCTATTACTTTGCTCCTTTCTTGCCACTCTCTCCTGGGGTTGATACTTCAGACAGCACACTCTAGCATAAATCTAGGACAAGCATGGGAAATAGTAGCTTAAACTAGGGGGTAAAAAGTACTGCTAGGAAGTAGATGTTCTATAACTTCAAAAAATGCTGCTTCCAATTTTGTAAGAAATGGTAGCTAGCTAATTCCTGGGATTATTATACTGAGGTATACATATATATACAAAAAATCAAATACAAGTCTAAAATAGTACCTGTTTCCATGAAAGAGTTTAAGCCATCTTAACTCAGCAGAAGAAAGAAAGAAGGAAGGTAGGAAGGAAGGAAGGAAGGAAGGAAGGAAGGAAGGAAGGAAGGAAGGAANAAGAAAGAAAGAAAGAAAGAAAGGAAGAAAGGAAGGAAGGAAGGAAGGAAGGAAGGAAGGAAGGAAGGAAGGAAGGAAGGAAGAAAGGAAGAAAAAGAAAGAAAATTTCATGAAGAGAAATACCAAACAGAATTATTCTCTTCCATCCATTCACTAAAGATCTGGTGATTAAAATAAATGCATGTTTTAAGTTTTAGAACAGACATAATGATCCACCTTTGTCAGTCAAGCCATTTTCTAAGAGATTTAGGATGCACTGACATATGAGGCATTATGGTTAGCTACAGGGAATACTCCCTGCTTAACTTCAGAGGAGACCCTAAGTTCTATAGCACATCACATTTTCAAATCTGCCACATCCTATGTATATAAAGACACACACACACACACACACACACACACACACACACACACACACACATACATCTTAGAGGCACAAACTGTCCAATGAGGTGGTGACAAATGTCCTGGTCTTGGCCCATTTTGATAACAAAAATATCGAAGAAACACAATCACTCCTTTGAGAAAGCATCTTGAGTTCATCCACAGGGTGGTGTAAGAATCCTGATGATTTTGCTATAGCAGTATGCCTCACTCTTCGCCTCTGGACAGTCTTGAAGAAAAAGATAAAGGGATAAAAATCTAAATGGTCCAGGACACCGGGAATGCCAACATAATGATTCACAGATATGTAAAGTACTTGCCAATCCTCTTTGCAAGACATATTTGATTTGGAAAACAATTACCCCATTGCTGTTGGCCAGCCTCCACAGTTAGCATTCCCTCTTTTTCTTAGTGTGTCTGTCTTCTCTGAGTATTTGACACAGTCCTGCATGAAGAGGGTCACACTGAGGAGCTCATTAGCTTCACCCGTTTCAGGTCCATTTCAGGCTCTAACTTCAGAGCATGTGGTGTAAGTATTTAATTGGTTATCATATTTCTCAACTTTAAAATGTTGTTCTAGTTACACGTTCGCTCCTTAGCATTTTCTCTGAATTCTTACTTAATCATTCCATCATTTCCATTATATCTTTTTGCTAGTAAATTTGTTTTAAAATGATTCTGACAAAGGCAACTATTTTTTTGCTTCCAGCTTTAAAGATGGATGGTCTATTAAAAGGAGGAAAGATCTTTAAATACTGGTTTCTCCAGCTCTGTCCTCCCCTATTTCCAGTTTTCCCTTTGGAATTTTCTATTTCTTTTAAAAAAAGTATATAAGTCAGCCATCTGCTTGGCAACATAGTCCTTTGTCCCCTGAGATAAACGTCACTATGAAGTGTAGTAGGTTTAACTTGAAGCACCTCCAATAATGAAATGGCCAGGGAAAAGAAGGTGTGAGTAACAAAGATGGAACTTCCCATTATTCAAGTGTTTGTAAGACAAGGACTGTATTTTGCTGATGTAGTGTTGATAAAAGAAATGGAGGATTAGAAAGGCCAACTTAGGTATTTGCTTTTCTTGTCTACTTATATATGCTCGTAGGTAGTTCTACAGGGAGAAGAATCTGTAAAACTCCATCCTGGCCGCATCTTTACCAGAGAACCTGCCAGCACACCTCCCTGCATATGTAGACAGTGCAACCTGCATGTCACTCTTAGGAGAGAATCTCAGGGCTGCATCAGAATTATTTTTACAGGGTTGGATTATTTCATAAACTCACCAAACACTCTGACTTTCACTAGAGGTATATGAAAGCAAGTGAGCTGCTCTCTCCAAAGAAAACACAATTTTCAGTTAAAAATACATGCTAACTCTGCCTGTCTTTTCCTTAGTGGTACCATCGTCCATGTATTTTTGTGCAGTTTTTCAAGTGCATGAGTGTTTCAATCCTTGAACAATTATAATCTAAAACAAATAATCTTTGAAAACCTTCCAACCCCTCCTTAACCACTTTTTCCAGCTTCAGTGACCAAGATTTCTGAATGCTTGCTCTGGCCAAATAGACTACCATAATCCCACACTTTAACACTCAGTCTTTGGTAACTGCTATTTACACAAAGATTTAATGGACTGTGGTCACTTTACAGTAAAACCAACAATATCTGTGCAGTTTCACATCCTAAAGGGGCTGTTTCATTGATATCCTTCCACCAAAACAAATCTATTTGTGCAAGCAACAGTACATCTGCTTACTCTAAGATGCATTTAACAGCCACTGCATCATTCATCCTGTGGATAGGTTAGACTGCCATGGTTTCTAAGAGAATCCATAGGGAGAATTAGAGATTTGTCACTTCTCTAGATATATTTTTATGAATAGCTTAGCCTCTTCTATTCACTCTCTACTGCATATGAGATTTATCTTAAGGACCCTGAGGGTGACATTTTAAAACAGGTTTTATTCTCTTTAGTAAAAATATAGTTCTAACCTGACTTCCACCTTTTTTTCAGACCCATCCCAAGGAAATAGGGACAGGACCAAAGTAAAAGAATTGGATTGTTATCTTCTTTCTTTACTCATTTATGAAGTATTTATGGAATACCCAGTACCCCCAGGGGCTGTGCTAGACATTGGGTGTACAAATATAAATTACACTTTGTCCTTGCCCTTGGGAGCTCAAAGTCTAGCACGTTTGACTGTAATAGGCATATATTGGTGTAATAAGGATGTGCATTCAGTGTTATAGAATGGAGAGCAAAGGTCATGCATAATTAATTTTGTAACGTCCTTGCGAGAGACTTAAAGAAACAGATACAATTCTGGAACACATGTATTTATAATTTTTCCTTGTTTATTACTTTCACCTTCAAAAAACTGTTTTGTTTCTCCTCCTTAAAGCAAATATATATTGATACAGATATGTCTCTGCAGAGGGAGATGGATTGAATCTTAGTGACAGCAAAAATAAATGTCCCCATCTCTAAAGCTCATTTGCAAGGCTCAATTCTCTCCATTCTTGTTTCACTTCTAGTTGGGGGATCCTGAAAGACCTCTTTTCCATCAATCAGACCTAAGTGAAAGCTGAGGAATTCTCTTTGCTGTAGGAAACACAACCTCCACTTCTGCTTCCCTCCTCCTCTTTTCTCCGTTCTTTTTTGACGTAGTTATGATCTATTACCTGCCATTGCTTGTCCAGATGTTCTTGAGGGGTCTTTGTTTTCCTCCACCTCCTCCTAAAAATCTTTTTGTCCTGATGAGCCATTTAACTATACTTAGGAAGATATCTGAGAACTACATGAAGCATATCTTTGAGTAAATAACTGACTAAACATTGTTGTACGTCTAAGTGAGGTCTCGCCTCTGGGCCCTGGGTGATTTTCTTCAATCCTGAGGGTCACACATGTCTCTTCTCTGCAGAAAGCTCATTCAGTTAGAGGAGCTGCACTGAGAGGCTACAAGCAAAGTCTTCTCTAAGATGTACAGGGAGATAGGAAGCAGGCCATTGAATTGTTTCTTATATAAAGCCTTGACACTTTGTCCACCAATGCCCTGGCTTCCTTTGAAATCCCCCATAGCTACAATCCAACAAAACCACCTTGCAACACCAGCCTGCAATGGGTAATTTGAGACAGTATATATCTCTGTTACTCATTTCCCTTTAACCTATAGGCTTGGACACATGTAGTCTTCAGTTGTTGTAGAGGTCACAAGTAGGCCAAATAAATAAAAAGTTTCCCTGGTCCTACAGAGGTGGTTAGTTAGTGGAAGAAGGTGCAGGGGAACTCAAAACTTTCAGAATATTTCGAGGATAACTGAGTACTGTTTCATGTCTCTCATGCAGTTTGGAAAGGTTTTCACCAAAAGATACAAAGTGTAATTGAATTACCCCCATACACTGTTCTTGGGCCTTTCTTAACCTCTCTTCCTATCCCTCACCCACACACTTATTAAGCCATATAGTTTGCAGAGTTTGGTTGTCATATTTTTCATCACTGCTTTCACAAATTCCAAATAGTTGAACCTCCTAAAGGGAAAAAAAGCACAAACACACACATATAAAAATGCTTTTCAAAAGTAGACCTGCTATTCAAGCTTTTTTCAGGACATTCTACATACATATCTGCTTGGTAGGGAGAGACACATTTCATTTTGAGTTAACAGTTATGTGAAATCTTTATATAAGGTTTTACTATTTAACTCTTTCGTTATCATTAAGTGATTTTTCTCTTATTTTGCACTAAGGTACACTGAGAAAGAACAGAAAAGCACATTTTTTAGTGAAATATTGTACTTTGTAAGCTAGTTGTCTGTCATAGTGTTTGTCATCCACAAAGTGGCTGAGCAGACATGAGTAAGGTTTAAGGCAAAAGTTGATTTTGGTGTTCCAACCACACCTGCTAGGAACATATTGAGGAGGAAGAGGGAGCACATGGCAAAACTTGGTACCTGTCCTGGGTGAGGAGAGCCACTGATTCCACTGTGGATCAGTGGCAGCGCTCCTCCCACTCTTCTGGCTCCTAACTCAGGGGTCTCTTTATTGTATTTGGATCATCATCTCAAACATTAGGGAAAGAGGCAACATCATGGGCTTTGCATGAAGAATCCTTTACTCCCCTTTGCATGGTATTCTTGATGCTTCCCAGCCTTACTCTAACCACATCATTTTTATTTCCAAGATTTTTATTTCATTGGGATTTTCCCAGGGTGCTTTTGAACTGTCACCACAATGATCTAACATGTCCAGTTTAAAGCCCACATAAAACTTTAAGGAGAAGAAACAGTCAAAAAACTCCCTAGGTGCACTAACTTGAATTGTAAACCCCATAGGTGGAAGCCATGAGGTGTTGAAATCAGTCTAATGGTCTTCATTTCCCTTCATTGGTCCTGCCATCCCTAGGCATGTCATAATGGCAAAAAAAGTATGATACTCTCCATCCCTGAAAGTGACTATTTCCAGGAACTCACTGAGTAACACTATCTGGGAATTTTGTTTTCCTCAGTCATCTCTGGTAACACAGGGAAACTTTTGCAAAATAGTGGGAAAAAAATTAGGAGACTAGTCCTAGGCCATGACCAAAGTGAAGCTAATTGCTTTAGTGATTAAATCTCATCTTTTTTTTTCTTATTAACATCATAGCCTCCATGCCTCAGATGCCAAAGTAGCCTCAGAGGACATGTAAAAGGTACTATATTTGCAACAGGAGGATTGTATCACCTTGTAGACTCTTTGGAAGGCCCATAAGTGGAAACATTCAGTAAATCTTTAAGGAACAATAGTAATGGGTTTCTACCTAGTCATACTTTCCCATTATGATAAACTCCATCCCAAAGGCTTTACATGAAATCTTAAGATGGTCTCTTATTTTTGAGTGGCAATGTCAACTTGTGTGATGTTATCCTGCCTTAAATACTCACACACACAAAATAAGCCTTGCTTAAAACAGCATAGATATATGGTGAGAAGGATTTTGTATTTAGTGAGGTTCAACACCAATAATTTTCTGCTTCTGAATCTGGTACTTGACCAGCCTCTTGATATCCTGTGCTGTCTTACACTGTCATTCCCCTCAGTCAACTGGAAGAGGCAAAAAGTGTGCACAGTTGTCATTGGGAATAGGAGTGCCGGCTGAAGGGGAACCAAAATTCTGCCTCCATGATATGATAGATAAGGAGTCAGCAAACATTTTTTTTTTCTGTAGAAGGCCAGAAAGTCAATATTTTAGGCTTTGTAGAATAGACAGTCTCTGTTGCAACTACTCACCTTTGCTCTTGTAGCAGGATGGAGGCTATGTGTAGAGAAATAAGCATGGCTATGTTTCAATAAAACTTTATATATTAAAAAAAATACAGGCAACAAGTCAGATTTGATCAATAGGCTGTAGTTTGCTGATCCCTATGATAGAGCATTGCAGTGTCTGTCCATTTCAGATGGGAAATCAGTTTCACTCTGGCACATAGTGATTCTTCTTTTTGAGGAATGAGAAAGAATAGGGAGATTATTTTTAACAATTAAACAATAACTTTTAACAATGCAAAATAACCTTCCTCCCAAATATATATATATATATATATATATATATATATGTCAAACACTTTATTATGGCAAAAGCACAAATAAGGTCACCTCTCTTTAGAGATCTGCTAGAGTCTAGCTTTTCCTTTTGACCTTCTTATTTTTGTTCCCAAAACAGAATCCCAAGTGATGTTGCCTCATTCCGTCAGTTTTGTAGACCATATAACATGTCTTAAGACACGTATGGAGAAAAATAAAAGTTAGCCTTAGATTTCTTTGTTTTCTATGGTTGCTCTTGTACAGAAGAAAGATTTAAACTGTAAATAATGTATATTTAATAAAGAGAAAATTTTGTATGATTTTGTGTGGAAGAAAAATGTGTCTTGCTGTGTTTTCTTGGCTTAATGAAGAGTCAAACAGTTACTCCCTGAGCTCCCATTCTTCTTCCTTAGACCATTCACGCCCAGACAATATGGCCTGTGGGGTCGCTGGAGAAACATGGAACTCCCGCTCTCTGTGTTTATTGACTTCAGCAGGCCTATAAGTGCTGTCATGGACTCTCTCATTGCTCAACCAAATTACACTGGCCTGCATGCCTGGCTCAAATGTGTAAAAGAGCAATTCATTGACTTGATCAAAAGTTATATTCAGGGCTCTGGATCTTTCAGGTTTCAGCTGCCCACATGAAACGCAGAGCCTTTCCTAAACCCTCATCAATGCCCACTCACAGCAGCTACAATTCTTCCTCTCCTTCTCACAGAGTCTGGAGATTCACCCCAAATGGGCTCTATGTGTTTGAAATACTAATCATGCATTGTCATGAAACAGAACTCACTTGTTATGGTGTTATTAAGACTTCTATGTGTGGGGTCAGATTACAGAAATTAAAAACTGACACAGATTTTAAACAGAAAAGTGACATTATTTGGTTTTACCTTTTAAAAATCATCTGAGGGCCGAATGGAAAATGGACCATAGGATAACAAGAGGGGAAGAGGAGAGAAAAGTTAGGACCCATTTCAGAAGCCTGGGGGAGGTGATGGTGGCTTGGATGAAGGCTGTTGTAGCAGAAATTGTATCAGCAGCTGGGCCAAGGAAGAACTGGGAGGGCTTGCTGACGAATGGGAAAGAAAGTGTGAGGGATAGAAAAGGATCAAGAAAGATTATAATACTTTGACTTAATGAATGGGAACAAATAGTTTAGCTCTGAGAAATTCTGCCTGTGAAATGGGAAGGGTAGATAATAAGTTCAATATGGGTATCATTAAGTTTGAGATTCCAGCTAGGTAGCAAGTATAGATGTGATGCAGGTGCTTAGGTGTATGCCTGTAGTTCAGGGATGCAGTCTGGTCTGGAGAGACACTTGGAAGTTACATGAACATGCATATATGTATATGTCTGCATGGGTAAAGACGTGTGTGTGTGTGTGTGTGTGTGTGTGTGTGTGAGAGAGAGAGAGAGAGAGAGAGAGAGAGAGAGAGAGAGAGAGAGAGCGAGCGAGCCTGGTTGCAATCATCTATGAGTGTGACTGCAACTAGAAAATAGAGCCTACAATAGTGATCTGTTAAAGGAAAGGAGCCAGACATTGAAGAAGGAGGAAAAGTAGGTAAGCTGAATCCCAGAAAATAAAATGCTTAATTAGGAGGAAGTGGGAGTCCCTTAAATCCTACTGAGAAACTAAGTCAGTTGAGAAGAGATAAGTGCCATTGACTGTAGCAAGATTAAGGCATCGATGACACTTTGGAGCACTCAATGCAGAAGTGAGGTGGATGTATCATTGGGAGTCAGCTGAAGGGAAGGAGAAGCTAGAGGACGGCGTGGAGTAAGGCTTGACAGTAATAGATGGTCAAGACACATGGGCATTGGAACCAGGCAAACCAGTGCCCAAAACCCGTAAAATCTCATTCTCCAGTTTTGTGACTTGAAATTAAACACTGTAATTCTTAGTTTTTGCAGATGTAAATTGGAAAATGAAAACAATAGCAAGAAGCTTCAGAGATCCTGAGTGCTACCTGGAATAATACATGCAAAGCACTTAGCAGACTACGTGGTCAGTGAAGCTCTCCATAAATGCTGCCTGTCATATTTCCTTACTAATACACAGAAAGCCAATTGCATATATCACACAAATGAACAAAATGAAGCATAGAAAAGGCAGGTGTTGGTTAAGAGCTCGCTCAAGAGTTTGAGCTCTGAGCAACAGTGGTTCGAGTCAGCCCGAGCTGAGCAGCCGCGGAGCTGCCAACAGGTGGCGGGNAAAAAAAAAAAAAAAAAAAGGCAGGTGTGCTGTATTTGGTAGAGTGGCTCAGTAGTCGTCTATAAATACATTGCTAGGAAGAGGTCTTAACTTCTAGCTCTGGCTCTGCCATAAATGAGCTTTTGAGATGCTCTCCCCAGCCCAGCCCCCACCCCACAGAAAAGTACATGATTCTAAATAATGATACAAATCAATTATCTTGAAGAAATATCTTTGTAATAATTTGTGATATCAGAGAAACTGACCCCATAGGCTTTTGACTGACAGCCAAGCCTTCAAAGTCCAACTCTTCTAATTAGTAGGTGGGGGACAGTAAATAAGTAAGTCCTTTCTCATCTCAGGTTCAGCACCTCTTCCCTCATTGGATTTAAAAAAAATACTCACGTACTAAACAAATATTAATTTTCCTGTCTTCTTTTTCATGAGCTGCATTCTAGTAACAAATATATTCAGGAAATAAAACCAGAAGATAATGAAGGACTATGTTAACCTTATCTGCCATTTCATATCTGTGTTTGGTTTAAAAGAGAAAATTATGGCTCTTAGTCCAAACAGACATATCATATGGGGGAGGAGGGGTAATCATGATATTTCTGACAGTATAATTTTAAAACTGTATATGAATTGATGTTATTTTTAATAGTGGTTCAAAAAAACCAACTTTCTAAGGGCTAAATTGGTCAGGTAAATGATCTCACAGCATCTGCACATCTAAGTTAGGCTGAAAAATGCTTTGAATGCACACAAGTCAGAACACAGTCCTGACACCAACACACCTCGATGGCTAAAAGCTGAACCTGGAATGTGAAATCCATCCTTGGGGAAGAAACATGAGCGCTAATGACAGTGCTGACTAGTTGAAAAGGCAAATCCAGTACAGCTGCATCCTCTGAGGGGCTCCAACTGTTCAAATGGACCTTAGAGAATCGAATCCTGTTTTAGAGCTTATCATTCTGACTGGAGGAGAAATGCCATCAACTGACAGCACAGGAGGCTGCTCTGCAAAAGGGCAGGTGCAGCAGCAGCTCTCACTTCCCTGACACTTGGGTTTAGAAAGTGTGACAACTCGTCCTTTGTCTCCCAGGGCCCTTCACTGTGTGGGAAGCTCTCACTTAAGAGATATTGGCTTTATGAAGAGAATTAGCATATGTCAAATATTTTTCTGTGATAATAATATAATAATACAATGATTATCAATTGCTGTGGACCAATTGCATGTCGAGTCCGTTATGCATGTTACCACTTATAGTCACAGTAAAACTATCACAGAAGTATTGCCTTGTGCATTCTGCAGATAGAGATACCTAGCAGGAGAAAATTTGCTAAAAGAACTGCATAGTCTTTGCTGTCACATACAATTGTACTTAATGTCCACTCTGTTATCCATGTAGCTTTGGACAAGACTCTCACCTTATCTGTGACTCACTTTTTCATCTGAAAAAATAGGACTGTTAACACCTACTTCCCAGAATCATATAGCTGGTTAGTGGAGGAGTAAAAATTTAACCTCTTTGGCCTTAAACCACACCTAGCTATTCCCAGCTGCTCCTAGAGCTAATTGAAATAATGTACTTTGGCCATGGTGTAACTATGCTGTCCCTGGTTTTTACTTCTGAATGAAACTAGAAAAAAAACCTCCATCTAAAAAGGTAAGCAGATGCTAAAAAGAACTGTTAAAAGCCATGAATATCAAAATGAAGCTTCCTCAAGCTATAACCAGTTGCACTGAACCAACATTGAAACTGAGATACAAATAGAGTGTGACTTGGGAGTGTAGGGATCATTTTATGTCTACAGAATACCCTCTGTGATGTCCCTACTCTCAGGGCAGATCCTTGTCAATGGAGAGTGTAGCTGGTGTTTTCTTGTAGAATGTCTAAAGAGGCAGAGTCTCTTCTGGAAGGGAAGGGCACTAGCCAATGCTAACTTAAAACTGGGGCTGATAGGAAACATTTTTAGCATGCATACAACCAAATAAAAGTCAAATGTTCCCTTTCAATAAGCTGGCAGAGCTCTTTCCCACCATGGCTCCATCTTGAAATAATGCAGGTGCACTCAGGTAGCGGTGCACTTCAGTTCCTGTGAATCTTCCCTCTGGGTTTCTGTGAAGGAGCTAGTAATCTTATTAATGAAACTTTGTGATGTGACATTAATTGAGAGCCTGCAGTGTGCTAGGTGCTAAACTTCCCATTTATGGCTCAATTATTTAAATTTTAAAAGGCAGACAAACTTATAAATCAAACTGCTATAAATCAAATAGACAAAAATCAATTTAGTGTGTATGTCTAAATAGGTTCTTTAGCATTTTCTTCTATATGGAAACACATCTTGTTAATTTGTCATTCTTTAGGATTTATAAGATGATATTACAGTGTATTATATTATAGTGTATAGTCCTCTATTGTATATTATCTAAGAGAAACTATTAATTTTTTCTCCCATTCATTCATTCAACAAACATTGGGCAGTTCTTTTGATGGGAATTTTGAGTGAGGTGATGGTAATCATCACATAATATGACATCACGGCTGCTGGCAAAGGGCCTACAATCTAGCTGGGGAGGGCAGCAGGTAAATGCCAAGTTTATGTAGCAGGTATTATTGAAAATGGGCCCAAGTTCTAATTAGCACATACAAGCTGAGCGCAGGCACTGGAATAAAGCGGGTATTGTTTTAGTTGTGTCTCAAAGTTATAGAGGATGATTAAATGTTAGGTAAAAAATGGCACTTAAGAGAAAGGAAACAAGATTTGAAAGAAGGAACAGAGACAGGAATGAGTGTGCCAATTCAGGAAATTGTACATAGCTCCATACAGCTTAGATAAGATTAGAAAGTGGTTATTAAAAATGACAGGCAACACAGCAAGATGTGAGAATGACCTTTTACATCCAAGTTCCTGCATTGGAATGAGGAAAGCAAAACTAAAAAATAGGGAACATGTAAAAAGTGAAATGGAGATGTGTTCAGTTTACGTTATGTCCAAGCAAGCATTACATGGGATCTGATATCAGGAGATTTCCATTCTATCCCAACCCTCTCCTTTCTGTGTATACGAGGAAGAATTGAATCACTGTTTTGAACTTCGGGCATCTCATTTGTTACCTGAGTTTAAAAATATTGATTATACAGTGTTGTTATGAGTACTTAATAAAATAAGAAATATGAAATACTTTTTAAAACTATGTGGAGTATACAAATATTTGTTATTCCATCTGCGAGTCTGGAGAGGGAGAAAATATTCATCAGTACAGCAGGGCCAGATAGTACATGGTTTAGGCTTTCAGGGCTAGTTTCTGTTGTAACTTCTCAACTCTGTTGTTATAGTGTGAAAGCAGCCATGGACACGATGTAAGCAAGGAAGCATGTATGGAAACTGAAATTTAAATTTCGCGTAACTTTCACATGTCATAAAGTATTATTCTTCTTTTGACTTTTTTCCAACCATTTAACAATATGTAAAACATCATGCTAAGCTTGCAGGCTACACAAAAACTGGCAGTTGGCCAGATTTGACTCACAGGCCATAGTTGCTAACCCATTAATTAGACAAATATTCATTGAATTTGAAGTCTAGCCTTTCTCAGTGTGAGTGTGGAGATATCAAATGTATGCTCTGTCTTTGTTGGAAAACAATACCACCAAGATGTGCAGACAAATGTAGGGAATGAGGCTGGCAATGCTGAGCACTCTCTGAGAGCTGTGAAATTAAAGACATTAAGATTGTACTTAAGTTAGTTGATGGGAAAGGATGTGAAGCAGAGGGCCCCTTGGGCTGCAGCTTGACAGGCACAAGCTGCATGACCTCAATGTCCTGCTTACCTCAAAGAGTTGCATAGAAATAAAAAGCAGAAGGGGATGTGAATATGAAAAGACATGTTATCCAGAAAACATAAATAAATGTGAATTCTGTCAGAGATAAAGTCTCTTTTTTGTTGTAACCTTGCTTGTTTGGTTTGGGAGACCCAAAGGTAGTTAGAAACTTTTGCAGAAGACACAGCATATGACTGTACTATATATTTAATTGTAGGATCAAGTTAATTCGGTAGGTTGAGTCACTTTAAAGAAAAATAAACATTATTGTGGAGGGAGTTTTGTTTCTCAGAATAGATTATGTTAATGTATATAAAGACCAGTAGGACATTTCTAAGCTCCCAAACTTGTGTGTCGTGCATGAGTAATGGGTATGTAGTAAGATATTAATCCCTAAGCACTTAATGAAGACTGGCAGGATGGAACACTCAAGTCGTGAACTTGTCTAAAGCTCCTGAAATAATGGCTCATTTAGAATGGCATTGCAGGAATGGTGTATCAATATCCATTACCCCAATCTCCATGTTGGTGTTGTGAGAGACAATACAAATAAGTAGCTAAACATAAAGAAAAAGAAAGGCTATTTAAAGATCAAATTATGGAAGACGACAGCAAGCAAGACAATGATACGCAAAGGAAAGAAAAAAAAAGATGAAAATTTACATAAGAGAACTGCTCTAAAAGTTCTGTGGTCTTCTAGAAAAGAAGAATTCTTAACAGAAAGCCATAAGTATCCTGAGGGTTTGTGTGACTTCTTCACTTCTCATTTTTTTTTAATTGGGGAATTGGGGGGATGGGAACAGCGCTGGGAAATTGGGGAAAGGGGAAGAGACAAATTGCTGTCATTTTTGTTCTTCAATCTAGTTGTGGAGAATGTTGCTTCACTGGCCCAAGTTGGCACCATCATTGCGCTCTTCTCTGGCGAGGCAGATCAGTCGCCGGCTTCTGGACGGCCGCTCACTGCG